>NC_138061.1:10818425-11312329 GCF_964194185.1 Rhinolophus hipposideros
CTCAGGTATAATTGCTTATGTCTTTGAAACAACACACATCAGTGAAAACATAAACAGGTCACCATCATAGCTAGTGAAAGAGGATTCTAGCAGAGTCTTTTCAATTGACCTTACTTCAGATACTCATCTTTTATTGACATGTGAACATTCTCCCAGCAGAGACAGTAGCTCCTCGAATTGAAAGGCTGTTTTTGTGACAGAATAATTGATTTTTCTTCCTGATATGACTTCACGTATCATACTGAGTTTCACAACCCACATACATCAATACAAAATGATTTTTAAAGAGCTCAGATAGGAGTCATTTGTGGGCCACATATATATACAAATACATGTAATAGATTTTTTCATTCCTAAGATTAAAATAATAAGGAGCAAGCATATCATGACAAAGTTAACTTATTTATTTGATAAAAAAAAAAAAGTTTTCCTGTTTTATCTCATGCTATGTGCTTTTCATGCTGAAAATACCAGTAACTACCAACCCCTTGGGAAGAGCGGACACCGGGATATGGATTTCCCATTTGATTTTTTAAAATTGAGAAGAAGAATGGAATTATTATTTCGTTATTTAATTAAAGAACAACCTTGCTATCAAAACACTCTCCTGCACAGTGTTTAGAGTGAGGTAGCAGGAGCACAGTTTGAGATGGAAAGAGGCCGCACAATGCGCTGATTAAGGAACTTTGCCGGCGGACCACTGAAAAATATCATAAAGTGTGATTCATCACATCTGCATCAAGTTATGAAAAAGTAAGGCTTGTTAACCTGCTGTTTGGAAACCAGAACACTTTTATCAGTTCATATAATTGCTAACCCCTTATTCACTGCTCAACACTGGAGAGCTCTTTACCTCCTAAGATTCCACTAATTGCTGACAGATTTGATTTCTCCCTGACAGCAGGAGTCCTGTTTCTGGCCTTTACATCAAGTAATTGCTTTATTTTTCTCCCTCTGCTCTAAAAAACGGAATTCCCTTCTCCCCTGCTTGAACCTCTTTAATGGCTTCTTTCTCTGTTATTAAATCCTTGCCATTTAAATCACATTTAGCGATGTTTTGAATAACTGATTCCAATTACTAAAGGTCTTACCAAGAAGCAGCTGAAAACGCAAGTCATTACTTGCCCACAGACAAGCAGCTATACCTTGCAGCCCAGTCTCTGGTGAAGTGTATTGTGTTTCTCCCCAGTACGGGGCAATTTATACGCACAGGAGGTTGATGTTCAGCAAATAGACAGCCGCCGGAACTCTCCTGCACCATCATTTGTGCATAATGGATATTAGGCTTTCTATTTATTTTATAAATAGTCCAATTCCTCAAAGAAATCCTTCCCTTCTTCCCATAGTGGCTAGGGTAGGCCACTTGGAACAACAGTAGAGATGAGCAGCTGACCGTTCCATGACCCACAGTGAAGTTGCTCTTCAAAGGTCTAATATAAGCCATGGCGGCCCAAACAGAACAGCGCGACGGCCGCCATGCCTGCCAAGTGCAGGGCTCAGCTGCGTCAGATTTTGCTTTGACAGTCCACAGCTTGTTTTCCCTTGACATTGTGGTGTTTGGGGAGGAAAAAAAAAAATCTCTGCCATCTTGTCTTTTCCCCTCTCCCCATGCTGTTGGGTGTTACTGTTCTTTTTGTGTTTTTATTTACTTGGCAAAAAGACACATGTGATAAATTTCATGACACGACCATATTTCCTTTATCATCTCATCATTTTGGGTTTGGGGTGGATCCTGTCTCTCAGTCACATTGGATGTAAGATGATCAGAAATGTTACTCTGTTCATTTTGGTAAATCTAATCTGACACTCTGTTTTGGCCTCACTAATATTGTATATTTTCTTGCCACATTTGTACTAATGAAACATGATTTTTGTTGTGCATAGTATTTCATGCAGGAAAGCCTCTGTTACACAAAGTAATTTAGCGGTGTGGCATAATTTATACATCTTTGGCCTTCTTGCTTTAAACACTGAATAACCAATTAATTGTATAAACACATGTATAACGCGTTGGGTTCAAAGATTCACCATGTAATTGTGACATGGCCTAGCCATCACAGCTATCTGGCATACTTAACTTAATGAACTGACAAATATGAAGGCAGACTCATCCTTCTGATTTTATTATAATAACTAACTGCATGTCTCAGCAATGACTGGGGCTACAGAAGGTTATCACTAATTTCAAACTTAAGATTGTTAGAGAACTCGAAAGGTCTCTCAGTTTTCTATATTATATCTAAATGTGAAAAGAGTTTTTGCGTACGAAGCTGTATTCCAGAGGCTTAATAAATATCACCACTATAAAAATAAATAATTCATGTAACAATTAATTAATTCTACTTCCTATTGTACTTGACTTTTCTCTACTTTAATAGGGTTCCAACAGGGCTGTAATAAACTCTGTACAAGATAGAGTAGTGGCTTTTCTTCCTAAATTCATGGACATTTTGGTTATCAGCTTTTCATTAAAGTAGGTGATTTAAGAGAAACTTTTCCAATACACTATTCTATTTTTTTGACCCTCTTCGAAACAGTGACAAAAAAAACACACAAGTATGTGAAAGAATTTAAACGAGATATCAGAATGACAGAGCATCTCCAAGGCCTTTGCCTGCAAAATACCATGTTGCTGTAAGAGGGGCAAAGGCAGACAGAGAGAAGTAAGCAGCAAATTCACCTGGGATTTTGTCTTTCCCATTTTTAAACATTGCCTCTTAAATTATTTATGTTTGATATTTGTGAAAAGTGCTACCTTGGATGGCCCTGAAGGACAGCAGGGTGGTGGCACTGCCCATCATAGGGACTCTATTATTAATGTGCTTTATACCAAGGCCATTACCTCATTCCCCTTACCCAGCCTCAGAACTAGGGTGCTTATTCATCCATAGAGACAAAAGCCTTGTTATGACTCTGGACTAAGTACATATCAGCAGACATGGTCTAGCCTTCCCCGGCATGTATTATAAATAGGTGACTTTTCTTTTATCCCCAGTACCCAGTCTATCTTTCACCTCCTATCAGCTCTATGTTGAGACGTTCATTTGCAAAGGGGCTGCTCAGACTTAGTGCTCCTTTTGTGAAGATCCCTAAAGGAGCTATCTGGGGCAAACTACTGTAGGGATCATCAAGACACAGCAGCTTTGGGGCTTTAAGTGGCAAGCTCATCAGCCAGCCAGATGGAGGCCCCAGAGACTTACTGGGGCCATTTCAGTGGTGAGAGAAACAAGATGTATCAACCAGCTCATTACAATGACAAATTTGTAGCATAGATGATGATTGGTTACTATAGTGGTTCAGTCCTCCCACTCTGGAAGCAAACTACCTGGATTTGAAATCTGCTATTCATCAGCTGTGTGACCTTGGGCGAGTTGCTTAATCTCTCTGCCTTCATTTCTAATGGGGATGATTATATTACCGACCTCATATTATGGAGGATAATATGAATTAAGCTTGGAGAACACCAAGAACAGGTCATGGCATGGTATAAAGACTCCAAAAGTGCAGCTTTCATTAGTCGACCTCAGCACCGTATCTCCCTGATCGTTACCCACCCCCACCCCTACCATCACCCCATGAGCAACGTTCTCGTCCCCTTTTCTTCTGGGAGAACCCAGGGTCCTCTGGTATGTGCTCTCTTTTTCTTTCCCTATCAAAACTCATGCTCCAAGACTTTAGCTCAAGGAAAAAAATGACTGGTAAAGGATATTCTTACCATGGGTCCTTGGACATTAACAGAAATCTAAAACTAGCATGAAACACATACTAACGGTGTCCTCTTAGAAGCCATCCAGGAGGTTTGTGGATGCAGCGGTGTAGGAGGAGTGTTCCCAGGGCCCTGAAATCACAGCGTTCTGGAATCTGCCTCTTCTGTGCATGTGTTGAAGGTCACCCTGACTATTGGACACTCCTGTGGAAAGAGAAAGATGTTTACCCATTGTTATTTTGCTGACCGGCCCACAGTGTTTCTTGATCTGCCTGTCTGCACCTAGAAAATCCTCTGAGAATGAGGAGATAAAATCGGTGAACTGCATGGGCACGGAGTCAGCACCAATCCTTCCCTTGGTTGAAAAGATGTGATATGACATCCGCGTACTCCTCAGTGGAGCTCACAACAAGGGTGATGGACAATTGCAAAATGCTTTCATTTGCCTTTCAACCACAATAATTTTACACATGTTTTGGCCTTTTGTATGGCATTTTTTTTTTTTTTTATCCTGCAGGTCTCCATAGAGCAGTATCCACAAGGATGGTGGAACTTGTACCTCTTCTCAAAACACACACTTTTCCCCAAGAGGACTTCCATGTAAGTGGCATTTTGTTTCATTTTGTCTAGGAGAAGTGCTGTAGACCAAGGATGAGTGGCCCTGAGGGAGCCATTCTGTCTCCCTTGAGGACAAGGGAGTCATCCTATAGGTCTTGGGGAAAGGGCTCTGGACTAGGAATCAGGAGACCTGGCTTCCCATTGAAGAGCTGGGTGGCCATGGGCAAGTCCTTTCCTTCTGGCCTGAGTCACCTTAGTCATAAAGCATTGAACTAAATGATCTCCACCGTCCCTTCCATCTTCAACATTTAATGTTTGAAATAAATCAGTCCCATTTTTCTGAGAATCCCGTTTTTGCTTGCTTATCCTATTTACGACGAGGTATTCCCCTAGAGAGAGAAGCACATGTAATGTTATTAAAGAGTATATTAAATTCTCCGA
This sequence comes from Rhinolophus hipposideros, assembly GCF_964194185.1. Taxonomy (NCBI): domain Eukaryota; kingdom Metazoa; phylum Chordata; class Mammalia; order Chiroptera; family Rhinolophidae; genus Rhinolophus; species Rhinolophus hipposideros. The sequence goes on from NC_138061.1 coordinate 10,823,131, forward strand.
AGAACTGTAACAAGCTGTGTGTGTGTGCGTGTGTGTGTGTCACTGTGTGTGTGTACATAGTATTTATCTGCAGTTAGTCACTCAAAGCAAACTCTACTGACACCATCATTGTTTCTCTAGAGCTAGCCTTTGTAAGACATTTTAAAAGAGCATATAATAGGGACTTTGAGCTAATCAGAGTAAAGTATTCCAGAATTATAGTGCTTCCCTAAATATTTGGTGCCATGTATGAGAAGGAGGAAAACTGATAAGACTATTGCATCTTTACCTTTGGAGTTCTCCAAGGAGATAATTCTGTGCAGCCTTGATGTTCAACATCAACCTCAGAACACATCAGGAAGAGAGGTGTTTTTTCTTCAACAGTAAACATTCTTTGACTTGGATTTAAAGAGAAGCCAGACAATACTATACAGCATAATCATGCATTAATACTACATATTAATATTATGTAATGGCATCTATTATAAGTTACATATAATATTATATATAACATGATATTATAGATCATATAATATAATGTTAATGATGATGGTGATAGTAATAATAATAATAATAATAATAATAATAATAATAATAATAATATAGAGCATCAGCATTGACCAAAAGAGTTGGGTTCTTGAGAGTTTGTCAGTTTTTTATAACCTGGTAAAGCTATCATTAAATTCATTTAGAGCATTTCATTCAACAGACCGCATCTGTGCCCTTAATGAATAGTAATTAAAACTCACAGCAGCATTCTTATTAGGTGACAGAGGGTTATTATACACACTTTCTAAAATAGATAGACTTTTGACCATGTAGTCTGCCCTTCTATGTGGGTGTCAGTACTCAGGAGGAAATTGAGATGATTCTCATTTTTCCATTTCTAGAGAACTAGATACTCTTTGAGAAAAACAAAAACAAAACAAGAACAACTGTTAAGTCTAAGACTCAAAATTCTGACTTGATCATTTGCCAACACAGCATGCAGTGGTGGAAAAGTCCTGGTGGCTGACTCTAGTCCTGGTTCTTTAACTAAGTGTTGTGTGATTGACCTAGGGTATGACAGTCATCCTTTCTGATCCTCGATTCCTCATCCATAGAATGAGAGGTTGGATTAAATCTTGCCCAAGTTCATGTTTGAATCTGATAAACACTGAATTTCTCTATGCCCCCATGCACTTGGCAAGCCACCTGTCCTTGGAAACTACACTCTTTCTATTTAGAAAGGCAAAAACGGTCCCTGAGTACCCTACCCCATCCACTTCAGAGCTTCACTTCCTTCTTGTCTGAGGGCTGATGCCTCTCCTCCCCCCTTATCTTGCCTGGCCATTGGCCCCTGACTCTGTCTAGACGATGGATCCTTAACTGCCTTCTGTCATCAATGTCTTCTGGGCCCGGTCTGCTGTCAATCAGCAGCCTCTGACCTACTTTTTCCAGTGAATTTCTTAGCTACAGTGAGACATCATGGGTCTAAATGAACTCTTTATCTTCCTGGTCCTTTCCTTAGCTTCCTTGGTCCTTGGTCCTGTTCCTACAGGTTGTTGCTATTCCCCCAGATGACAATAATCTCACTCAGCAAGATGTGTCTTGTTTGGGTTCCTTCAGAAGCCGTCTCTAAAACAAGGATTCAAATGCAAGTAGTTTATTTGGGAGGTAAAGGAAACATAGATGGGGAAGTGGGGAAAAGAGACAGGGAGATAATTCAATCCAAACAAGGAGCATTGTCAAGCAAGTTACTACAGTGAATAGCTGGATCTGAATCCCCTCCAAAACCAACGTGGTGTATGTGCTTAGTTACCTCCTGAGGAGTGAGAGAGCTTCAGCCACCTTTCCTTCTGGTGACCTTATTCCTCTGGCTTCCAACTCACTGCTTCTTTTCTCACCTGATGACCAGTCTTTGTCCCACAGCTGAGTTTTCTGCTTGGCCTCTCTCTGGAACTCTTCTATGAAAAATCCAGTGGTCTAGCTTTCCAGTATTTCCCTTTTCCTGGCTTTGGCCTCTGAAGGTCAGAAGTAAAATTTAAGCAGTCTGATAATGTAACACTTCACATCTGCAAGGCACTTTACAGTTTATAAAGGAATTTCATGGCGCCTTATTGAAAGAACATGGCAGTTAAAGTCAAAAGCATTGAGCTTGCATCAAGCTTGGTTCTTGTACTTACGAATTCTGTGATACTGGTCACATCATTTCTCCTTCCTAACTGTTGGTTTCCTTATCTATAAATCAGGAATAATAATGGTGACCTGCCCTCCTCACATCACAAGGGTTGTTGCAAGGTTGAGCAGGGCAAAGGGGCCCAGACAACCATCAAAAACTAAGCTACACCTCATTTATCTGATTTTCCACAATTTTAGTGCTCACAGCAGCCTTGTGAGAAGGTAGGCAAGATGTTTTCCTTGTTTTAAGGATAAGGAAACAAAGACTCCCTTCCAACTTGAACGCCAGAGTCTAGTTCTCAAATGCTTGCAAACAATTATTGTAGCTTCAAATGAAATCACATCTAAAATACATTTGTAATGTTACATGCTCGAAGAGAAAAGCAAACACATGACATTCTTTGAATAAGTGCAGTCACAGATCTGAGATCTTGGAACAACTGAAAGAGTATGACACTTGGATCATTTAGAAAAAAATTTGCTCTCTTAAAATTCGCCACATCGTACCCAGGATCAGTCATTCGAGATTCTAAAATATGCTAGGAGGGTTGGGCTGAGAAACCAAGAACTACGTACTTATCTGTTATTGCTCTTTTAAAAAATTGACTTTTAATTTCCTAGATAGGGGGCAGCCAGGCTTTTGAAGAAACACTTTTATTTCAGCATCACCCTGAGTTTCTAATGTCAACGTGTGTAGGGGCTGGTTTGGAAGAACTAGGACAAGAGCGTTCCACTACTGCCTAAAGGCAATTTGCATCTCTTAACGATGAAGAGCCAGAGGTTAAACATAAGCTGAAATTCATCATGACTTATAGACCAGAGGATTTTTTTTATATATCATTTCACACAAATCCATTTTTTAAAGTTGAATATGTGATTTTTAAAGTCAACTATCTGCAAAGGAAATTGGACTGACCCGAATCTGCCTTCAATGTTTAATGGTAAGGATGTTGTGAAATTTGAAGCAATTTTGTTTTCCATGCACATATTCTTTTTTAGGAAGAAAAATCTTCCTTTGCTCCACATTCCTCTTTGTGCCCACAGAAATGCTTCACTTGGTTTGGTATGAGTCAAACAAACTGTTCTCATCACAGTGGAGCAAAGAAAAAAAAAAGAGCTTTTTATTCAAGTTATGGGTTCTGGAAAAATTTGTGTGAAAGCATTCTATGTAGCTGTAGTTTTTGGCCACTCTATTGTGAGCTGTCTGTCGAATAGTTATTTTCTCCTGCATCCAACAGGAAAATAATGGGATACAAGAAAATTCAGCCTATTAAAGTGTAGGGAGTATAGAAAAGCGCTTATAGAATTCTTTTTCCCCCCGTATTACATGAATGTTCATGCACGTCTATGGAGAATTCTTTCCCTTGTCTCTCTCCAGGCTTCTTCCCCCAACATTGTGTCCTGTCAACCTAGCAGGTTTAACAGGTGAACTACGAGATGGGAGCCATAACTAAAGCTGAGTCTCGTGTTATGATGTGCAATACGTATTTAATCTCATCTAGCACTCATGCTAGGATTTGGTTAACATATTTTATATAAATAATTATAGTTTTTAAATCACAATGTTTAAAGGTGGATATTGAACAAGAAGAAAGTTAAAATGAGCCAAAGATAGAAATTACATGATTAGCCATTTCCTCTACAGCAGAAAGCTTCTCAGCGAACGAAAAAAAAATATCATCAATGATCAGAGGAGAATGAAACTGAAACCTCAACAAACCCTCTTAGAGGTTTTCAAACCCAATCGTTCAGTCTAATAATTTGGAGACAATAGAATAACTTCTTCAAAGAACTACAACACAACTAATGTTGACTCTGAAACTCTTTAAAATATCTAGCATGTCAGGTAAAGCTGGGATATTATTCGAACGAGCTCTTGAAAGGGCGTGCTAAAGCAAAGGAGATTGGAACTCTGGTGAGGAGCCCTTGCGGTTTCAGGGGTAGTGGTGTTGGGGAGCCAACTGAGTTTGACGAGTTCCAGCAAATAACTTGGGAAAAACTCTTAGGATCCTAAGTCTGGAAGGAAACTGGAAATGACATCCAGTTCGCCCACCTGCCTCCAAGCTAGCCCACACCAAAATTCTGAAAAACCCATGGACCTTACACATTGCAATTTAGTAACATTGTTATATAAGAAAACTTTTTTAAAAAGGTAAGCTATTCATGTGCCCTTCTGAAAAACCTATATCAACCTAAAGGAGTTAATGAATGGCTCTACAATCGTTGTGGACGCCCAGATTAAACATTGTGCAGACGTGCTGGGATCATCATTCACAGGGCCTCCCCTTTTCAAAGAAGCTTTGGAAACACTTAAGTCTTGGATGTTTTGTCATTGTGGTTTGAGATCTAGCATGACTTAAAAACACTACCCAACAAGTAAATGTCAAAAGATGAAAAAATCTCCCACATTCTGTTTTTCATAAAAAATATAGATTTAATAAGTTTCTAAAGGAGAACAGAATGGCCATGTTAGAATACTGCCAAACTTATAAACTCTGACAGTCCCACATACTGAGATCAACAGGAATAATGCATCTCACAAGGAATAAAATACATTTTTCGTCTTCTGGATACGTTGAAGAAGAAGAAAAAGCACATCTGTCCCAAATTTCTTTGAAGGAACTGAATGTCATTCAGTTTGCCTGTGCGGTGAGGCTTACTCTTTCTACTGGGTTACCTTAAGGGGCTTTTAAAAAACAATTTTAAAGCTGTAATCAAGCAAAGTCAAGGAGACAGATTGAAAAATCTTGGTCTCTATTAGTATCTCAGGGCTGGATATAAAAATTTCCTGAGATGCTGAAAGGATATCAATATAAGTAATTAAATTCTTATAGTATTACATAAAATAATTACAGCATTTTTGTGGTGTTAGGGTGTCATTTAAAAAATGGCATAGTCATAGCTATTTCATAGCTCTTGTGAAAAACATGTAAATCAATGTTTTTAACTGCACAAATATGTAGTCTATTTATTGATACTTGATTTAATATTAGATGATGGCAGCAGAGGAGAAATGGGTAATAGGATGGACTCCAGAGAAATACTCTCTGGAGAGTATTCACAATCTTGCTCTGCTTCTCGCTGCTTATTTAATCTTGGGCAAGTTTCTTAATCTGCTTGTGCTTCATTTTTATCATCTGTAAAATGGGTGTCATAATAGGATCTGCCTCATCAGGTTGTTGTAAGACTTAAAGGAGTTAATATATGTAAGTGGTTAGTGTCTGACGCAGAGCAGCATGCTTTAAGTTACATTCACTTCTATTGTCGCCGCAGCTATTGTCATCATTTTTGTTGTTGTCATTTGTGTTATTATTCCATTCGAAGTGGTCTTTCTGGGGACAGGCTGCAGTCACCTAAGTGGCCGAGGTTATAGACAAGGAAGTCTGAAAGCGAATCTCAGGGCTCACCTTCTTTGGATTTCTAAGTCGGAAGTGGAATAAATGGGCAGCGGTTACCAAGTCCCCAAGGGACAGGACAAGAAGTGCTTTGCATAGTGCCTCTCTGACTTTCAGAAATGTCCAGGGTGATCATTTAGAAATGCAGATTTCTGGGCCCCACATGTTGAATGAGTAAGCCATCATCTTTGACCTGTGGGGAAAAGTGGAAAGGTACTTAAAAACATATTAGGGTCAGAATTGTCTTTCAGAAAAATTAATGCTATATGGAATGGCTCTTCGTTCATAAACTTAGAAAAGGGTCTTGTGCTGAAATGTACTGTAGATTTTCTGATAGAACTATCCCCAAGGCTGGTTCCAATATCAGTCTTTTTAGTTTGTTATATATTTTGGGTTGATTATACAAATTCTGTTTTTCATAAAATATAGATGTAATTATTTCTAAAAAAAGAGTATAGATTTATGGTAAACTGCCTTTTTGGGGTTAATTACTATGTAAGTAAAAAAATAAATGCCTAGAAAAAAATGTTAACTGGAGACAAGATTTTCCTCGCTTTTTAAATATATATTTTTTACATGACAGGAAATCTACTAGTTTATTTTTAGAAGGATGTAACATACACGCCTAAAGAAATAAGCATAATCTGCTCTTTCCTGAGAATACAGATTAGACCTACTGAAATTCCTAAATACTACATTTTCTGGAATGCTTCCAGCAATCACAAAACTAACATCAACAGAGAACATAGTTACCGAGATCTTTAAATTCATAATCACCATACATTGTATTGCTTGAAGTGATGTTTCTAATAGTAGAATATTCCTTGAATTAAAATAGCCCTTCTCGTCTACTTTTGATGAGTAAATCCAACCTGATGATTGCCCATGGACGGCCATTTCTGAGAACGCACCCAGGCATTCTCCTTTAGCTTTTGGCCCCTATCTTCACATTCTTTCTGTCTCTCCATTTAGTTTACATATGAGCTTTGAGGAGAGCCTCACCCGCTTTCCTTCCTCTAATGCTCTCCAGCCTTTAAACTCTTGTCAACTCTGTCTGACTGAGGAAAATCAAGCATAGTTACTTTTAGAGTTATTGATGTGTTTTTGATACGGCCAAAAATGGATGTAAATGTGCCCTGTTTCTGCAAAGAAAATTGAGTACTTGGATAATATGGTTAAGTAGAAATTATACTAGTATGTCATATGTTTGAAAGCTGAACCATGTTAACTGTTATAAGATATCAAAAATCACTATTTTTGTTTTACAAAAAACTTATGTCTTTCCAGATCTCAGATATCTTAAATTCTAAACCTTGCATATTATTAGCACTAAATTACCTAAGAAGCGAGTGCCACAATCTGATAGAGACAGAGGACATTTTTACTTAGATACACGCAAAAGCAGAGATGAATGGAGAAGGGCAATTATGAGAACGAATGCCGAGATCTTTATTGACCCAGTCACTTCAGGATAGGAGAAGGTTAATGAAAGAATTCAGTCATCTGTGGTCATGATTTCCATTCCCACTGCCCATAGATTGGAGACTGTACAGTAAAGAGAAAAACATAGGTGTTAGGAGGCCTGGGCCTGACTTCATGACTAACTAGTTCTACAACATCGCGAAAAGAATTTAAATTACATTGGATTCAGTTTCCCCATTTGTAGAATAAATGGGTTGGGCTAAATAATCCTTAAAGTCACCTCTGTGTTTAGGCTTTAAAATGGACATGAATCTATCGGTGGATGGATGGATGGATGGATGGATGGATGGATGGATGGATGGATGGATGGATGGATGAATCGATCGATCGATCGATAGATAGATAGATAGATAGATAGATAGATAGATAGATAGATAGATAGATAGATATTTAAGATTCTTCTTCATTTTCTTCTTTAAAAAAAATCCAGATAAAGACATTTTCTCTGTGACTGACAATACGAGGTGAGTAACAAATACCGTGTTTCGATTTGTCCAATGGAATGATTAGGGAAAAAAACCAAAACCTATGCAGATCTTTATGGTTTCAGAAAAATGCCTGCAATCTATGAGGTGTAAGAATGGAACAGCAGAAAAAAATTTCAGTACCCACGTCTCAGTCAAACCAAACCCATAAACAAAACTAGATTGACATAAATGATAGAGATCTCGGGGCTATCTCTACAGAAAGTTCTGGCAGGAAGAAGCAAGAGCTATGTGTGCTTTTCCCAGAGGGTCCTTTGAAACAACTTTGGACAGTTTGCCTTGAAAAATTACTTTTATACCTCAAAAGTAGTTTATATAACCAAGAGAAAATATACAGAAGCAATCTAGCTGCAGAAAGAAACTGCTTGGGTCATGGAGGTGCTTTCCAGATACAGGGTCAGGAAGAACAGAAATGGTGGCTGCTTGAGTTACTCAGCTTGGTATTTGATACTAAGCGAGCCACTGATTCAATGCCTCACTGCAATATGAGGACCCTTTGTTTTTCAGGGCCTTAGAAAACATAAAAAGAACCATGTCAACCCATAAGCACAACAAAGTGCAACAGATTTTCCTTTATATAAAGGCACATAAGAGCTTGTGTGGTATATACAGACGTGCTATTGCTCAATGATTTCTACCCCGAGCCCTACAGATAGTGAGATGTGCTTCTTCCTATTGAAATGCTCCAAGTTTACCCATCATTTGCGGTCTTCTCCTATGTTCCCATATCTTCTGACTCAGCCTGGCTGCTAAAGACCTCAGAAGCTTCCACTTGGATTTTCTATTGGAAGGTGCCAGAGTCACACCAAGAATTAACCCTAGGATTAATACACACGAGTCAACATTCATTTCTACTTCCTGCCTTGCGAAAAGGCAAGGGGGTGGGGAGATGTGGTAAAGCTACTCCAAGCACTCGAGGGGTTAACTGATTTACTGAATTAAACAGGGAACTGTCAGGCAGGGAGAAGAGAAAGGGAGGCGAAACATAGCCTCCGTCAGAGGCTTCACTATGGCAGGTTAGCAATCATGTCCTCCTCCAAGATGACCAATAGACTCTCAAACTCAAAGAACACCACCCAACCTCACAGTGCATAGAGTTTGTCTCTTACCAGATAATGGATCCTGAACCAACGTGTTTAATTTTTGATGGAATGGTAACCATGCAAGTCATGCAAGCTGACTTTGTAGTTCTGATCGACGCCAAGGAGCCGACGTCCCCGAGTGAAAATAAATACAAGACAGATTTGTTCCCAAGCAATAGAACATTTGACAGACACTGTCGTGAAAGAATTTGCTGTGGCTTATCATTTCTATCATCTACTAGTGGCTTTTGGAAAATAGTTAAGACGTTATAGAGGCTTGGATTTTTTCTTCTACTTTTAATTTTTAAAACTCAATTTTTTTTATTATCCTTATTAAATTTCAATAATTAGTACCCTAAGGAATTGTTAGCACAGGCAATATAGAGAAATGAATAATTAGCCTGTTTGGAGAAATGGTATTAGACAATCTGGGTGATACAGGCAAAGGACATGTTTCTCTTAATAGTGGGGTATTTTGTCCAATTTAGTCATCTGATTACACCGTATTTTCAGTCAGAAAGTGGTAAGAGTTGTTTTGGAAGACTTGTCACCTTTGCTATTTGCAATTGGACCACAGTTTTCGTATATGCCAAGATGTAATTTCTGCATGTTTTAGTCTACCTCCTTTTGTTTGAAAACATTCTGATGATAAGCTGGTATACAATGACGTTTACCAAAAGTTTTATATAAAAAGTAGTTCTATAACTGAAATTATTCTAAATGAAACAACTGCTCATGGTCCTTAAGCATGGCCTGAAAATTCTTGCCTTTTGGCCCTTGTTTATGTGGTTTCACCACCCAGGCTGCCCTCTTGATATTCATGGCTGCTTATAGATGTCACTGTCAGCTCCTTCTCCCTCTGCCAGACATCCACATGTTGGTATCCTCAGCCTTCTTCTCTTCTCTACATTCACCTCCCCCTAGGCAATGCCATCGAACCCCATGGCTTTAAGTACATTTATATGCTGATGACTCCAAAATGTTTATCTTCAGACCCGACTTCTCCCCTGAGCTCTAAACCCTCTATCCAATTGCCAGCTGACACTTCCATTTAAATGTCTAATAGGCACGTTTGGCTTAACATGGTAGTCCTCAAAAAGATATGTTCACATCCTAACCCTCAGAAACTGTACACATGACCTTATTGGGGGGGAAAATAGGGAGTATTTGCAGATGTCATTAAGCTAAGTATCTCTAGATGAGGTCATCCTGGCTTATCAGAGTGGGCCCTACATCCAAAGACAAATGTCCTTCTAAGAGATAGACGAAGACATAGACAGAGACGAAGGCCATATTAAGACGGAGGCAGTAATTGGAGTGATGCAGCCACAAGCCTAGGAATGTCTGAGGCCACGAGCAGCTGGAAGAGGCAAGAACGAATGCTGCCCTAGAGTCTCCAGGTGGAGCGTGGCCGTGCCAACACCTGGACTTCTGGCTTCCAGAACTATAAGAGAATAAATTTCTGTTGTTTTAACCTACCAAGTTTGTGATAATTTTTTACAGCAGCCCTAGGAAACTAATATAATGCTCAAAGAGAATCCTGGATTTCCTTTCCCAGGCAGAGAAAAAGACTAATTTTTTTTTCTCCTCAGTCTTCCTCATGTTGGTCAAGTGTGCTAAAGTCCACCCAGTTCTTCAGGTCTAAAACACTAGGCCTTATCTTCGGTTCCTTCTGCTCTTTCTTTCCCACTTTACATCCAGAAGCTTTATCCTCTCTACTTTAAAATATTACCCAAACCCTAATCACGTCTCATCAAATCAACCATTACTATACAAATTCAAGCTGCCATCATCTTTCCTGTAGACCTTTGCTTTAACTGCCTAAATTGTTTGTTTCCTGGCTTCTTCCATTCTTAAACTACTGTGGGGCACTCATACTCAGACCTCACCTCATTGCTGACTGAACGCTCTCAGGGGCTTCTCAAGTCCTTAAGCTAACTGTGGTACCCAGGGGCCCCAAATGATCTGGCTCTTGCTACTGCCCAGCTTCATCCTCCATTACTCTACCTCTTGGTCACACTGCTTCAGCTACTTGGGCCACCTGTCTGTTCCTCAAAGTCATCAAGCTCCTCCCTCTCACAGGGCCCAGGCTCTTGTCACTTCCTGTGCTTGGAGAGCCCTTCTCCAGGGTTCTTTCATGGCCTGCTTCTCTCGTCATTTAGACCTCTCTCCTCCAGAACTTTCCCTGGACTTCCTATCTAAAATGATGGTCCACATCTATTTGTCATCTACCCTGCAAAACTGATTTACTTTCTTCACAGCACTCATTATCTAACATTACGTTATTATATACTTACCTTGCTTATTGAGTGTCTCTCCTACTAGAATACAAACAACATGAGGAAAGGGGCTTTTTCTGTTCATCAAACAATCCCCAGAGTCTAGAAACAGTAGACCCTTAATATGTGTGTATTGAATAATCAGATAAGTGAATTTTAAGTGTCTCTTTACCTGTATCTTCCTTGCAATAGTCTCTCATTAAGTATTTGTGACAAATCAATGGATGTGTAAATGAATGAATATTTTATTGGTTACTGAAGCTTGAAAAAAATCTCTCCCTTCTCCGAACTCATGCATAACATCACTTTATAAGTCAACACATTATTCTGTCTTGAGTAATTCATTTATATTGCCATCACTCTTATTGAGTATAAACTCCTAAAGATCAGCACCAAGATCTCGCTCATCTTCATTTCTCACACGGTATATTGTGTCACACATTACAGAGAGTGGTACTTCCATAGATATTTGGTGACCGACGGACTGATTGACTGAATACACGACTGACTAAAAAGGGAAAAGTCTGGCAACTTGTAAACTTCCACATGCTTAGAGAATCAAAAAGCTCCACTCCTTCCCTCGGAGCAGTGATTACAAGAGGCAGCAAGTAGCAAAACCCTCACGCTACCCATGGGCCTATTGGACTCCTTTTTGGCTACTAACTCACTTAATTTGGTGTAGTTTAGCACATTACAAGATTGTTCAAGAGTACTATAAATGATGTCAGACACCATCAGAAACCACTTCAGAAAATCATTGCCTGTAGCCAGATCAAAAGGTGAACACCTGGAAACTAGCAATGCTGGAAAAACAGAATAAATCATTTTTTCTTCTCTACTTCTTAGAGATTTGCACCTTTTCCTCTTAAAGAACATCCATATTTCTTTTTAATTTTAAGCTTCTGTAATATATTCATAAAGCATTTGTACCATAATAAAACATTTCGGTATCTGATTGAAGAAGAATTATCCTGGGTTCTCTCACTGCTCTTTGCAATTATTCTGGGCTATTTTCAGGTTGTTTATTTAGTCAGGTCATTTATTCCAGTTATTTTATTCTGATGCTGTTTTCCACAAGTAAATTAAACAACACAAGATAGTTATATTTTTCCAAAGCATCATCTTGAAGTTTCAACTGATAAACTTTGTTGAACCGAAATAGTTTAAGTTGACATTAAAAAGCAATGTAATAGTGTTTAATTGCTTTAAGCATTTTAGTTTAGGCAAATGCCAGGCTCAGAACAAGGATACCTTTTTTTTTTTCTTCTTTTTATCTCAGCAGAAAGTTGCAAATACCAGGTTGGTCAGAGTTCTTATATGATTGATAAGGTACCTGAATTGTGACCCCGTCATTTATTTCTTAGATGCGCAGTTACTCGCTACTGCCTACTCTTGGCTTCTTGAAATCTACATGTGGTCAAAATGATCTCACCTTGCTTGTCAGGGCGTCTGGGGAGGTAACTCAGACTAAGTCGTGAATAGATTAAGCCGGCCTGGCACAGCACACAACAGTCTATGTATCTGTAGCAATTTTTACAAAGAGATACCAAGCTGGGCTTCCTTAAAGCGGTGTGGGAAAAGGAAATGCGATGTGGGGAAAATTAAGATTTTGTTTTTTGGTCGTTTTTATGGCTTGGACGTGGTTTATCTGAAATTTTGTGAACTTGATATGCTATTGTGTTAATGCATCAAGGCTGCAGAGTTCAAAAAGAGATGGTTTGTTTGAAATTATGGCACCAAAATGTGTTTCCACTTAGGATTTTACAAAACAAATGCTTTGGAGATTTGGAGAAGGGTACAGCACGGAAAGAAAGAGCTTTCAAATGTTATTTTAGCATTCGGTTCTCAGTCCTCAGAGGAATTCGGTGCTGGTACACAGTGACAATCACATCTGTCAAGCCCCTTTTGGGTTCATCTCAGTCTTGAAGGGAACATTCACAAATTCCCAGCAGGGTTTTGTTCCTCTGAAAAACTGAACCTGCTTTGCTCTTCTGAAAATACCATTACTTTCTTGAAATGATACTAGACTAAAATATAGTATGAACTATACCTTGGAATCCCTTGTTCAAAAAGTATAAAACTACAGAATTAGTCAGTTGATCAAAAATGTATTTGCAAGTGGATAGTTTTGTCTCATAATATTTTTTTCTATTTTATACTGAATGACCTGCAATATAATAGGTAAGGAATGTGTGTGTGTGTGTGTGTGTGTGTGTGTGTTTATTGGTGTGGAGGGGTGCTTCGCTGTGGTTAGTATTTTCTCTCCTTCCCTGGATCTGTATGAAACAGGATTCGTTCATTCATTGCTCCATCTCCACGCCATTCACAGGGGGCCTAGGGAAGGGAACAGGCACCCGTCAGAATATGTCAGAGGGAGAGGCCAACAGGGGTGTGTGTGCTTTGAAAAAGTTAGTTCTGTGAAGCATACACACTCATGTTCTTTAGCATCACTCCCCTCCACCATGAAGCTTCAAAAGGCTGAAAGATAGACACATAAACAGAAGCTCTTTGTAGAGATTTATTTCCTAAATGTGTCATTCACGTATGCCCTTCAGAATTTTTTGACATACTCAAGTATCACTGTCTTGTTAGTTGTTTAATCCTTGTTCACAAATTTCACTCTCTTTTTGAAAAGAAAACTTAAATTTATTTTGTTAAGGGGAGATTTGTTTCACTACCATATGTACATGTGCTGCTTACATATATATATGTTTATATTTATACATTTTTATGTATTTTAGAAAATAAATATATAATACATATTTATATATTTACATGTAATATATACTGTTCTGAAATATTACATATATAAATATTCAGAAAAAAGTTCGCCATCTGAAAGCATCTCAAATTTGGAAAACGCTGTTCTAAAGTACCCCCAAAATAGAAAGATTTTTCAAAGAAAGGCAAGAGGCTTAGGCAAGAAAGCCCACACAATCCTCCAGGTGGGGAGACTCTAGCAGGTGCTGTCCTTTCTTTGCTTGATGACTTTCTTCTCTTTTTCTGTTCCCTCTGCCTCACTTTTCCAGCATCCCTTTCAACAGACACATATCCCCCTCCTCCCATCCCTTACCTTATTTAGCTCACAGACATTGCACAGAACCGTGTTTGCCAAACACAGACACGGCTCATTCACATACTCAAAAAGGAGAGTCAGCAGTCGGTTATAAAACAACCTTGTTCCACTCTTGAGCAAAGGACCCCCAGATCCTACCTAACTTCCCGGTGCTCCATGATATTGCATGTTAATTATATGTGGTCATCAAAATATTGAAGATGTGATATCACATTTTAAAATTATAGTTCAGACTCTTTTTAATATATTAACTGAAATCATGAATGAAGGCAAACTTTCTTTCAGACAATGATAGGATATCCCTTGTTAACAAACGAGAAATTCAAGGCTATAGGGTATCACTGGACAATTGTGTAGTACTCCATTTCACTTCCTTTGAGGACACAGAAAGCTGTGGCTGCATTTAGAAATATGCCACTTCACAAATATTAATATGTAAAAAAGTAGAGTATCATTATTCCCTTTAGTTGTCTTAATTCATCAGGAATATGGCTGCACAATAAAACCAGGATTTTATTTATGTTTTGATTTGCTTCGCTTTTAAGATGTAGATTAGACCTAAAAGGTATGTTGAAAATAAGCAGTTTTAAAGGTGTTTTAAACTTACGATTTTTAAACTTAACATTTATTTTCTGTTTAACAAGCTCTCTGACACTTTGATGATTTGATGTATAATACAGGTTTTTGTCGGATAAACCTTAAATAAAATATTCTGCTCATAAGAAAATTCTAACTCAGTCAAAAGACAACTGACTCCACCCACTCTGGTCCTTAGTTTCCCCATTTATAAAAGGGATGAGCCCAATGACAGGCTCTCCAAACCCCCTTCCAGCTCTAAACATTTATAATTCTGAGATCCCATATTTTCCAAAGATATGAAAAATTATATTTTAGTGTTGACCAGAGAACTAAAGAAACAAACACAGGTTAAAATATTAGAAAAAAATGTATGCTAGTTTATTAATAAATTGTGGACCCTATACTAAATATTCATGTGTTCACAATTTTCTACCTTAAAATGATCTTAAAGTCCAGTGACCAAACTGGTTAAGTGTCATTTTTAAATTTGTAATTAAAAACAGTTTTTTTCAATGCTGTCATGTAACACAATTACGTTCTGTGGACAAAAAAAAAATCTGTGAGTTAAATTGCAGCCATTTCATAAGTCTTATTTCAGGGCTGGAGCCAGGTCTGAGACAGAGAAACATGTGGCTACATTTCTTTAAATTAAAAAAAAAAACAAAACTGCAACTGCATCTCCTTCTTATTTAAGGTTTGAGTGTTAATATACTATTTTATATACTTCTTAAACTAAAAAAATCTAGTCTAGGTGAAATGCAAACTCCAAGTGGTTTACCCTGAGCAAAGGCTGAGACGGACAGAAGAAATTTCATTATTTTGGTTTAAAAGGGCAGATGAGTTGATTGAGTTCTAAGGTTGGGATCTAGAGCAAATTTGGGATGCGGTGATATGGGTGGGGGTGGTGGGGAGACTTCTAGAAGCCCCTGTGGCCAAGCTGGGCTCTCAAATTTTCACTTTGGAGGTTATTTGTGAAAGAGATTAAACATACTGTTATTTTACTTATTTCATGTTATAAGTACTAAATTTTTAAATGTAATCACTTAAAATTTGCTAAAATTCAGGGAAATTGATTTTGCAATTTCTTCATTTTTTAATGCATTCAGAAGCCCAAGGAAATGCAGGTGACTTGACTGTGGCTTTACTATTGTTTTCTGGATGTCTGCATATCAGTGACCATCAGAATCCAAGCTCCATGAGAGCAGGGATGCTTGTCTATTTCACTCACTACTGTATTCCCAGGACCTAGAATAGTCCCGGGGGCACAGTAGACACTCATTCAATATTGGTGAATAAATAAATGAATAAAGGGAATAGATATATTTGTACATTTGTGTTCTCAAAATATCAAGTTGAGAGAGAGGGGGGACTTTGGGGAAACCTGAAGGGATTAACTGATAAACCATGCAATCTTTGTAGTGTTTCTATGGGATAGCCCTCAAACTGTGTTCTGATCCTATCTTTAAAACCATCAAAAAGTGAATTAGCAAATGCCTACTAAAGCTAGGCAGCAGCAATAAATAGCCCAAATAAATGAGGATGTGGTCATTTATTTCCTTGTCTTGACCAGTGAACTCTCAAATTCCCTCTCCATCAAGGCTGTTTATACTGAACAGAAGTAAATGAATGGATGAATGAGTAAATTAAAATTAACAAATAAATAAGGTTGGAAAGGCTGACTATTTTGTTTCCCCTTTGGAAACTTACTAATGAAAGTAATAATTTTTACTAATTATTACAATAATTTTTACTAATTATTACTATTATTACAACAAGGTGCTTATTTTGTGTCAGGCTCTGTTCTAAGGGCTTCGTATATCAATTCAAATAATTCCTACAACTATGCTGAGAGATAGGGCTCATTTCCAGCTCCATTTTGCAGGTGAGGAAACTGAGGTACAGGGAGAATGGTGGAGTGAGAAATCAAACCAAGCAGAAGCTCTGGAGTCCACACTTCTAGGCAGTAACTCTGGGCTACTTACTGCCTCTAAGACTCAGCACAGAAGAATCTTAGCTCTCTTTAAACCAGCGTCCCTGAACGTTATTTGCCCACAACATACCAATCAATATGTCTAAACATAATTTGGCAAATGGAAGCAGACCATTTCTTTGGTTTCTTGCAATTCAAAATGTTTTCATAGGAAAATGAATTAAAATCAGAAGGCATCTCTTAATTTCTGGAGAAAGTTAACATGGATTAGTTTGAATTCTCATCCTCCCCATGCATGTCACTCACCTATCAAACAAAGGAAGGAGGCAATATATTCTTTGCCAGTTTTTTTTAAATGAAAAGACTTCTTTAATATTTGTAAGATACAAACCAAATAGAACTACTGAAAAAGTACATCAGTGGCAAAACAATGTGACAAATGATACCATGAAGTTCATGAGGGAAAAAAATGCTAAGCAATGTTCAGTTCTCCGAAGTAATTGAAACCTGGGCTTTCCCATGCACCCAAGAGCCTTTCCAGCTGCCAGAGTCCTTCCTGCAGCCACCACCAGGATGTAAATGGACCTCAGTGTAAAGTCTAATGGAGAGCTCTGCTTGGGGGCACACACCTGCATATGACCTAAAATGGGGGGAGTAGGTTTGGCTAGGTGAGAATGTGTTAGGAAACCAAGGAAAATGAACTTGCCCTTCTGAGAGGCACACAGGCCAGGTCTGCCACTCAAAACAGGGAGCTTTGAGCATCTTTAGCTGCACTTTGAATTCCTACTCTCATCCACCAAGATCAAGTTTAAAGCGGGAAAGAGTGGTAGGTGGGAAAGATGGAAGAGCAAGGCCCACAGGTAGAAAAGGAAGCTGCCAAGTCATTCCGTCTTCATTCCCAGTCACCTGAGATAGACATTTATCCCAGTTTTGTCCTAAATGCAAGCTTTGGTCAAGCAAATGCCTTTTGTAACACATGTGCAGCTTTGGTTTAGTTTCTCCACTATTTACTGCTGAATGGGACATGAATTCAATATGCTCTCAAAAGGAAAGGGCTTGGTGAACCTAGGCTGTCTGAGTTTTCCCTTGGAGCTTTTCTATTAAAATTTTGATTATGGCTGGTTTACAAATCACATAGTTTCAGAATCCAGAATATATGTTTATGTTATGTAATGTATAGCACACGAACTATACTGTAAACCATGCTTTAAATAATGAATAGAGGTAAAGTAGTTTTTAATTATTTCACTACTAAGCTCTAAAGTTTATTTTACTGCATCTCACTTGTAATATGATAAATTGGCATAACTTTTGAACAAAGGAAATATCTTATGTTAATGACTGTAAAGAATCACATGCATATCCATTCTCATAGTTTTCCAAAGTTAAAGGTACAATATGAGATATATCATTGAAATACATAATGGAATCCTTGAATGGTTCAATGGATGGCTTGAATTAATAAAAACATAGGGAAATTATTCTTTAAAACCATGAATTCACAACTACAAAGCCTATTTTTGCTTTGCTATTATTAATACAATAAGAGGTTTGACTTTGACCTTGGAATCATAAACGTGGAAAATATTAACAGTACTTTATTGACTTGTTCTGAGCCTCTCTTTTTCTGTATTAAACTGAGGCTTCTGATAAGTTTGGAGGAGTCCCTGTGGCACCAAATAAAACTAAACAATTTATACAGACGAAGATCAAGGAGGCCTAGTGAAACAAAAGATTCCAGCTCCTTGATAAAAGGAAGTCTGTTAGAAATCACTGGCAATTATTAATGTTTTAAAACTATAATTTAAGAAATCATTCTTTGTAAAAATAAATATTAACTTTTTGGAAAAATCTGTCCTTTACAATAAGGTATATAGCAGGGTTTTCAAAGACATTTCAGATTCATGTTGATAAAACTGTCGTCATATTATTAAGTTAGCATTTCCCCCTTCGCCATGATATGTTTAAATTATCTAAGAATGAATTTGAAGGCTGCAGTTGTCTTTAATGTAATAGCATATCCCTCTGAATAAAATAAACCACCTTTTAAAGTGTCATTTTTCTTAGAAGTATTTAGTACTTAGAATTGGGTTTTGGCAACATAAAATGAGATTTTTGTCTTCTAGATTGTCAGTTCGTTTCCTCTGGGGTGAGAGTGGCCAACCCTGGGTTTTGCAGGTTATACTGTAACGTTGTAACAGGAAAAGTACATGTGGTGTCACAGATTGCAGAGGAAGACAGGAGGTTGTCTTGCTTTTCTCTCTGAACAGGCCAATAAGCGTGACTCATGCTTGGGATGGAACATACTCCAGAGATAGGTGTATAATAGAGAAGTGGCTAGGAAGCAATTGTCACTGGTCACCTGGTCATGATATCTCAAGAAGTATTCAATACTAGTTTCCCCCAAATATTATAACAGGCTAGAGACTTGGTTTGAAGCTTGTCACAGCCTAAAAAGTGCTAGCATGTATCCACATGACTATAATATTGCTGATTATGGCTCAGTGGTCCTCTAGATATCATGTTTTCTTAGACCTCCCATTGAAGTCACAACTTTGGGACAGTGTGCAGGATGGACCACATTTCTGAAGATAATTTTTATCAGACAAATAAAGCAAAAACAAACAAACAAAACCCAATCATTGTGAGTCTTAAGAGGATATTTCCTTTCCAGCCATGTTAAAGTAGATGCAATTTAAAAAATATGAAACTCTAGTGATGTTTACAAATGACCAAAATAGGCTTTGAGCCTGTTTGGTCTTTCACCACATTCCAGAGGCAATGTTTCATCAAGAGAAGGCGAGGGCCGAATCCATTTTTAAGCTGAAATATTAGTAAATGTTTGTTTCTTGATGACTAATGTAAGCTGTCTCCTCAAAACAACAAAAAAATGCAGTTTAGATTGATCTTCTCAATCGCAAAAAAGATGTGTTCTCATTACAAATGTGTGTATACCTACGGTAATTGATGTGTTCTGTTGATTTACATGACAACTGTTACTGGGCCCTGTGTTTCCAGGATAATCTGATTCCTTTTGAAACTCCCTAAATGGAGACATTTTCAAACATCTTGTATTACGTTTATGTCAGTTTTTGGTGTTTTAGAGTAGTAGCTTCGGGATATCCGAAGGACTATTTTTCAATTTATTTTTGGTTTTAACCATTGCTGTTCAATTTACCTACGAAAAAACTTAAACCTAATACTGTGTTGTGGCAACATAGAAGGAAACAGGATTTTTGTCTTCCAGGTCACCAGTTAGTGTCTTCTATGGCTACAGACTTTAAGTTTGGCTGACGAATCCCTTTAGTCTATGTGTAAGTATAGCAGATGTAAAGTTTTTAAAAAGAGTTTTGAGTGGTGTTTGGTCTCATTGGTTAAACACCTTCAAACATTTTAAACTTTAAACAAACTTAATATATTGTATTTCCACTTTAAGTACTTCAACTCTCTGAATTATAGAAACCCCAGTATATACTTACAAAGCTTTTGTATACCTAGTGCATTAAGCTTAAAGATGCTAAAGTGCTCTTAAATCATTCAATAGTACATATGAGTTTAGTAAAATTTCATTTAAAAAATCAAATCTAAAGAAAGCAACCATTCATCCTTAACTAGGAGATGTCCAGGGTGTAGGATTTTCAATTTCAAAACAAATACAGTCCTGAGCAAATCAGGACAAGTTGGTTACCCTAAGTAAAAACCATACAATTACAAATTTTCAATTGAAGTTAGAAGACTGCCATTCCAAACAGAACAAGTATGTAAAATACCGTGTTTCCCCGAAAATAAGACCTAGCCAGACAATCGGCTCTAATGCATCTTTTGGAGCAAAAATTAATATAACACCCGGTCTTATAAGACAAGGTATAACATAAAATATAATATAATATAATATAACATAATTCTGGGTCTTAAAATAATTTTTGCTCCAAAAGATGCATTAGAGCTGATTGTCCGGCTAGGTCTTATTTTCGGGGAAACACGGTAATAAATATAAATGGCTTCCTTCTTAACCCCCAAATATCAATACTTCAATTTTAATCATTGTAATCCTTTACAAACTTAATTCTAAATATTCCTAAGGTTAAAAGGGTCTTACCTACTGAAGAAAGCCTATTACCATCCCAGGTAATTTATGTCACTTGTGAACAGAGATTTTGGCTTAGATGGGGACTGAAGTTTTGTTAAAGACCCTGATGAGTCTCATTAAATCTTGTTTTATGATTGAAATATCATGGAATGCAAATCATAAAGGTGAGCTCAACATCACTAATCATGAGGAAAATGCAAATAAAAAGCACAATAAGAGATTGCTTCACGTCCACTAGGATGGCGACTATCAAAAACAAACAAACAAATAGAAAATAACAAGTGTTGTCAAGGATGTGGAGAAATTGGAACCCTGTAATCTGTTGGTGAGAATGTGAAATGGTACAGCCACTATGGAAAACAGTATGGCAGTTCCTCAAAATACTACAAATAGAATTACTATATGATCCATCGATTATACCCAAAAGAATTGAATGCATACTCTAAGAGATATCTGCACACCATGTTCATGGCAACGTTAT
Organism: Rhinolophus hipposideros; assembly: GCF_964194185.1. NCBI lineage: Eukaryota > Metazoa > Chordata > Mammalia > Chiroptera > Rhinolophidae > Rhinolophus > Rhinolophus hipposideros. The sequence continues at coordinate 10,844,149 of NC_138061.1, forward strand.
TTGCAATAGCCAAAAGGTGGAAGTAACCCATGTGTCCATCGATGGACCAATGGATGAATAGAATGTGGCATATACATACAGTGGAATATTATTCAGCCTCAAAAACAAAGGGAATTCTGACACATGCTGTAACACGGACGAACCTTGAGGACATTAGCCTAGGTGAAGTAAGCCGATCACTTTGGAAATCAATCTGAGAGTTCCTCAAAGGGTTAAATGTAGAATTACCATATGAGGAGATGTCAACAGAAACTCCCCGAACTGAAATGCAAAGAGCAAAATGACTGAAAAAGATGGAACAGAATCTTCAAGAACTATGGGACAACCACAGAAGATGTAATATACTTATAATAGGAATACCAGAAAGAGAAGAGAGAATAGAACAGAAGACATTTTTAAATCACAATGACTGAATTTCCCCAAATTAATGTCACACATCAAACCACAGATCCAGAAAGGTCAGAGAATATCAAGCAGGATAAATACAAAAAAAATAATAATAATATGACATCTAGGCATATCACATACTAACTGCAGAAAATCAAATATAAAGAAAAAGTCTTGAAAGAAGCAGGAGAAAAAGGAATGAAGTAGTGATACATGCCACAACATGGGTGAACCTTGCAAACATCTGCAAAGTGAAAGAAGTCAGTCACAAAAGACCACATATCATATGGCTCTACTCATATGAAAGCCCAGAAGAGGAAAAATTTATAGAGGCAAAAAGTAGATTAGTAGTTGCTTTGGGCTGGGGGAGAGTGATAGGAGAGAAGGGGCTGGTAGCTAAAGGGTATGAGGTTTCTTTTTGAGATGATAAAAATGTTCTAAAATTGACTGTGGTGATGGTTGCACATATCTATGAATACACTAAGAACCACTGAATTGTACATTTTAAGTGGGTGAATTATATCTCAATCAGGCTGTGAAATACAGTTTTTAAATTGTGAAGGTGATTAGTTTCATGGCTCATAATTGACCAGTTCTTTGTCTACTCACAAATCTGAAACTCTTGTCCAGGTGAGACCTTGATTAGATTTTGCACATCTTTGACTCATGATTTATACACATGTTCGAAAATACTAAAGACCTTTGGATCTGATGAAAGCCTTAAGTATATGAATGCATTTTCTATCTACCTGATGGAATCTTGAATACTTTCCTGTTCGTAGGACCATACAACTCTCGGGATATTTAAAATGATTTCCAAGGGATTCTGGAGACCTCATCTAGCCACCACTACACACAAGGCCATTCTACTGCCAGCTGTGACACTGATGAGACACCAATACTAACATGCTTTTCTGTGGCCAAAGGACAATTTACAAATATGAATAATGCTCTGAATCACCAATTGGCCACATTTATAAAATTTACCAAAATTATTTAAAATGTGGTTCTTTTGCCTATCATAAAGTTTACGTAATTTAGTTAATGGAGGGGCCGATTCCTATAGCTTAAACAGGAACGTTAAGTTTGTCAAGAGTTAGCGATCATAGGATGATTTATGAGTATACTTAATATTCAGAAAAGGTACCAAAATTTTCAGTAACTTATAATAAAGCAAGAAATGGACATAAATGACTGTGGGATTTATGACTTTTAATTCATAGAGAAATTTTGTAGTTCATACTGTTAGGGGCTGAACTGTGTCCCCACCAAATTCATAGGGTGACAACCTAACCCCCAATGTATTGAAGAGGGAGCCTCTAAGGAGGTAAAGTTAAATAAGGTCATAAGGTCATAAGGAAGGGGCCCTAGTTTAACAGGATTAGTGCCTTTATAAGAAAAGGAAGAGACACTAGGAGTGTCTGCACACAGAGGAAAGGCTGTGTGAGGACACAACCAGAAGACAGCTATTTGCAAGCCAGGAACAGAGTCCTCACTGAAACCAACCCAGCCAACACCTTTATCTTACACTTCCTGTCACCAGAACTATGGAAAAATTAATTTCTGTGGTTTCAACCGCCCCATCTGTGGTATTCTGTTATGGCAATCCAAGTCATAATAGTCCAAAACTAACACAATGCCAATTTGAAAAAAAAATATTTTGATGCCGTTTTCTATTTTGACAGAGCTTTTAGCCTTTTTAAGGATTATTTCACCAATTTCTCAAGTCACGTAGCAACTTCAACTTGTTATGTTTTTCAATTAGGAGCCAAACCTTAATATGCCACGTGGTGGCCCCTGTATCTTCCTGGTTATTTTTATGTTTGTTTTTGTCTTACTTTTTCATCTTTAGGATTTTTTAGGGATTTGTTACCAGTTTACTTTTCCTTGAATAATTCATTATTTATGGCTAATATATTTCGGATTTGAGGTTCTACTCACAGTAAGTAGAGTAATCCCCTCTGAGCACCTTTACTTCACTTCTGCATAGAGACACACTGCTAGAGGACATAACCCCATAGTTCCTATTAGAAAAAAAGATTTTAGCAAATCATGTGACCAAAGTGGTTTAAGAGTTTTTCTGTGTTTCGGTTTTGGTTCAGTTTGAGATTTGCTGTACTCCTTTCACCCTAGCTATTGGCAGTGGACTTGTCAGTGCAACTCAGTTGTATGTCAAGTTCATATGTGTTTAAGATTTGAGACATTGAACACTTCTCAAAAGCTTAAAACACCTGCAAGATGTTCATTGTGTACTGGGCTGATTAAACAGCAAATTAAGAAAAGCACAGAAGTCCGTATTGAAAATATGATGAAGGAAAAACCCATGCCATTGTTTATAAATCATATGACAGTCAGTACACTTACGTTTGTGATTTGAAATATACAAGATGTTTTCGTTTCCTAAAGTCAGAGTATGGTAAGACCTATGATATTCTGGTTTGGCTAACCACTGCGGCTGCAGAAAAACTAAAGCGAAATGAAAGCGTTGGAAGAAAAAACATTCCCTAAGAGTGTTGCAACCATCTCATGCATCGTGGTTACGATAGTATTAGACAAAATTAATGGAAACTTCGATTTTCAGCAAATTGCTCATTCAACAAATTGGTTTCCCAGTAAGTTAATTTCTCGTCCCCCTTTCTGAATGTGTGTGCCACAAATATGCATCCACATAGAAGTTTAAGAAGGAAGGTAAATGCATTCAGTAACTGAGTTTTTCACATCAAGTCACCTCCATAGTTGAAACAGAAGGAAACAACCTATCAGTCAAATAACACGCTACTTTTGCCATCTGAAGAGGCGACCTTCCAATTGGAAAAGTTTTTAAGCTTAACTGAGGTTACTAGTGACAAATTTAATCTCACTGGAAACATTTTTTTGGCGTTATACACCAACTAGAAAGATAGCTTTATCCAGCTGGACATTTTAAAGCACTTAGTAAAACAGCTACTTGACAGTTAACATTTTTCCTCTTGAAAACAAATCTATCTTTATAAAGGTTTGAAGTGATAAATATACTGAATGTAAATGAATCCTTCACAGAGACTTCACATGGTTATCCACTCTGCACCGTGAATGTGTAATAAATAGATGTTTTAAATATTTGCTCCTAGAGGTCTCTTCTTGAACTTAAGCATAAGTTATCTAAACAGTTGAAAAAAGATTTATAGTTATGAAGAGGCCTATATGTCAAGGAAAGTTTTATGATATGTTCCATAATAAATTAGCAATAAATGGATACAGGTGACTGTGGAATTTATGACCTTTAATGCTTTAATACTGCACTAAAGAAAAACTAATTATTAAGGTCCTAAAGGGTAATAAAAGAATACCATCTACAAATTGTCAAATTAAGCTCTTAGAGCTAGGTATTTGAGGAAGGTGCTTTTTATGTAGCGCAACCAGAGGCAGCTGCATATAAATACAAGAAAACTCAGTGCCATCAAGGAGTAAAAAAGTAACAGTCAGGCTTTCTCACTGAAACTAAAGAATGACTTCCAAATTTTTTTCTTCTGTTTAAAATAATCATTCTTTCAGCACTTTAGTGAAGTGCTATTTATACTGAAAAAAATGACTAATTTCGTTAGGTTCTCTCATAGCATTTATTGCCCATTTTCTCCCTGCGTGCCCCTAGAGTACAAGAGGTCCTAGAAAAAGTTATCTGGCTAAAAGGAAAAAAAAAAATCAAATTTAAGCTACTTACAGGTTTTAGAACTGTCCTTTCCATAAGAAATTTCAATTAAAGCACTCAAGTGGTGAGGCATCTCCACTTTCATCTTAAGTTTTTCATCAGAAAAAAGAACTCACCCTTTTATTCCTCATTTGAACCTCACCAGGAGGTAGATGAGTTTATTTCCTAGAGGGAAGAGGCCATTGTAAAAGTGGGCCTCTAAAGTGATCTTCTGGTTTCCAATCTCTCACCCTTTTAATCCATTCTCCACACTAGCACCAGAATGGACTTTATTTTTAGGGGAAAATGTGATTACATCACATCTCTACTTATAATCCTTTGACAGGCTCCAACTGCTTAGCGCAACTCCTGAGTAAGGCAAACACCCTTTGTGATCTGGTCCCCACTTGTCTCTCCAGGCTCACTCCCACCTGGACCCCTCTGCTCCGGTGTGGGGGGCCACCAGCCATGCATGCCTGCATGACCTTCTCATGACTCTCAGCATTGGTACCCTCTGTTTCCGCTGTGTGAACACCCTTCCTCCTTATCCTTCCTTTCCTTTCAAAGACCAACTCAAATGCCACTTCATGTGTCCTGTCACAAATGTAATGATTGTCCTGTCAGTATCCACTGCTTTCTCGATGCTTTTGTGTCCTTGACTCCTTTTCCCTGTGTTATGGGTAATTGAGTAGGTGTCTGTCTTGTTCCTAAATTGAAAACTGGGGCAGGCAGGGACTTCATCTTGCATTTTTCATTCCTAGCATCTGAGTCTGAAGGGATATAATAGTGCTCGTTATAGGTTTATTGAATAAAAAGCTGGGGACAGGGAACTGAAAGGGGTGGGGAGGTGATGTGAGATGAATTATGAGTCTGAGACACGGGTCAGTAAAACTTTCTTCCTTGTAGGTCCAGAGTTAAGGAGAAGTCTTGGATAGAAACCAAGTTAACCTTTTGATATGTTTCACCATTTTCTTTAGAGGCTACCAAACAATAGCATAGAAAAGAATATATAATATCTGAGATTGAAAGATATTTATGTGTGGGGAAAATTAATAAGGAAATTATAACTATAAAATAAGGAGGTGAGATCTATATAAATCTGGGAGACTGCTATGTCACAGGCAAAGGACTTAAAATTAGAATCAGAAGACTAAAGTAGACTCTTACTTCACGCTGTGATCTAACGGGAAGTGTTTATTATTTCTTACTTTGTTTCCACCTCTGTAAAAACAGGGTTAATAATGGAGACTTCCCAATGTTTTTGTTTAAAGGAGATAAAAATAAGTGAAATGATGACAATACCTACCATTTATTGATGATCTGTAGTTTAGTTAATAGCATTGTATCAATGTCAGTTTCATAAGGTACTATGGTTATAAAAGATGTTATCATTGGGGAAATCTAGGTGAAGGATATATGGAAGCTCTATACTATGTTTGCAACTTCTTGTGATTATTAAATTATTTCTAAATTAAATGTTGAATATATATCATGGGTTGTTTCTGAACTTATCTGGCTAATCTTTTCACGTATTTAGTTGGCAGTACCAGTAGAAACCACCTTGAAGACACTGGCTCACTCTACTAAAGCTGCTACCTTGTTTCAAAAAAATGGAAGGATGAAACGACAAAGAATGTAGAAAGTCTCGGTTTACAATAGCACCTTGTTTTAATATATATTTCAGTGCAGAATCAAAAGTCTTGCTTACTTTTACACTTATGCCTTTCTCTAAGTGCTAGAAAGGTACATGACAGATTTGGGGGTGGGGAGACCTCATGCTTCAGTCCTCCTCCCCACCTATCACGAATTGCAGGCATGAGTCAGGAAGCTTTCCGAAGCTTGGATGTGTACCAAGCAGATCTTACCCAAGGGGTTTTAAAGAGGATGCTTTCATTGAGTGGAATGTTAGCTTAACTCAGTGATCTCTAAAATATACCAACTGTGCCAGTACAATATGAAGAGTTCAGCTGTCTGCTGCTAAATAAGAAAAGCAAGGGGAATAACGTACACAAGTCATTTTAACCTTGATGTCGCTATTTTAGGATCGATCTTGCATCCCGACATTGTCCTTTGAATTCTGTTGTGTCTGTTGAATTTTATTTATAAACCCTATTTTAGTTTCATACTGTTATGAAATAATGATGATAGTAGATAATTACTTAAACTTCTGGACAAAATAAAACACTGTCAATTCTTAGTTTCCCTCCCCAGGTTTCCCTTCTCATCTCACCAATCTGTGCAAAACCCACCATCCAACAACTACTGGATTCAATGTCTTTAAAGTATCTTTAAATTCTAATAACTGCTCATTCACTTTGTTAGTTATTCAGGGACTATTATTTGCAAAGTACAGTCCTAAGCATTATGGGATTCTGCCCTCCAAAAACTAAAAATATAGCAGGTGCAGAGACAATAATAATGCAAGGTAGAAAGTGAAAAGTGCCGCGCAAAGTTTGGGAAATGAGCTGGAAATTGATTGACACCTACAAACACAGGCAAAGTTGGCAAAAATGAGAACCGTGATACCAAGTGACAGGAAATTCATTGGCTAGACCTTTCGATAGAAAGGAAGCCTCGTATCAACACTGACAAGAGTGAAGGCTGGAGAAAGGCAAAGACTGTTAAGCTTGAAATAAACATGCGCTACACTCGAGGAAGTTTAAAGGGGCTCAGACATGAACCAGAACACGCGTCTCAGGGGAATCCTCACAGCACAAAGGAAACAAAGTCATTTCTCTCTGTATCCTTAAGCACTTTGGCAACGACTTGTTTTTACCTGCTGACCCTGAGAAAACTATTGGTCTGATCACAGAATTATATGATATTAGATTTTTTTAAGCTGAATTTTTAAAGCCAGTAATTTCTTTAAGTAGTATCTCAATATATGGATTTATATAAATGATGAGCAAAAGGAAAAAGAAAATCAAGAAAGGGAAGGATAATGTGAAAGGAAAGACAAATTGCAGAAGTTACCAGTGCAAGAACAAGGATAGGGTGGGGATGCGGGTGGGGGGTGTGAAGCAGAGAAAGGCTGCTGATGGAAGACAGTAAGAAATTCCTCCCTTGAAGGGAAGGTTTTGTTTTCTCATTTCTTTTTTTTTATGGCTTAATTATTTTATTATTATTTTTTTAAATCTATAAGGCATGGGTTGGTGACAGACACCTCATCATGGCAATTTTTTAAAAGGATGCGTACAATTCACTAACATACTTAACACAGATCCCGATACATGGTAAGCACACTATAAATGTTGAATTGTACTTATCATTTTCCATTTATCCATTTATATAGTACTTATCATTTTCTATTTTAGGTGAAGATTTGCTTGTGTCCCCACTATATTCTAAGTTCTTTGAGGGCCAAGATTTTTTTTTTTTAAGATATGATATTCCAAATTACTATGATATTGTCTGGTCCATATGCGATGTTGAGTAATATACATGCATGCATAATGAACAGAACTACCTAAACCTGAAATTAAAAAAACAGGATTAATTAAGAATGGAAAAGTTATTTTATTTTATTATTTTTTTAAATTTATTGGGGTGACAATTTTTAGTAAAATTACATAGATTTCAGGGGTACAATTCTGTACTACATCATCTATAAATCCCATTGTGTGTTCACCACCCAGGGTCAGTTCTCCTTCCATCACCGTATATTTGATGTTTTCTTACTTCTTATTGTCACTTACAGCTTGGTTCATGAAACATGTAAATAGCTGTGAGTTTGAAAGCTCCAGTGTGGTGGCTGTATTTGTTTTAATGTCTGCACAGGTGAAATACTAATAATCAGACTCATCCTTTATTGTATGAGGCATTTTATACAATCTATTTCTAGGAATTTTAAAACTTAGTCTATCAGTTTTCCCCAGTTTCTAAGGCCTACTCGATTACATTAATAATGGAAGAGTACAATCTTAAAATTACGTTATAAGGGCTAGAAAAACATAACTGTTTCCTACGTAATCAAGCATTATACTCTACAGCACATCTTCCTAATATGATTATTTATAGTGCCAAAGAAATTATCATTCAGTTCTGTAGTCCTTCCAGCTTCTTTTCTCTAAAGCTGTCTAGGTATAGTCATGTGTCACTTAACAATAGGGGCACATTCTGAGAAATGCATCACTAGGTAATATTGTGCAAACATAGAGTATACTACTTACCTAGATCATATAGCATACCTGGATGGTATTACACATCTAGGCTCTTTGGTATATATAACCTACTGCTCCTAGGCTACACATCTGTACAGCATGTTACTGTACTGAATACTGTTGGCAATTGTAACACAATGGTCAGTATTTGTGTATCTAAACATATAAAAGGCACAGTAAAAATATGGTACAAAGATAAAAAAAATGGTTCGCCTGTGTGAGGCACTTACCATGAATGGAGCGGGCAGGACCGGAAGTGGCTGAGTCAGTGAGTGGTGAGTGAGTGTGAAAGCCTGGGATGTACATTTGGGCTACATTTATAAAAAAAAAATCTTTTTCTTCAATAAGAAATTAAACTTAGCTTATCGTAACGTTTTTACAATGGACTTTTTAATTTTTTTAAACTTTTCAACTCTTTTGCAAAAACACCTAGCTTAAAACATAAACACATTGTACAGTTGTACAAAAATATTTTCTTTCTTTATATCTTTATTCTATAAGCTTTTTTCTATTATTATTACTTTTTAAATGTTTTTGTTAAAAACAGACACAGAGACACACATGAGCCCAGGCCAACACAGACAGTATCACTGTCTCCACCTTCACATCTTGTCCCACTGGAAGGTCTTCAGGGACAGTGACATGCATGGAACTGTCATCTCTTGTGATAACAATGCCTTCTTCTGGAATACCTCCTGAAGGACCTGCCTGAGGCTCTTCTTGAGGAGGGGTCACTCTTTTTAGAAATATGTCCATGGTAGTTTGCTTGGTTTGTTTCATCCTAGATCTGCTTGTAAGCAGATAATGCATGATGGGTATTCCTCTCTATTAATGAAAACCTTTCAGTGTTGGGGCGCATGTCTTCAAACTTTTTCAGAAGCTTGCGAGGTCTGCGAAAGCTTCTGCTAAACCCTTCACTGTGAATTTTCTTGGGGGCTTGTCTACTGTTTCTTCTGAAGTTTCCTTTTCTTTTGTGTCATCTGGGCTGCATTCTCATCTGGAGAATTTCAGCTGGAGGAAGAGTCTGCTTCCACACTCCTTCAGGTTGCTGCTGGAGAATTCATTTCCTTCTGTTGTATGACTGAGTCCCTCAGTTTCTAGAGACTACCCATGGTTCCCTGCCACATGGATTTCTCTGTAGGCAGGTCACCGCACGGCAACTTATTCCTTCCAGAGTAGCAATGGGGTGAGAGCTAGAAAGTCTTACATCATGTGATATAATCATGGGAGTGACATCCCATCACCTTTGCCATATTCTAATGGTTAGAAGCAAGTCACACTCAAAGGGAAGGGATTATATGAGGATATGAATACTAGAACACAGAGTTCACTGGGTGTCACCTTAGGGTCTGTCTGCACAGGTGCTAAAATAAACTTCATATTTCAGGTATCTTTTTACATGTCAAAAATAGGTACAATGTAAAAGATAAAAGGGATAATCTGGGACAGTGGTTTGATAGAGCAAAACAATTAAGGAGAAAAAAACTAAAAGGCACTTCTAGTAAACTCTTTCAGAATGTAATAATTAAAAATTCAAGTTCACATTTTAAAAATTATTTAAATAATAATTAATGTGAAACTGAAGAAATGTGTTAGCTGTTTTCTTGAAATGTTTAAGTGTTAGCAGTAATTTTACATGCTCAAACAGAATTCAGAAATAAATGAAGTTAACAAAAGCAACAGATTGGGAAAAATTCTTGCAACATATTTAACAGAGAGAATTAATATCCAAAATACATAAAAAGCTTCAATGAATCATTATAAAGAACAACCCCAAAGAAAAATGGGTAAAATATGAATAGGCAATTCCCAAAGAACATATACAATAAATAAAGAGGTAAATCTCAACTACCCTTACAATGAAGTGAATACGAATGTTCACTCACATAATTGGAAAAATGAAACAAAAAATGATTTGTAATCTCAAAGTCTTTCAAAGATGTGAGAAAATGGGCACTCATACAGTCAGTGAAAAAATGAGCTTTTTGGAAGACAATTTAGCAAAATCTATAAAAATTTTTTAATGGATTACTATTCGCTCCAACAGTTCCATTTCTGGGAAACTATCCTAAAGAAATACTCCCACTTTTTAAAAAGTAATACACAAGAATATTCCTTGTAGTTTTATGACAATATAACACTGCAAATAACTTTAATGTACTATAATAGAGAACCGAATTATGATAGAGTCATGCTATAAAATTCTATGTAGCCAAAAAGAAGGAAGAAGTTGACTTATAAGCACTTGCCTAGAAAGAGCTTCATGATATATTGGGTGAAAAAAACCGAAAAACAATATATAAATTTTGATCTTATATATATAAACAACAAGATATGTATAGATAGGTACAAACATGTGTGAAACACAGAAAGGGAACTGAAAGAATGCACAACAAACACTTGCCCTCCTGTGCCTTTGAGTGTGGGATGTAAGAGTAGGAAAGTGATCGGAGAGATTCTCATGCTGTGTTTTGTGTAATTTGATTTGTTTGGCTCACGTGCATTGAGTGCACAATAAGAATAGATATAAATTATGTAGCACCACCTTTTTTTGCCACTCTAAATATAAAAAATAATTTTCAATAATTAAAAAATTAATATTTTCACAACCAATCACCTAAATTTCTGGCTTTCTTGCAAACTTCTCGCTGAGTCAGCTCATTTTCTGGCATATGATAAATGTAAACAAGAGATTCAAAATTAAGAGGAAAGTTCTAATATCTATCTGTTTATCTATCTATCTACCGACCTGCCATGTTTCCCCCAAAATAAGACCGGGTCTTCTATTAATTTTTGCTCCAAAAGACGCATTAGGTCTTACGTTCAGGGGATGTCCTCCTGAAAAATCATGCTAGGGTTTGTTTTCCGGTTAGGTCTTATTTTCAGGGAAACATGGTCTCTAACAATTTTCTATCCCTGCTATTTATATTCTCTGCCTTTACTAAATAGTTTCTACTGCCCTTCAAGCCAGTCCTAAAAGTTATACCTTTCCGCCTCGGAAGCTTTATTTGTCAAAAGCCAGGAAATAACAAGACTAGAATGGAAATCAGAATGCAATAACAAAAATAACAAGATTAATAGAAGACCAGTGTCAAAACATAGCTGTACAACTTTGACATCATCTGAAAAACCGTTCTTGCTTATGTTTAGCTTCCACATATAAAAGGTTCAGTAGCTCTGTTTTCTTAGCAAAATGATAACAAGCTGTAAGGGGTTTGCCATATAATGCTGATTTATTTTGTCACAGTGAAGAACTTTTGAATGTGACCTCAAGTCACTTTTCGCTGACATGAATGTCTGTCGCCATCGTTGGCGCATTCTATTATGATACCAGCTTGGGAGCAACATTATTTTTAGAAAGTTAATTCAACTTTTACATCAAAAAAGCAACTAAAGAGCTTAAAAATTAAACCAAAAATTAAAAACATATGGCTTTGGGGCTTTGCATTTAATTGGGTAAATATGTATATAAATTATACTTAGACCTGAAGGTACTCATTGCCCATTTTTACTTTATGATTACCTCGAGTCAGTGCAGTGCCTTGTAAAACTGTACCTATGCTACAGTCATTCCATAAAGTCTATGAAATAAACACATCTTTCTGGCTCAGTGAAGTTCAGAAAATCTGGGTCTTCGCTCCTATAAATGTATCATATTGCATTTACTGGCTAATAAAGTCTCAAAGAACAAGATTGCCCTTCTTTTCACAACTTGATCCTTTACAAATTTACAAATGTAATGCTTTAACCTACTTGAACTCGACTCTGGCTCCCCGAGGGAAGACGCTAACCAGGTGAAAGTGCCTGTTCTCCCTTAGCTGGGCCTGAGCAGCAGCCTGGTATCAGGAGGGCGAAGCCCCATGCCTGAGGGGCAGCGGGCCTCTGCTAGAGGTTTGTGTAGCCCGAGTTAATGAGGTTAATAAACCAAGGTCAAAACAAGAAGACAGAAGGAGAGAGCGGGCACTGACAAATCAAAAAACAAGGACTGGGTACCAGAAGGTTGGGTCACAAGACAAGGACAGGAATTGTTATCAGGCTGGAGGCCAACTCCCCGCAAACCAAACAGAGATAAAAGCTGAGGAATAGGTGACATTCTTCAGCACTGAGCTATTTGGTCCCTCTTAGCCATCAGATACTTGGAGGAAACTGTCTCTGCAGAGCTTCTATATTTAGACAATCTCAGCCGTCTCACCTGAGAGGGGGTTGTGACAATCCCCTTACTCAAAATTCACCTAGAGTAACTTTATTTTTTTAAATTTTTGTATAGTGTAGAAAGAGAAGCTCCAAATATATAAGGAAGAAATTGTAACACTGTAGGCAGTAAGTTGAACGTGCCCTTGTATGAAAAGGGAAATTTCTTTATCAAACAATGAAATGTTTTGTCTATACAACTCGAAGCATGGTGAGCTCGAAACAGTAGAACAATGAATTTGTACAGGAAGTAGAGGGTAGATGGAGAAAAGTAAAGACCAAAGGAGAGAGAAGAAAGAAGAGGAAGCGAAAGGGAAAGTTAAAACATTTCATCTCAGCAACAAGGGAGCCTGCTTCACCTGTCTGTAAAAAGAGCCATTCCTGCTACAATGTCAATAGTTTGAAAATCCTCTTCAAGTAACACTGGGTATTTCCTGAATTCCCTAGATATTTCAGTCAATTCACTTAGAAAAAGGGATAACCAAAGCTGCTTGCTAAATAACTCAAAGAATTGGTTCAGTTTCAACAACACCCACACAAACACAATGCATTACATTATCTAGGTTATTTCAAATCAAAGCATTTGTATCTAAAATAATTCCCTAGGTTTCCATTTCCTTCTGCTACTTGCTTTTCCCTGGAGAAAGAACAAATGATTTCTGAAAGTCTCAAATGCACACCACACATTTGTACTGAAGTTTTTAACTGGACGGATGCACCTATCCCCAGTTGTCAACATTTTAATCCAGGTGAAAAGTCAAGTTATATAAGCCTTTGTGGCAACCCTAAAGAATAAAAGGAGCTCGGCCTGAAGGTGGTCTGTGAAGGTGAGGAGGGGCAGGTAAGGAAATAGTGAAAGGCCATAGTCTCCAAAGAATGTTCTCAGGAAAACAAATGCCCTCCCCTCTTACCCCTACTCCACTCCCTGTAATAAAATTGATGGGTTTTGGTTTTATTTTTTGTTTGTTTGTTTTTCATGTATAGGGGAAACTGGTTCCATCAGTTGCTGTTAGTCCCACAGGGCAGGGGGCTAAAACAATAATCTTTGATTAAAACACCGAGAACAAAATCCACCCTATGTTTTGGAGCTGAAATGCCTGTTGGTCTTTGTTTTATAAATGTTTCTGTAGTTTTATCCTTATTTTTGATACAGTTGAGACACATTTTTTTTTTTTTTTAAGATTTTAAACATAAGAGAAAAACTTCCCAGAGAAAAATCTGTTTGCAGTGGCAATGAACTTGCTTGAACATTTTGGGAACTATTTGCTTATTCTCCACAACAAATAATTGGCAGAGGACGGTGTCTTCAAAAGTAGTTGAAACTCTGGAGTGGAGATGTCATTACCCGAGTAGTGGTAAATACTTAAATTCAATTCAATGTAATACTGAGTTCCTACTCTGTGTTTAGCACCCTAAGTGCTGAAAGATACAACAGAAATGTAAGAAGCAGGTTCAACTTTTTCCAGGGTTATCAAAAAGACAGAAATAACTGTGCAAGAAGCATGTAATTAAGTACCAACATGTGTCATGCCAAGGACATAGTCTTGTTTTAGCACTAAAGGAGAAACTAAGTTGTACTGAAGCACTGCTAAGAAAAATGGCTAAGCCCTACCTCCCTTGGATGCAGTATGGTACAGTGGAAAAAAAGCAAACATTTTAAACAACTCCAATCTAGGTAATCAGTGGGGTGGCAAATCTCTTAGTGAGATGGTGCTTACCCAGTGCTAGGTTTGAATTCTGACTCCTCTTCGTACTAGTTTTGTGATCTTGGACAAGTTTCTGACCTCTTTGAGCTTCCAATTTCAAATGAGGACAATAACAGTGTAATTTGAAGTGGGGTGTAAACACGAAATGGTTTTCATTGTGTCCAATGACTGCTTTTAACATTGTTTTGGAAAAGGCTGCCTTTCTCATTTGAGAACAGAACCCTTATCATATCTGATCCCCGTGGTTCAAAGGTACTGAGAGCAGGACCACTTCTCATCCCTGTGTTAGATAATCCTGAGATCAAGCAAAAGCACTTGGCTGTTTGATCCAGAAAAGGAGTTGTCCTGGAAGATGAGACTGAACTAAATAGACCAGCCACTTGTTCAACGAGATTCAGTCCAAGACTCTAGCCGGGCTTTGTGCTTATCCACAGCTATTATTGCCACAAACTGGTCAGTCTCACCCAACTGACCCCTACTCCTGCCTTGCAGCAGCCCCTCAACATCACCAGTCCAGGCCCTAATACCCGTCTCCCTTATCAGGGTGCTGTTCTCCCTTATCGCAGGAGATCTGATAAACTTCTCTGTGCTGGACCAATAGGTTTTTCTGGTGGTTTTCTTTAAAGATACCAATGGTTGACACATCCCATAAGAGTATCTTCAGCAAATTTCATAATATTCTGGCCACTCTGGAATTAAATCAGGGTCGGGCTTACAAAGCTCAGTTTACATCTTTTTCAAAGCACTCACCCAGCCTTACCTCACCCCAGATGTGTGGCTCAAGGGACTTGGGATGGGGAGGTCGGTTGGCCTTCTCTTTAAATGGAGGTGAGGCAGAGGTAGGAGGGGATGGACGTGTGGTTTGAGGTGACCCTACCCCTTTTGAAGACCTAACACTCTGAGAGAAGAAAGGATCTTCTTGGGTCTTTTTACTAGTCAGCAGTGTGGAAGAGGGTCTTTCTCATTCTGCTACTCTGGCTGGTTCCACGTGCCCCCGAGTCCACCAGTGTGGTGTCATGTGGATGGTGCACTTGGCTTTCGGGACGTACACTCCACATCATGGTGGCCCCTTCATGACTGATGTCCCACTCAAAGACCATAATCCTCTCCATCAGTTCCTGCCACGTGTCTTGGGGCGGTGTTGCCCTGTTCTGCCCCCTCTTATACATTTTGGGCTCCTTGGTATGGGCCACAGGAACCACTGAGAATAAAATAGGACATGGGAGTGAGACTTAAACACACATCTAAAATAGGTGGCCCCTGGACAATAACTAGTAATCTTTTCCCCCATCATATATAACACAGTGTGTTGGTGATACTGTCTTTGCAATTAAGAGTGAAATATGAGAAGATTGTGTACATTTACCATTTTTAAGTATATAAAAAGGGTTCACAAACATTTGTACTTCAAAAACTAACCTACTTTGATTTCATCAAACTGTGAATTTACCATCAAGTTTTTAAAAATTCTTGTCCAAACCAATAAGGAAGAAAATGTTGATACCAGAGTGATACTCTGTTTTGACTATTTTGGTTGTTGCTTCTTACTAAATAATCTTTAATTTGGTGTCTTAAAAATAGATATTTCATTGCTGATGTGGTTAGACTCTATTCAAGGTGTGAAATTAATATGTGCCAACACAAAAGGGGTATAATTTTCTTAATAACATTTTCTGTGACATGTCTTAGAGAGTCTTGTTATTTGGGGGAGATACAAAAGAGCAGAGTGAGAAATATTCATAGCGTACGAGTGTAACAAAAAAATGTAATTATGAATAAACAATACATTAAACTGGTAGGACATAGTTTATATTAGATCACAGGAATAAATATAAAAAATATAGGCAATATTTTTGAAAAAAAAACAACCAGCAGTGAAAAATTTATTTATAATATAAACCAGACACTCCAAAATAATTTGTGGTTTACTTAATTCTTACCGTTCATCCTATGTTCTTTTGAATAAGCTGAAGGAAGGCACCCAAGTAACTACCTCAGCTGTTTTTGATTTTGATTCTGAATTTTCAGTGAGATGAAAACTCTAGTCTATATAACAAAAAGAGATGGCATGTCATTTTTAGAAATTTAGATTTGTTTTCTCCTCAGTGTAGGTACATGTTAAAAAGAAATGTATTACAATAAGTAAGTATATTTCCAAATTGTCTCATTATTTCTGGACAAAAAATAATTGCATATCAATTCTGAATAAAGAAATATCACATTGCATCTTATGTGTTCTGCAATATGCACTCACAGAAAATCATTACAGTAACAAAACCAGCTGCATGTAATAGAAAGCAAATGATTTACAATGTTACTATGAGAAACTACTTTATTTCATATTATCATAAAAAGAGCAGAACTGAATATTTGCATGACAAACAGAAGAATCCAGGAAATTCCAAATGCAACTCAGTTTTTTTTTAATAGGTATTAATGCTGGAAAGTGATTTAAAAGCCTTCTCTTCTAAAGAATATTAGCAATTATAATTTGCAGTCATTATTAGTCCAGCAACTGAAAGAAAAACACCTACAAAACATGAATAGAATATAGAAAGAAATACTTGGAGTAACATGTGCTTCTATCATACAACATCTGTGTTACAAGAGCTCACATTTAGTGATTTTGAACACTTTATTTCATTTAAGCTGAGAAGTAGATGCATTTTTGTTTCTAAACGAAGTTTGACCCTGAAATTTGAACCCTCATGTTGGTCCCTCGTCCTTGATCTGCGACACCAAATCTTCCCAGATGCGACCTGGAGGATCATTTAGGTCTACCAGCAGTTTCTTAGTCATTTTCACACCTTTCAGGGGAAGATGAAATTCTCAGAGGTCTTCTGGTGCCTCTCTGATGACACGAGGCTCAGGAGGTTGCCTTCAACCTTTGCCTGGAGTCCCCTTGTCCTGTTGCTATTCTACTGCTACCTATGCTGCTCGGAGCCAGCTTTTAGTACATGGCATTGGGGAGCTCTAGGACCTTGCTCATATTTAAGGTCCCTCCTAGGTAACAAGATGCAAATGATGATGGCTTTTGGAGGCCCTGATAGAGCTGGAGGCTCTATGAACAATTTGCCCAGTTCCCAATTTGCTCAATAAGGGGGGAAGACAGTAGAAGGGTATTGAAGACACTCAGAAATATCCAACTAGCTTGATCTTCTCCCTCAGTCTCCTTTTCCCGCCCCCTTCTCCCTGGCCAGTGAAATCTTTGTGAAGTCTAGCTCTTTCATCAATTGCATTCTTCCAAAATTCTTTATTCATTGCATAAACTTTGGCTTTTGTTACCTCTTTCCCTGCTGTCTATCCTGAATGGCAAAGCTGAGAATGGACCCTGGGCAGCGAGTCTGGCTCTCCTCACTGCTGCCTGAAAGTAGGAGGAAAGTCATAAGGGCACTGGGCATTCCTAAGAAGAAACACATCAGTCATTATCAACATGTTATCAATCTTACAACCACATGAGCTTGTGAAAGGCATGTTTTCCAAGAAAGCACTGGGTTTTTCGTTCCTCAATAAACTTAAAAAATAGTCTGTCTTAATACGGTATAGTCTGTCTGTTCTGCAATAGTCAATCAGTTTTGACCTATCATATATATTTATCTACTTGGCTATCAAGTTCTTACTTATCCTTTAAATTTTCATTTTAAAAACTTGAATTGGATTTAACATGGGTTGAATGATGGTGAACTAGAATTTTCTGGCTTTTAAATCTGTTCAGCTCATCATTTTAAGCAACCATTGACACTAGAGGGTAAAACTATGAATGCTAAGAGGTATATACATATTTAGTAGCTCAAACCTAAAAACCATGGTGAAAGTTCATATACGTGGAAATCTTTACAGTTTACAAAATGCCTTCACATACATAGTGTTTTACTCTCCACCAAATGTCTAAACACAATTGGTAGGTGGAGGTGCTGTGTGAGGCTTGGTCTCCTAAATGAAAGCCGAACCTTTGCCACAAGAGACAGACGGTTAGCATTTTGTCCTTTGGTTATGAAAGCAGATGTTAGCCAGTGGTGTCAAAGGTGACTCTTGTTTTTCAGAGGATAGGTTCACTAGTACATTTCACTCTCTCTGCAGCTTATGGATGCCAAACACCACAGTTCTGGCTGCTGCTTCACTGAGTATGCCATGAGTTGCGAACTAGATCAATTGTCTTTTGCTTGTCTCTGCACTTTTACTAAAGCAGTGTAAGGCTCTGGGATTGTGTCAAGGATGCCGTGATAATGCTTAAGGCCAATTGAAGTACAAGAGTTGTTCAAAGGATATGAAGGATTTGGTTTCCAGGTTTCCTGCCACATTCTGATGTGAGCAACGCCTGACGAGGAGAATCCACCGCATAACCTTTGTGATGGCATAGGAAAAAGCAAGTGTGATGTTTGTGTTGGCTGTAGCTTTATCTGTCTTGAATGAAATGAAATTATGATGTTAAAGAAATTAGCATACGGTGAGCAATCAGTAAATGTTACCTACTGTTTAATAGTTTTTAAAATAGAGCTAATAGGCTTAAAATTAGAGTGGTGCAAGGGAGTTAGGAAACACTGATTAGTCACCAAATGTTTGTTACTAGATGTACCAAAGGATGTCATTTTCTGGTTTTAAATTCATCACGATTCTCTTCTAATGCAAATCTAGTATATTAAAATATTACCTGGTATACGATCTATTACGATTCTCATTCAGCTACTTGTAGAGATAGGTCTATAATTAAGGGAGTCCTCATTATTATTCTGCAACTCAAGAAGCTGATTAATTCTTACAAAGTTGCTAAATTGGTATTTTTTTTAAAATCATTATTAAATTTTAAAGGGAGGTTTTGGAGGATTTTTAAGGAGTTATTTTAATTTTAATTTTTGTTTAGAAAAAGTGTCTCATCAGGGTGGGTTTGGCTTGAAACAAAAATAACTCAGGGTTTCAGTTTGCTGGCTCTCACCAGCTGGGGAGTAAGGCATCCATTGCAGCCCCAGATTCTTAATTACTTGGCAAAGAACAGTCCAGAACAACTGTGTTGTCTAGCCTTCAGATATGAGGAAAGCAGCTGCAAAGAAAAGTGGAATTGCACCGTCAACCCAATAGCAACAAACAACTTTTGAGAACTTCCTACGAGCTTGGCTTCTCTGTGCTTTACTGGACCCTTCATTTGATCCTTCCAACAACCCATTTTGCAGATGAGCAAGGCTACATTTAGCCTACATAATTCACCCTAGGTCACACGAGTAGTTAGTGCCCAAGGGACAAAACCCACCCTGGGATGGGCACTCAATGGCAGTCCAGTGAGTGTCTCTGAGGAATTTTGGAGAAAATCTTGTTTTAGAAAACGTTCCAAGCCCTTGATTCCTGAGGCGCCTAATGCACCAGACTTCACTTTTACAAAGCCAGTACCTTTCCAATGTTCGAGTATATATGGAAGAGGAAAACAGAAGCCCTCGGAATGACAAAGGCACTATAGGCACAACGTTAACTTAGAAATTCATGTAATGCACTTCATACTTGGGACAGAAGTTTTTGAAAATTTTTCTTAATTTTCTTAAGATCTCGGGTTACAAGAGTCCAGTTACGTGCAAATTACACAATGTATACCTTCTCCTCTCACGTAAGCCTGACAAACAACCTCAGTAAAGCACGGTTGCTCATTGACATGAGTCTATTGGGAAGCATCTGAGTAATCAGATCCAAGTTTCGAGACAAGAAATTTAAAAGTTGCTGTTTTACTGAAGAAGAATTTAAGTTGTTCAAGGTCATACACGCTATTAGTTGGTTGAGCCAGATACATTCTCTCAGTTCAATGCTACCTTCCACAATACTACTTAACTTCCTGGAAGCAGTTATTTCTTTCAGGTCCACATTGCCAAGCCAAGTCCTATGGCTTAATTTTGGCTATGTAGCTCGTCAGTGATTATTCCAATAACTAGAAAATGATTACAGCACAGGTTCACAACAGTCCTTCCCTATATCATAACCTATAAGTGCTCTGAAGGTGATCTAATCCAGACCGTGTAAAAGATAAGCACCCTGTTCTTAGCCAAAAATATTTTTATTATCAGATACTCAGATGGACTAAAACATTGTTGGAACGGCTTAGCAGAAATGGTTTGAAATCTGACCTTGGAACAGGAAGCGTTGGCTCTACCCCTCAAAATGCCATTTCAACCCCCCGACCCCCAAGCTTAATATCAAACATACAAAATATAATGAACACTTTTAAAGTCCTCTACTTTATTTAGCATAGATTAAATATGTAGAAAGGGAGAGAGCACTAGATCTTCTGTAGGGGGAAGAACACGACCACCAAATATTTTTGCCAGCTGCCCACCAGTTTAATGCTCATCAGTAATGATCATATACATTCGGTCCAGAAATATTATAATTCTAATCCTTTATTATCCATTTTTAAAAGTCCTCCTCCATCTTGGATTTTACCTGAATATGAAAAATATTAACAGATGGTTTATAAAGTACAAGGATGATAAATTTATGTAACCCTGATAAACATTTATTTCAGCAATAATCAAAATTATCCCATTCTTGTTAACCTCCACATAAATCCATATAAGTAGCAATGTTCTGGAAGATTTCAGAAAGACTCATGATGATGAAACAACTGAAACTTGAAGATATATATACCTAAGTATTCACAAACCCTTTCTCCAATAACAATAATCTCTGCTTTTCAGTAATTATATATAAATTTACTATTATATAAACAAAATCATATCTATCTAAATTAATATATATATTAACTTCTGCTTTTCAGTAAATCCATATGTAAAAATTCACTGTATTACATAAACAAATCATATCTACATAAAATATTATATACTGTAAACATCTGTAAAATTTATATTATTATATTGTGTATGTTAGGTATTGTATGTACTATATGATATATACAATAGTATACACACACACACACACACACACACACACACACACACACGAAGGACTTTGAGAATTCTGGAGGTAGAAGGGTTCTCAGGGGCACAAAAAGATTATGACTTGTCAGTTCCACAACTGCTTAGTTGCAGAGCCAGGATTAGCAATCAGGCCTTCTAATGCTCAGGCCCATGGGTTTTCCACACTATCATTTACAAACTCCCAAAAATTTCATTGTCAGTTGTCAAAAAGAGGCATGATTACCAAAAAAAACCCAAAAAACAAAAAATAAAAAAATAAAAATTTCTCTGCACATGTGCATAGGAGACCTGCATGGATATCTCTGCAGCATTGTTTATGATGGTGAAAAATTGGAAACAACTTAAACATCCTTTGGAAGGAGAAAAAAGATCAAATGGGGCTTATTCATCTGACCCAATACAGTCTGACAGTTAAAGTAAATCAATTCACGGTCCATGCATTGTTAACCTGTGTTGATTTTGTTGAAGAAACAAAAATTGCATGACATAATATGATACCGTAAAGAGGAAATTAAAAGACATCCACACAAAATATTCTTATGTGCAAAATGTATTCTGCTCCACGAATTCTTACCTTCCTCAACATGTCTTCATAGTTTGAAAAAGCTACAAAGAATATGAATCAAAGTTATGTTTATTACTACAAGTGAAAAGCTTGAAGCTTTTCAAAATCTCTTGCACCTATTTGTAATTTCTTCCTAATCTTGAGCTATTAGGGTCAATTTCCTCACCCAAGGCCTGTTAATAAAAGATATATTTACTTCCTTTCTGTAATGATCATTTTCATTTGGGAGAAAGAGCTCTCAGGACATTCTTGAGGATTTTTTTTCTCCTGAATTAGAGGAGCCTTCATTAATAAGTTACATAGAAAAGGAATCTGCTTTAATATATTGACCAAATTCAATTAGGTAATTATAATGCAATTTGCTTCTTTGTGTTGTGGATATACTACTTAGAAATATTAAATGGTAGGAAATGCTTTAGTGGTTTCTATTTAGAGACTCTTATTTTACAGATGAAGAAACAGAGGTCCAAAGAAGGAAAATTACTTCCCTAAAGATATGTAGCTAGTAATAATAGGCAGATTTGGGATTAAGTCCCAGGCTGCTGACTGCAGCTCTTTATAGTACGACATACCACACTGTTCATGCATTACAAACTGTGTCCATACACTGCCCAGTCCCAGAAGACAAATGCATCAGCCCAGTGATAAAAACAGAACAATTACCAAAACTCCCCGAATACTACTTTATTACAATTTTAAATCCATTTGCCAAATAGATTTTTACTTTTTAGCTGGTTATGTGGAGATTAATCTGTGTTCTCTGAAGTTCTGCCATATATATGTGTATAAATTTTATATATATTTGAGTTGTATATATATATTTGATGTGTGTGTGTGTGTGTGTGTGTGTGTGTGTGTGTGTGTGTCTAAAGTATGAAGATTGTAATGGAACTTTGGAAACTCCAACTGGAAAATAATTAATGTCTGATCCATATCGTATGTGGGAGCGTTATAACTACTCTTGACCCAGTGGGTTATTTAAACACTAAGAGCTTTATAATTATCCTACAATAGATTTGCAAGTGGCAATTTTAGAGCTGCTGATGCTCAAAAGGAAATATTATTTCATAGTGCTTGGAATAAGTCTCCTATGGGACTTTACTGAAAGGTGCAGTGCTTAATAAATATTTTCATCTGTATAGTCCTACACCATTGGAGACTAAATATTGACTACTTTACCTTCTGGTCAAATTGTTCTTATTCATTACATCAGTCACTGTAACAGTTTCAAATTAGAAATTTCAGCATTTTCCTCCTTTAAGATGTATTATTTCCCCAAGCTCTCGACTTTAGAGTTATACTAAACATTTTGAACATGTCATTAGTCTTAGAATAAAAAAAAGTGTCTTCGATTCTGGTTTGTTGTCCTTAAGTATGCAATCCTTCTTCCGTTTTTAAATTACTGTCCTTGTATATCTTAAAATTAGTAAGAAGAATTTTTAAAACTGTACGACAATAAACATTTTTGCAGAACCACTTTGATCCCAGATCTTATGTAATTGCCATTATTTTTCACAGTGAGCCAACCATATATGTGACCCAACTGATATGTTTTTACTCTCTTAATTAGAATAATCAAAAAAGAAAAAAACACTTCTTATAGGAAATCACTTCACTTTCACAATACAATTGTGAAGTCTATTTAGCTCATTTTATCTTTTTTTGTTGTTGTTGTTTATATGCTTGCTTTGGGCAAAAATATGCTATTTTCTTATTCTGGCTTACAAACATTAAGTCATAACTCCTGATCTTGCCAAATAGTAAAATTAAAAAAAATTTGGCTCTAACCAGGTTTTGGGAAAACTCAAATGAAATTTAGATGCTACAGGAAGAAATGTTAATAATTTCAGTTGTTTAGCTCCTGCCTTAAGAGTATTCCCCGAATTTTGTTGGAGTATGTTATTGCATTGCTGTGAACTACCCCTGCCAACTTCCATCCCAGAGATGGCTGTATTTCAGAGGTGAGTGAAATGATACTTGTAAACAAGTTTATAATCATTAATAAAGCTTGCCAAACAATTTGAGCTCTTTAGAAACACACATCCACTATTATAATTAATTGCCCATGTTTATGTAATTACAATCTTTAATAGAGACATGAAGACTTTTAAAAATGCAATTTATAAAAATTCGCAACATAACTAAATTTGTTTTCATGATGCTTATTTTGTTTTTACAAGTTTTAAGTATCAAATGATTTCTCTCTGGGGATCCTGGTTGAAATTCCACCAGTGACTATTCTAAAGCACTCTTTAAAAATTAAAAATTCCTAAAGAATATTTTTCTTTAAAGTTGACAACTGCCCACTCTGGGATCCAGATGCTATATTCACAGCACAGTGATTTTTCTCTGTTTCCCACACATGGCCTTTTCATACACTGTCTCTCGAAAATAAAAATTTCTGCCTCTTTTTAAACATTTTATAGTAAACTTTCAGTAGAATGACCTAAAACTGGGTCTTTTCATTCTGGATGGTATCTAGCTCAGGATTATTCAAGATTCATCTGTAGTTTGCTTCCCTGAAGATCTTGGTGGTAAATTAGTCTCTTTTGAAGTGCCTACTTCATGCAGAACTCACACAAGCCACCGTGTGTAAGCAGCATTAAAAAGTTGGAGTTTTCAATAAGTAAAAGGAAATCTGTAGACACTAACAAGTGTCAGTGGGTCCTTCAAAGAATGTGCTGGAATCTGGGTGGTCTTTGAGGTTTGTGGTGTTATCCTTTAGAGTCAAGAAAGTATCTTCCTTCTATAAGATTAAAAATAATGGATAATGTTATCCTCTTTGCTCCCCTCAACCCCTACCCAAGGTTTTTCAACTCTATGGTTGCTTTTCTGACACAGATATACTGGGCCCTCATATACCTCCATTCAAAAATATTTAAAGAAAAGACTCTCAGTTTTTAAGTGCTGCTGCTATTATCCTGTAAACATTAAAAAACATGGAGAACATAATGTCCTCATCAAATGGAAAAGTTTTAAACCTTGCCTGAAAATAATAATCATAATACTTTCCACTTTTATCGCCATTTTAAATTGGAAAAGTGTATGCACATTTATCACATTGTTTTACTCTCAAAATTAGTTCTGTAAAGGGAGAAAAGACATTCAGTCAGTCAATAAATTGTGTGCCTACTGCACGCTGGGCACTGTGAAGTGATAATCCCTATGGCAGTCCAAAGAATTTAGAATTTCCTTGAGAAAATAAAATATGAACAGAAATAAAAACAATAAAGGTGGTATATGAAAGTCTTATAATTGAGAAATAGGCAAAGGGAGACACTGCTAGGAAATGTACATTCTCATAGTACTCCTCCCAACTCTCTAATAGCTACTTTACCTACAATTTATGGACAAGGGAATGGTGGTTCCCAGAATCTAAATTCCTTGCTTCAGGAGGCTAAGTGCCCATCGCAAGCTAGGTACTGAATTTCTGGCCGAGCCGAGGCATCAAGCAAGGCTCCTGACTCATCGGCCCTTATGCATGTTTCCCACTAGATCAGGCTAGCGCGGGAAAAGCACAGTATGAACATCTCCCCATTTTCTTCTGTTAACAAAGCCCCCTTCATCCCAGCAGCACTGGGGTCCACCAGGCCTTGCCCTCAGGAGCAAGTAAGTCTGTGCCTTTGGTGAAGGAGGCTGTTTGTATCAGTTGGTGATGACCAGAGTGATCTCTGGGTTTGGCGTCCGAGGTGGACCGTCTACCAGACTGCAATACCCCAAAGGTTCCCGTAGACACGGAGGCCATAGAGTTGCGCTGGGGTCTCAAACAAGTTTTCTCACCCAGGATGAAACGGAGGCTCAGGGAAGGAAAATGACCTAACCAAGGCCATACAGACTGACGGCGGCAGGCGTGGGGTTAGATACGGAGCTTGGGACTGCAGCCCCGTGCCGCCTGCCATCTGTATTAACTCCTGGGTTAGTTTCGGAATCTTTTATCTGCTTCCCTGTCTTTCTTGGGTCTGTGGGTGGTGTGATTCCAGTCAATTAACAGCCTTCTCTTTTATCAAAAGGAAACGAGTGGAGGAAAACTGTGATTTCGGTCAATGATGGGGACTGATGCACTCGACCCCCATTTCTCGAAAGCCTGCCGTGTGCCAGGCCCTGGGCGTCCAGGGTGCGGCGAAGTCGGCTTCCAAAGACTGGAATCGGGTCTTTCCCCCGATGGCACAGGCCCGGTCCTGACTGTCACCTCTCGGGCGCGGTCCCCAGCGCCGCTGCTATTCTCCCCCTTCCTCCTCCTGCCGGCGGGGTTCGGCCCCCACGTCCCCGGAGCCCGGGCCGTGCCAGGCGGGAGCCGCCAACGCCGACTGACCCGAACAGCCCGCCGTGGGCCTGGAGCTCGCGTCGCGCGACCCCGGTCGCCACAGCAACCAGGGAGGCGCTGACCCCTGACCCCCGCGGCCCCGCCCGGCCCCGCCCCGTCGCGCTCCCGAGACCAACATGGAGAAAGGCAACCCGGAAGTGCCGCCGCCGCCGCCGCCCGCCCGGTGCTAGGAGCCGCCGGCCGGCAGGGCCGACCCAGGTGCCCGCCGCCCTGCAGCCCGCGGCCTGCTGGCGCCAGAGCGGCCGGTGCCCGGCCCCACGTCCCACGCCCCCCCCAGGCGACCCGCCCCCGCCCCCGCCCGAGAGGCGGAGCTGAGGCCCGAGGGAGGAGGAGGAGGAGGAGGGAGAGGTTGGCCGGAGCGAGCGAGGCCGCGCGAGCCGCCGGCGGTTCGTATTACCGGGGTCGGGAGGAGGAGCCCAGGCCGGGCCCCGCGGGCGAGCGAGAGGCGGGCGGGAGGCGCGGAGGAGGCGAGGGCGGCCCGGCCCGGAGGCGGCGGGCGGGGGGCCGGCGGCTGCGA
The DNA here is from genome assembly GCF_964194185.1 of Rhinolophus hipposideros. Lineage (NCBI taxonomy): Eukaryota > Metazoa > Chordata > Mammalia > Chiroptera > Rhinolophidae > Rhinolophus > Rhinolophus hipposideros. The sequence goes on from NC_138061.1 coordinate 10,870,580, forward strand.
ATTGGGGCGAGCGAGCTCCAGCCTGCGGGGAGGGGGGCGCCCTCCCACCCCCGCGCCCTCCGCCCGAGCCCGGCGGCCCGGCCTGACCTGCCCGAGGGCCGGCGGAGCGTGCAGGTGCGGACGCGAGGCGGGGGCCGCGCGGGGGCCGGGACGCGCGGCCCGGTGATGGTGGGCCCCTGCGCTCCCCCAGAGGAACGGGGCCCTCCCCGGGCAGCCATGTCCCCGAGCTGCCCCGTTGAGGCGCTTTGACATCGGCCGCGGGGCCGTCGGGCAGCTGTCAGTTTGCCTGTGTCTGTTAAGTGCCCCGAGGACGCAGTGATGCGGCCTTAGGCTCTGCCTCCCGCAGGGGCGCCGCCTGCGCTCGGGAACTCGGTGCCGACGACCGGGGCGGAACGATGCTGTCGGAGCAAGCCCCAAAGTGGTTTCCAACCCACGTGCAGGTCACCGTGCTTCAAGCCAAAGATCTGAGGCCAAAAGGCAAAAGTGGCACCAATGACACATACACTATAATTCAGCTGGGCAAGGAAAAGTACTCCACCTCCGTAGCGGAGAAAACCCTTGAGCCAGTCTGGAAGGAAGAGGCCTCCTTTGAGCTACCTGGGTTGCTAATGCAGGGGAATCCAGACAAATACATTCTTTTCCTCGTAGTTATGCACAGGTCCCTGGTGGGCCTGGATAAGTTTTTAGGGCAGGTGGCCATCAATCTCAATGACATCTTTGAGGACAAACAAAGGAGGAAAACAGAGTAAGTTGTATAATTTATTTTGAATTTGGGGGAGTTTAACGCTATCTTATCTATGGATTTTCTGTGCTTGGAAGTGTTTCGTATACCCGGGGCGTTGGTTTTTGGACTGAAATATGACCCGGTTTTAAGCACCATCATTGGTGTGAATCTCAAGTAAAAATAGCCCTGGTGAAGAAATATTTTTTAAATGGAGTCATTAATAATTCCTCACTCTCAGTGGTTTGAGGTAATCATCTTATGTCATTGAATATTTTGCACCGGATTTTAAGTCAATTAACATCGTTTTACTACTTATACGAGGACTGGATCACAGTGTTGACCAACTAAAACATGCGTGTAATTTCTTATGATCTTTAAACATTACAGTTTTCCAGGAGATGAAATAGCAGAAAACTAAGTCTGCCAATACAATTCGTGTGTGTGTGTGTGTGTGTGTGTGTGTGTGTAACTCTGAAGCTGTCAAACAACAAATTGTCAAATTCAGAACTCAGTATTTCCTTTTAGCATTATAAACACTGTATTTGAGTTCATCCATTTTTCAGGGTCAGTACATCTTGATGGAGTCTAAAGCTGTTCAGAGAAAAAAGTTTTAAAAGTATGAACCGACATCCTCACCTTGAACACACTAACATTTTCCTTTGAATTTACAATATATTGGAGCTGCTGTATTACTTCAGAATTAGTTCTGTATAGCCCGTGTGTTTAGACCACATTAAATGCTGTCATATTGAAACAGTGATTAAACTCTTGTGGTGAAATGATTTAATGATGTCTTCAATGAAAACATGACCTTTTTATTATGACTTTCAAGGTTCATATAGATATATTCTAATTTAATAAAACCATAATGTAACTTAACGTTAAGATATTATGTCTTAAGTTGAAAAATAGTATATTTTCAGAGGTAGGTGTATTCACCCTTTCTTTACTTATGTTTGTAGTCTGAGAGAACATAATTTTAATTGGTGGAATTAATAAGAGAAAAAAATATAGGTGGAATTTATAAGAGGAGTTCAAATTTCCAGAATAGCTTTGGTGTTTCTTTCGCTCATAACTGAAATTTATTTACCCCTTTAGAAACTTTTTTATAATGATAACTTTCTTGAAGTTTATGTTAATTTCTTGTATTTTAAAACAACCATTTCTTGTTCTTTTCTATTCATATCTGTCTTCCTGAAAGTTTCCCTTGATTGGAGTTTTTATTTTTATTTTTAAAAGGTTTTGAATCAGATCTTTACCTAAGATTTAATATGTGTAGGGTAAAGCGTAGAGAGACATACTAGGGATGGTGGATGAACAATGGTAAATATTGAGACTAGTTAAGGAAGTGAAAATATTTTAAGAAAAAGGAGAGAAAAAAGTTTTAAAAAGTGTAAAGTTGAATATATGTCAATGATTTTTATAAAACTGACAACTACAAATTAGCTTTCAGTTTCCTTTGAGGAGTTCGTCAGAATTTAAATTGAAAAGTGGATAATTAATCAAATAATTTGTTTCAAATTACCAATTTTGGATGACACTATATAATATTCTAAGTACTTTGAATGTAAACTTGTAAGTACACTGTAACTTCAAATTTCATACTGCATTTACAGTACTTTCCCTGTTAATGAAGGATGTATTACAGGCCTTCTCTGAAATGAAAGTTTTCCAAGTAAAAGTAGGCCCACCTGTGAACCCAGAGAGTCTGAGGATGAAATAAGATTTTAAAGTTTCTTCTTGCTTTACTCCTTATCTTTAGCAGCATCACAATTACAATACATTTAGCTGTAAACAATAATACTGTAGTCTCCCTGTGGAAATTCTCTATTGGCTACTATATAAAATTGCGTAGAACGTTTTGGGGGGAATGCTTTAAAATGTTATCAACAGGGCTGCGAGGTTATTGCATGCAAAGTGATTTTCATATGTTATTAAATCCCTCACATTTTCTTTCTTTGTGGATAAATGGGGACCACATATTTGATGAGATATCTTTATTGCTAATATTTCTGGTTTTTTAATATATTTAATAGTTTCCTTTTCCAGCACAGCTGTACATGTGGCACAGCAAGAGACAGATTTGAGCCACCGGTGTATTGCAAGAAAGATATTTAATATTCTGCACATGGCTGAACCTTGTCAGCAGATTCCCAAGTGCTTTTTAGAAAACTCAAGTGAGTGATGAAGGTTACCAGCTGATTTAGAAGTCCCATGAAACTGCTGGGTGTGACACTTTTTACTCTTCACACTGAAGACAAGTATTTACAGCTTGTCTTCCAGTTGTGTCATGATAGGAGAAGTGTGACAGCTAAACTATTACTTATTTTTATACCTTAACATTAAATGACTTTTTTTTTCTTTTCTTTTAAGGAGAAGGGGAAAAGGGTCTGAACCTGAATGCTTTGAGTGGGGCATGGAAAGAGAACTTCTGTATCTCCCACTTTAATGGGTGTCTGGGTTGGTTCTGGCATGAGATTTAAGGAAATAATACGTTTCATAATAGAATGGTAAACTTGTTCCTGCTGCTATGTAATATCTATTTGATTTTTTTTATAACAGAAGTGGGTGATGTTGATTTTTTTTTTTAAATGCTCATGAAAAGTAATAACAATCAGAGTCCCTAGAGTTAGGTGTGACTCAAACACATGCAGATTTTAGAACTTTTGTGTGCTCCTCTGCAGCGCACCTGCGTCCTGGCCTCTGGCACCCGTACTGGCAATCTTGTCCTATTTCTGACCACACAGCACCAATTGCTTGGGAATAGTTCCCACATGTGTGGTGGTTTTTGAACGTGGACCTGTGCCCACTAAAAATTGAACAGAGGCCATACGCAGTTTAAATCCAACACTCAAGGGGTGAAAAAAATCAGCATTAATCCACTAAGTCCCAAATGCTCTGTCTTCATTTTATCTTTTGGAAGCCTGGGAAAACACTTCTTATCTCTGGGATGATTTTTGAAGGTCTCAATAAGACTTCTAAGATTTCTCTGTTATATCACTTTCAAAATAAAGCAGCTCAAGTTATTTGTCATGCCTATATGTTAAATTAGTATATTTGTTAAAGTTCTAAACAAGTTTTTTTTTGTTGTTGTTGGGGAGAGAATGGAAAATACTGTATTTACATTTACAGATTGTATTCAAACCCTGACTTGCTTCATTCTTTCTAGCTCAGTCTTTAGTGTTCCCTACCAAAAAAAACCCAAAACAATGCAGTGCGTGCACGGTATATTACAGCTTGGTGGTTTTAAGAATACAGTTCTAGAAATAATAATTCAATAAACATTTATCTAGTGCAAGGCAAACTAACTTCATGGAGCTTATACTCTAGCAGTAGAAATGTGCACCATCTTCCTCTTTGGCTGTCAAATAAATAGTGTTATTTATGTAATATATGATCAGCTATGCGATTAATCTTATTGACATATATGGTTCATCAGATACCAAAGGACTTCTGTTTTTATGCCGATGTTATTCATCAACTTTGGATATTTTCTTTATTGACTTTAATCTGACATTGGGAAGTTACTTATTTTCTGTGCCTCACTTTCCTCATCTATGAAATAAGGATGCTAAAGTAGATCACTTATTTGGTCTTATTTCTAAAATTCTATAAATTTGATTACCCCTTCCATTTATTGGGCTATTGTTTATTTTTTTCTTGGATTTACTTTGCTTTGTTGTATGCATGGAAATCCTACATGCTTGGGTTTTTTTGCTTTGTTTTGTTTTTGGTACAGTTCTTAAAAAGTGTATTCACCTATTTTCTGTAAAGCCTGAGATGTTACAAAGTTTTTCTCAAGTACCACCCGTTAGAAGTATTTCTCACCCATCAAAAAAAATGGTTCTATTTTCCAAAACTAAGTTAATAACTGGGTATATATCCTCATTTCATTTCCAGACTTTTCGAGCGCTCAGTTTTGGGTTGTTCAAGGTTCTCTGTTCCACAAAGTTTATTGCTGTCATTTCTAGTCCCTGTGCCTTCAGATTTCACCCTTTGCCTCAGATAAGGGATTTTCTCAGGTTACGTCCTCAGGTTAATGCTTTCTATTGTAAAATACTCTTTTTTAAAAAATTGCTTGTTTTGATGCAGCTAGATCTTAGTTGATTGAATTGCTCCATGTTGATCAAGAACATGTTTCTCTTGGGTGTTACTTGCTAAGATGTAGCTGGTATATGTTACGTGCCAGTTTTCTCTCCTGCCCGGAATGACCTGTGAACCAGTCCTCCACATGATGTATAGTAAATGTACCTTCTTCCGGCACATCCTGTTGCTAACAATGAGAGAAAGAACTTACATAAAATTAGATCAGAGTTCCTTTGTAGCTAAGACAATTTTTATACTTGATAAAGCTGTGTTTAAATAATCTGTCTGCAGGAATGGATATTATGCTTCATGGTTAAGTAATGTAAACACATTGTAGAAACTCTCTTCTAGGCTTGATTTTGCAGTTTTTTGGCTGTTTGCTCTATAAAATGACCACTTGTGACACTGACACATGAAGACATTCTCATGGATAAAATACCTATAAACAAAAGCAAAATAAACTTTGCTTTTTATACATTATTTTATAACAGTGGGCAATGTCATACAATGAAGGGACTATAAAAGCATAAGATTTGGCTCCAGTTAAAATAATTTTTATTCAGTATTGTCACAGTAGCAATAGTAAATGAAGCAAGTAGATTCTAACAGAAAGCATTTAAGCTTTCTTTTTTCTTTAAAAACTGTAAGATTTGTTCCTCTTTGTCATGTTTTGCATTTTCATTTTGCATATTTTTTATAGGAAAAGGCTTTGACCCCTTTTACATTAATCTAAATTACATCATAAGCAATTTTCATGATTAGCAAACTATATCTAGTGATCTCCAATATTAACAAATTCTTTTAATAGTTTTTACAGAAGAAATATTTTGGGATGGGGCTAAATATTTGTTTTATTAAAAATGTGATTATCATTAAGGAATATGCTCAAAAATAGTTTGTATTGATTGATGAATTCTTTCAGAGTCTGTACCTCATTGTCGTTTAACTTTAAAAAATGTTTTTAGGCCGTTTATAACACTTCTTCCAGAAGGAAACGGAATAACTCACATTGGTAAGAGTTTTTGATGATGAATGATTTTCAAATCATGAAAGGAAAGGTTATCTAAAAATCCTTTTCAAACTCACTAAAGACCTGTTTTTCTCAGAATATGGCACATCACGGAGACAGTGATAAGTTTTTAAAAATTAAACAGTGAGTAAAACCAGAAGTACTCTGGTTAACAGATTCTCATTCACTGGTTAAGATTGACTTGATGTACAGTAGCTTTACCTAAAAAGCTATTTGCATATGACAAAGCTTGATATTCTCTCTTCATTACATGTTACAACCCAGTTTTTCCTTCTCTTTAAAGGTGGTTTAGATTAGAATCCAAACAAGGAAAAAGAGCCAAAAACAGGGGTGAGATAAAGGTCAATATTCAATTCATGAGGAACAATATGACAGCAAGTATGTTTGACTTATCCATGAAGGATAAAACAAGATCTCCTTTTGCAAAATTAAAAGATAAGATGAAAGGTAGAAAAAATGATGGGACCTTTTCTGATACGTCTTCTGCAATCATTCCAAGTTCTCACATGCCTGATGCCAATTCTGAATTTTCAAGTGGTGAGATGCAGATGAAATCCAAACCAAAAAAGCCTTTCCTTTTGGGTCCTCAGCGACTCTCTTCAGCACATTCAATGTCTGATTTAACTGGGGCCCACATATCTTCTGAGAAACTGAAGTCTGGCACTATTGGTCAAACGCATCTTCTCGGACGCCAGATAGATTCCTTTGGAGCAGTTCCGGAAAGTGGTACGTGACACATTCTTTCTAATTGTATCCTTACTGGCCTGAAATACCCTTTTATTTTTAAAGTATAACTTCTAAAATTAGAAAATAAAAATTAGTTTCTTGGTAGTATTTTCTAAATTTAGTGATCCAATATTTGACTGTGTTCCTACTGTACTCAAAATTGGTAAGTTTATTAAAGGCAGAGCCTATCTGCATTCAGTATTGTATTTATATTATGATAATAAAAATAAGTGCCAGTCACTTTTCATGGCCTAGCTTCTTTTTTTACTGCTGTTTTTCCTGTCTTGAAAGCTTGCATCACAAATGAATATTCCATTTAATCAGAAAGCTCCTAGGAAAAAGCCTTTTATGTTCAGAAGTAAGAAAGTAAATTTAATCTAATGATGAAAAAACAGTCTGAGAATTTATAGCACTGCCATGCCAAGCAGAACTCCTGGTTTTGACATTATAGTTTGTTTATGTGATTGTTTCTTTCTCAGTGGAGTAAATTACTGATTGTCTTGCGATATACTAATTGCTGTTAGCCTACATACTTCAGGCTGCTATACCTTAGCATTTTAGGATTTTCTTTGTTATTTTAAAGGTTACTATCTTTAAATACCTAATTACTCTCATTCTAAAAGCAGCAGTTATACACACAGTATGTGTCAAATTGTGTGATGTAATGTGTCACTGATTATGTACTAACTAAAATTGTTTGCAGCAAGTCTCAAATCTCCACATAGAAGAACATTAAGCTTTGATACTTCTAAAATGTACCAACCTGACAGCGGCGTGGATGAAGGTGAATCATCTCTCGGAAGACAAAGTGACCCATTTACAAATGTGACTGCTTCATTACCCCAAAAATTTGCGACACTGCCAAGGAAGAAAAATCCATTTGAAGAAAGCAATGAATCATGGGACAGCAGCATGAATTTATTTTCAAAATCAGTTGAAGCAAGAAAAGAAAATAAAAGAGAGAAAAGGGAGAAAGTTAGCCTGTTTGAAAGAGTGACTGGGAAAAAAGATAGCAGAAGATCTGATAAACTTAACAATGGGGCATCGGATAGCCCTTGTGACTTGAAATCACCTAATGCGTTTAGTGAAAATCGTCAGGACTATTTTGATTATGAGTCAACTAATCCGTTTACAACAAAATTCAGGGCTTCAAATATAATGCCACCTTCAAGGTAAGCTTAACTTGGGGGAAGCTGTGCTGTTTTGAAAACTGTTGTACTTTAAAGTATCAAATGTTCCTTTTAGATGCTTGAGTATTCTAAATTCCTTTTATTTTACTTGAAAAAAAATTCTATTTTTATAATGTATTATGGTGCCAGGCAATGTTGCATACGTCTTTGGATTTGAACTTTTTATCTTAGAAGGATGAAAGATTCTTTATCCCTATCCTACTCTGTTTCTACTGGTGTGAGCCAGAAACTCACCAAAACTTAGGGCGAGAACGACATAGCTTTTGATGAGACATGGTGAGAGTGAATCCCCAGTGGGTGTTAATTCAAGCCAGAAATTTAGGGTATATGTTGTGTTTCTATGTATTATTTTCCAAGAATTAGTTCATGGGCTATATGGAGAGGGTTAATGGACCAGTCACAGCCCATGGGCTGTTTTTTAAGAAATACTGGCTTAAAAAAAAAAAAAGAAAGAAAGAAATACTGACTTAAGTATTAATGGTTTTTATAATAGGTGTTAATTATCCTATCAAATGGCTATTTAGAAGTAGTTTTATTTGTGAATGTTTATTGGAATTCAGTGACCCTTGTGGGTACAATAAACACATCAAAGAATATTTATATGGTGATTTATAGTCATAGAAATAATCACTATCATGATAAAGATTAGGTTTTCAGAAACTGAGTTCTCAGTTACGTATGTAGTGGTACTTTTCGTATTCCTTAGTGCAAGTTGGAGCTATATGCATTTAAGATTATGGATTTTGCAGAAGTGAACGATGGAATAACCAATTAAGGAAACCTCAAGCAAAGAACAGGATGAATTTATTGGGATCTTAAGCAGTTAACCATAGAAGAGCATGGTAGAATGTTTGCTATGTAACATAGTTTTTTCCTCGAGACAGTAATGAATGGTGTGAAGGCCTGAGTGGGACTCTTGGCTTAGTAGCTCTATGATCTCTATCAAACTCAGCATCTCCATCTTTGAAACAAGGGAAATAATACCTACTTGGTAGGATGGTGGCTGCTGTTATGTTTTATGTACTGTCTTTTGTCATATTTTATTCAAAAACAGTGCTTTTCTTTGGTCCCACTATCAACAGAAAATATAATATTAACAATCACTCTTTTAGGCTGTGCTCTCTCTCACCTCTCCTCTAGTTTCCTAATGACACATTAAAATACGCATTTAAACCTTTCAAAGGGAAGTGTGTATTTCTTTTGTTTTAGCAATAAGTGGGTATTTGCTGTGGCTTTAGAAAGTATTGATCAGTTTTCTTTATAGATTATTCTCCAAAGAAATTTTTATCATATGGCATTAATAGTTTATTTAAGAGTCCATAATTTTGATGTGCTGTTCTCAAATATTTTACTTTGGTTTTTTACAGAGTGCACTTCACATATTGTAAGAAGTCCTAAATGACAGGGTAAATAGATATACATTTGCTTTGTTCCCTCCTTTACTGAACTTTTGTTGAAGAATATTGTTGTAAACAACTGTCTGAGATAACTTAGAGATTGGGTAATTTATATAATTTTAGAGTCAAAGAAAAGCAAGAAAAATGGGAAATGGTAGGAAAATAGTGGTTTTAAATTATTGCAACATATGGAAAAATAGGTATCCTCAGACCTTTAATTACCCTATATTTGGGCTATTTCCATGGACTGCCACAGATTTTAAAAGTGAATGTGTCATTTTACCAGATTTAGGGTTCATTTTGGGTAACTTCAATAGTAATGCCTTTTCTATTACAATTAGAGCTGTTTCATGACATATGTATAAAATGATTGCAAGTGTGGTATGTAAACAAAAAGTAGGTTTTTAATTTCTAAGACGCTCCACATTCTTTCATCTTCGTATTCTGTGAGATGCCAGATATGAAGACAAACATTTGTCAATTCCTGGGAAGTTACTCTTCCTTTTTGTGTGACAAATTATCTTTGTGGTAAATTTAAAACATTTGCAAAAAGGTATAGCTCTACTAATAGTATATTCCAAAAGGCTTGCATATAAATAGATCTAGGAAGAGTGCAGTTCAGATTTCTGAAAAGCAGCTTTATCTTGGGTGGAATTTGGGAGGATAGAGTAGAGGTAGTTTTGGCTTTCCATAACACATATTCCTGTTTTCCTCCCAGTACCATCCCTCAGTTAGAGGAGACATTTTAGATTTCTCACATTAACATCTAAACCAAATGCACCTTTGAAGCTGCAGACTCATATCACTGGGACACATGCTGTGAATTATTTTTTCCAGTAGTGCTAAGTAAGTCTCTTTACAGAGTTGCCTGGACTCTCATGCCCCAAGGAGGATGCTGAACAAAGTTAAGGCTAAGATACATAGCTGTGTAACTGGATTTTGTTCTTGTGAGTGAATTGGCTCACCTGTGCATGCAGGTATATGGGAACCATATTGTTAGCCTCTAAGCGAATTGTGTATGATTTGCTTTATGCCAAAAATGTTTAAAGTACCAAGGAAAACTTTCTTAGAAGTTCGAGTTTTTCTTTTTTGGGGGGGAATATTGGGAAACTGTGTGTTTCTCCAGGGCCCATCAGCTCCAAGCCGTTGTCCTTCAATCTAGTTGTGGAGGGCGCAGCTCAGCTCCAAGTCCAGCTGCTGTTTTCAATCTTTAGTTGCAGGGGGCTCAGCCCACCATCCCATGCAGGAATTGAAACGGCAACCTTGTTGTTAAGAGCTTACGCTCTAACCAACTGAGCCATCCGGCCGCCTGGAGTTTTTATTTCTTAGTGTTGGTAAAATCCACCTGAAGAAATCACCTTGTAAATCAAAAAGAGACTGCATTTTGCTTCTGTTCTTGGAATAGATCCTATAGTCTTGCATAAAACTGATAGAGGAAATGACTTAGGCTTTCTGTTGTGTTACTTCAACAAAGAACAGGGCTTTTGGAAATGCTTTTCTCTGCTGTTGCTCTTAGGCTCTTTCATCTCCCAGTATCAGCAGTATATAGTTTTCCAAAAACAAATATACCAAGATGTTTGTTATATCATTTTCAATCATTTGTTCACAGCCTGTTCTTTACCATTGGAAAGTGGAAACGGGTGGGTATGTTTACCAAACCAGATTTGCTTTTTTGTTGTTGTTTTAAACAGAGACAGCTAAACCCCTAGTTCATTGGGGAACAGGTGACCAAGTTCTGGCTTATTGTAGAGTTGTGTAGATGAGATGTGTACCACTTCTGGGTCTGGTCCATGAAAACCTGTGTGGTCCTCCATACTGCCTCTCTTCCTCCAGACCTGAGACCGGGGGCTGGCAAATAAGATGGGGGCCAAATCTGGCTTGCTACCCATTGTTGTAAATAACGCTTTATTGGAGCACAGTCTGTCCATTTGCGTGTGGCTACTTCTGTGCTAGTTGAGTAGTAGACTGTAGGGCCTGCTAAGCCAAAAATATTTATTGTTTGGCCTTTTACAAAAATGGTTTGCTGAACCCTGTACTAGCTGAATGGAGATCTTTGAGAATGGCAAAACCTATAAGGTAGGAACAGCCTTGGTCTCTGAATGCATGTAGAAGGCCTCCTAACCTTGTCTGAATGACAAATTCTCAGAGTATTAAGTTACTGCAATTTTTGCATTTACTTATTATAGCACTTAGCATTGTTATTTAGTGCTTAGGGCACGTTGTTCTGTTTAAGAAAGCCTAGTTCAAAAGAATTTAAGAACACCGATTTGCAACGCCAAATCCAAACTCTTCTTTCTGTTTTTCAAGGCTTACTGCATTTTAGGCTTTTCTTAACTGTACAACTTTTATTTTACTATTCCTTGTCTCTCCATTCTAAGTTAATTTCCTTACTTCACTTCTGTACCCTGAGGACCTCGTAAGCCCTGCCATCTCCTTTCCTTGGCTCAGTGGTGGAATGCACTCTGAACTCGCCTGATGTCCTAAGCCTGTCTATCCTCCATGCTAAAAACTCTTTAATTCTTTCTTGATTAGTACCGTGGTGTTCGTTCCCCTTCTTTAGATTTCTGCCGACACAGAAGATCCCAATTGCCGTGCGATCTTTACTGTGTCTAGGTCTTAGTGCCCCTTACTAAGCTGTGTAAGTGTCTTAATAGTTGTGCTGAATCTCCTTTCGTGGGTGCCCACAGCACCTGGCTCTGTGCAGGTGTTCAGTTCTGAGCCTCAGTGGCTCCTGGGGAGTGTCTTAGACCACAGTTGGTTGTTGGGTCCTACCTCAGACTGAATTAGAATCATTAGTGCATGGGCCTGAAATAAAAATAGGCGTTTTAAAATCTTCCCACTGATTCTCAGACAGGTTTCAAAATTGTTGATGTAAATTAAATCATGCACTTCATAAGAGTTCAGTAAGTACTTAGTGGTGAATAGGAATGAGGAGTTGTGTTTGTCAACTCATAGTCGAATAGACAACTGAGTTATACTAACTTTCCTTATGGGGCGCTAACTAAGGTAGAGGAGACGGTGAGAAGATCAGCTTGATGGGAACGGGGGTGTGGCGAGGAGTATGAGATTTGGCCAAATAGCTAAGAAACATCTAAATTATAGTAGGCACTGAAGAGCAAGTGGAAATGTCGTTAAATATTTGTGGCATCTGTGAATGGATTATTTCTCAGAATTCAGGTAGCACCTAAGCGTTGTTATTTCCTGCCTTACTGTAGTTGTGAGTACCACGTAGCAAAGTTTTAGTTGCTCTATTATAACTTAATAGTATGTTTTATAATATTCTTAGTATTATTGATTTTATTGGCACATATATGCATTTATTAGGTTGGCGCAAAAGTAATTGCGGTTTAAAAGGTTAAAAATAATTGCAAAAACCACAATTACTTTTGCACCAACCTAATATTTCCATTTGCAGTTTTTAATATGGAAGAACCCGTCTCCTTCTTAGTTGATGAACTTAGGCCAAACAGTTATTTTTTAGGGCAGTACAGAAATAGTGTCTAAGATCAAGACCTCCTGTTTATCACCAGTACTTTATAATTTTGCATGACAGTCTACCTTTTACTTTTAGAATCAGGTTGGCCTACTTCCCTCTTCCCTTTCCTTCCTCCCCCCTTACTTTCCTTCACTAGTTAATTCCTGTCTGTGGTTGTATCATACTTTTCTTAGAAGCTACAAAAATTGGTTACCTAGAATCTATATTTAAATGTTTCTAATTTTCACAAATCAAAAAATCACCATAGACTTAGAAGTATGTAACTATTATTATAAAGTTGTATAGCATGTCTATGAAAACATGATAGACTGTTTACTGTAGGCTTACATTTTAATTTTTAAAGTTACAGTAGACAAATTATCCTAAAGAAAAGATCCTATTCTTAGTTTTAAAACCTTCAATTTTATAACGCTCCTTGTGTATAACTTTAAAGCCTTGTCTTTGGCATAATAAAGCTTAACATGCATAAGGTTTATTTTAATAGCAATATTTATTTTTTGTTCATATTTGTCCAGTATTAGAGATAATTTGCCTGGTATTCATGGCAGGCTGTAAATCTTTTACACAACTAAAAACTTGTAGCCTCATTTACGAGGTAGAAAACAAAACTTTGAGATGATTTTTAGATCCATTAATCCATTAGTGCCCAGGGATTTATAGAATGTATCCAATAAAACCACGACTGGGAACATGAAATATGCCATGTGATTAGTTCCCTTAACACTAACTAGAACTTTATGCTTAATTCCCCAGATACTACTTGAAACTTTTTTACCCTTTGTCATCCTAATACTCATTATAATAGCTCTCATTAATTGGTACATCTCCCAGTGGGTTAATTTGCAGATACCAACCATGCCATCCTTTTGCTAAGTCACTAATGCAAATCGATATTTATAGACTTCAAAATTGAAAACAAAAAAAGACAAACTTTGCTGTTATTATTATTATTTTGAGCTCAGAGATTGAGATAAGAGAGATTCTATGAGAGAAGGAAAACAAGCCAAAAAAAATCAACAAAAACTACTGTCGGCTAATAAACTGATGTGAAAATTTCTCAATTTACAGCACTTGACAGGTGCTAAAAGAAAAGCATCTTTAATTTTAATGTGTTGTTAGGACCTCTTTAGAGAGACTGTACAAGTTATTAACAAGGTCCTCTGAGACAGGAGACGGGTAATTAACAAGACCTAAGGAGATATAGTTTAAGTAATTAACGAGCTCTTAGGCACTGGACACAGGATAACACATAGCGAGTCCAATAGTTAAAGAGAACAGGTTGCTATGACATGATCAAATACAAGATATTGTATGTAAGTCCTCTTGAGGTTTCTGACAGGCAAGTATTCAGATTATATTCCAGTAACCCCAGTGCACTAATTTTTGTAAATCAACGTGAATTTTTTGGTTTAACTTTTAAGATAGAATTTGAGAGGTTTATTTTTTTTGTAAAACCAACAAGGTAGGAAGCTTGTTACATGTAGATTAATAACCTTCGTTAATTGTCACTAATGAAGGTGTGTATTTTGAGAACAATATGTCAGAAAGACATAAATTATATGATTCTAAATTGCTTTGGAAATTTATTGTTCTGTTTATTTTTTCATCTCTAGCCTGTTGGCTAAAATTGCCTGTTCCAAGTTGATGTTATTTTCCTTATCTGCGGTAAAACTGTCAGGATCTAGGCCAGTGAGGAGACTACTTCACCAGTTTGGTTTTTACATATTATTCACAGGTCCCTCCAATCGTGCTCCTAGGGTGCTTTCAAGTCTGAAACCTTATATTCCCAATTTCAAGTATTTGGTCTAGTTATGTCCTGTGTAAATTTGAAATTGTTGAAGGTCTGAATTGAGTTTGGGTTCAGAAAACTACAGTCAGCAAACCTTTGTTATAAACATGTTATACTCTAAAGATTGAGACTATAAAGAAAGTCCTTGCGTGTCTCCTCATTCATCCCGTTGCCTCCTCAGTGTGGCTACTCCAGTCCATCAAAGTGATTTTCCCCCCCAAATTTCAGATCTGATGATCAAATGATATTTTCATTTTCATTATTTTTGGAATATTTATGGTATACATGGAAATCACATGTTATGAAGATACAAGTCCTGCTCTTAGAGCCCATAGGAACAGGCATGTAATTATTAGGTCTGAATTCCATGCTAAGGACTGGACATTGTATAGGCATTGGAGACCATGAAAGATTTTTAAATTGGATTGTAATATGATCAAAGTAAAATCTTACACAGATAGCGCTGTAGCATGGGGGATCTCCTGGGGACAGGAGTGGAGGGGGTGCGGAGATGGACTTGGGGCAGGAAAACTGATTAGGGAGTTAGGGATTGCTGAGGTGAGAGCTGATGGAGCTCACTTGGCAGTGAGGATGGAAAAGAAGAGAACATCTCTAAGATATATTCCTGGGCTAAAATAAACAGAGCTCAACCATTCTGCTTTTGTGTGTGTATGAGGAGGAGGGAAGGGGGGAAGGAGAAGAAACAGGATTATTCCAATGATGATGTGTCTTCAATCTGTATCCTAAATCTAATGAAACACAGCATTGTAAAAACTGTGTTACAGCAATGTCAGGTCTTACAGTCTTTGAATCCAACTTGGCAGTTTAGTCTTAATGGAGAGGTTTGAGTTTTGTGTTTTTGTTTTTAATGAGATGCTATCTTGTTTGTTTTAGAGTCTGCTTCAGAGAATAGGAATTATGTGTTTTCAGTTGGTCCAGACAAGCAAGTTCATATCCGCAGAGTAACAGTTCTTGAGAGTTTGGTTTTGAACACTGAAACACACCTGGGCATCTTTGAACACAAAAATGCAAATTTCTGTAACTTTATGGATTTAATGCATTTAAAGTGTGTTCTCCTGAGCACTGTAATTACCACATGTATTTCTTTCCAGTGGATTTGGCTTTACTAAATATTGTCCCCGTTTTACCCCTTTTGTTAGCTAGTAAGAGAATAACTTCTGTTTCTTTAATACTTAGCCCATACTTCTGTATACATCATTTTCTCACCCTTCTGCTTCTAGGTTTAAAATGTTTTCTTTTGGGCCACTATGACCACATTACTTTTTTTCAGAACAATAAAGCTTTAACTTTTGAAAAACAGGTGCTGTTTCTACTTAATGTATGGGGGTAGTGTTACCTGTGGCCAGGGTGTTTCAAATAACTGCTGCTGATAGAAAATAAAGCAATTAATTTGATTATGAAATTATTTTCCTTATACACATTTCTAAGAATGTTTGGATCCAGACATTTAACATTTGTTTCCTTGAACTTATATTTTAAGGATAAATTACTGCTCTTTGATTTGATGTCTTAAATATAGTATTATATTATTATATAATAATTATAAACAAATTATAAACATAAATACTAATATGATAGTACATAAATATTATATATTAAATGTATTATACATCAAATAAAAAATGTTTTTATGTATTTTATATATATTTTAAGCTTAGAACTCTTTCTGACAAAAGTGCCAATACCACTTACTAAGTAGCAATTATGTGAGTCAGCTTGGCCTAAGAGTAAAATTTAATGCAAATTGTCAGTGTTTTAAAGTTGTTTTAGCAGACATGTATGTAAAGCTCTCTGGGGCTTGGGTGGGTGGGTTGAAGATGAGATTCACAGAGGGCTGGTAGCCACACAAGCCAGGAGAGGAATATGTGAGCAATGACCCATAGTCCAGACAGAATGAACCGTGTTGAGGATGAAAGGTAAAGGAACAGTTTGCTAGAAATTGGGAAACGCTTCTTTAAGGAAGAGGCTTATTCTTAACCATTGAACATGATTTTCTAAGTTGGGGAATGAGTAGAGAGGCAGTTGTTTTAGTAAATAGCAAGAAATCTTATTTAAAAAATTGTGAAATGCGTTTTGAAGGAAGATTTTATAAATAGTGATGATATACTCTTATTAGCTCTTTACTAACTTAGTAATTTTACCATTTCTTGTCTAGTGGGAGTCATGGAGCTATGTTGTATACTCTGTGTCTCCATTCCCTGCCTGGTAGGTTTCTAGGAAGTGTGTTTGTACGTTCAGCTACCAGGGAGCCAATTAGTGAGCGCCCTGCATCAGCCCTGCTTTCAGTGTGGGGACCTCTTTGTTTTGGAGCCTGGTGTGGGAATGGGGTGTTCAGGTTAACCACATACTATGTTTACTTGAGGTGTACAGTATATTTGTTTCATACAGATTTTTTTCCATTTCAAAGACACTAGGTGCCCAAAATTAATTGGAAATCATACTGAACATAATTTAATATTTGATTGAGAAGATATATTTAACATCTTCCACCCAAGGATTTTACAGTGTAACATGAAAATATAAATATAGTAATAGTAGAATATTCTGAAGGGACTATAGGATGAGTATTACAAGTTCAGGTTAGGACTCAGGTCTGGATTGGAGTGTTGAATAGCTGTATGACCTTACTTAAAAACAAGAGCAGCATTTGGAATGTATTTAAACAAGTTTTCTCCTTTCTAAGTCTCATTTTTTTTCAACTGTTAAACGAGATGATAGCCTTGGTGTTGTGGAAAAGTGGTAAGTATCGTGCTGAGGGTCGTGTCTGCTACACGGAGGACCTGGAAACGGGCTGCCTGTGTGACCTTATTACACAGCATCTACAGAGTTGCTTTAAATAAGTTAGGTAAAATTGTCTCTAAGTAATAATATGTCCTTAGCTTTAAAAATAGTAAGTAAAAGTGGAATTTAGGAGCTTATGGTTTTTACTGACCAATAAAGGACGTACATTGGCAGGAGACAATAAACTAGATTTTCTAGTTTCTTTTAAGATGTACATTCAATAGTAATCTTGATGAAATAAGCTAAACTACATTGAAATTAAGTAAAATATTCTCTGTGTTAAGTACTAAGTATATTTATTACGATATAAAGCAAAGGTATTATGTTCAGTGTGGCTATAAAATCCTGTGTTCAAAAATTCTTACATAGCACGAATTGCATAGTACAGGGTAGATTTCTAAGTGTTGGCTTTACCTTAAAGCATGATGAAAGATTGCCTAAACTCAACATGGCTGAGGTCAGATTGTTAAAGAGAGCCCCATAGCTTCCTCTGCAGAACTTGGCTTTGTCCCAGGTACAGAGCCAGCTTGGGGTACTCTTATCCTTTTGTGCCTAGTCCAGAGGGACCCAGGGCCAACTTGCCTCGCCTCAACCCTCATGGAAGACTTGCCCCTGCCCGGTTGTCCATATTCTCTTTTCAGGGGCAAAGACTGGTCCAGGGGGTGGGTTGGCCTTGGTCACACAGACAGACAAGCCTATGCTGGGGTCTGGCCCTCTCAACGGACCTGCTGCTTTGTTCTCATCACTCCTTTCCAGTGTTACTGTTTTGCTTCTAAAATAAGCAGAACTCGATTCCCCCCACCCTACACCAACCCCAAATAGACTCTTAGTAGCTATATGACAGGCCATGGACCAAGGTCTACTCACAGCAACAGAATAAACACAACACACCTTCCCAGAGTGATAGTTTTCCTAAAGATTTAGGGAGAAAAGAGTCTTTTTATATCAAGAGAAATATAATTATGGTATGGAGTCGAATGCAAAAATCTACCTGAAGTTTTAGTTAAATTTGAGATGTGAAGGAAATTTCATGCCTGTTGCTAGATGTATTCTCATGTATTACGGGTGCTAAAGAGAAAAATGTTTGAAAAGCTTGGTTTTAAAGAAATGGAGAACTGTTCGAATCCATAAGGCTTATGTTGGACAATTTGTGACTTGTTCATTTGACTATATTTAAAATATTTATTTTCTTCACCAGGAGAAAATAGTAACTTAAACTTGATTGAATGTGATATTCTTGATGAAACATGCCTTAACTTCGTCAGTATCTTTAAATCCTTCAGTTTTCGGACTTCTTCAACAGTATTATTTATTACTGTTCTGAATTTGCTGTCCATGGTCTTTGGTGTCAGTGACCACAGTTTTTAATTGTCTTACCTGTGAGATCCATAAAAGATATCCTGTGAGAATATTAGTAAGTAAATTACTGTGAATCCCCATAGACATTTATGTATTAGGTTCTGTTTTGCCGTTCATGTATTTAGGTGCTTGCCCAGCCCCAGGAGAGAGAATGTAGTACTTTATAATATCATTAATTTGATTTGGTACTGACTTTCTTTTTCCTGAAAAGAACAGAAGAGCAATATTGAGTTGCACCTTGCCTCTTAAGCCCTATTTGCAGGTATATTAAGCATAATTGAAATATGCTAAAGGTTGTATTTACTAGTGGAATCTCTCTTTGGATACTTCATTTCTTAGGGCTTGTATAACTTCTTTAAACTCTATCAAACCACTATGGAATCAATGTTTTCAGTATTTATTAGAAAAATCTCAAATTAATCTGTATTGTGGTCAGGTACCTATACTGGTCGACCTGCTTGGTAAAATGGATAAACTGGCTAGTTGAATTGATTTTATTGGCAGTTACCACTTGAAGCTTATTTCAATTCATATTGGCAGCTGTAAGTTTCAGAATATTGTCTTCCTATCTTAAAAAGAACAGAAAAAATTCTATTAATATACTATCAGGTCTAGGTATAAGTACTCTTTGTTATTCAGAAAAAATATTTCCTCTGCTCTTTGGGGACTTTATATCTTCTTGTTGAAACTTGTATTGACCCACCATTGACTTGGTCAACTATTAGCTCAGTTTTTACAAATTTTTATTAAGCACTGGCTATTAATTTAGTCACCATATATTTGTTAAGCATCCACCATGCTCTAAATACTGTCATATGCTAGGACTGAAAAGATGAAAGCGATATCATTCCTTCAAGTAGTTTATAGTCAGAAAGGCCTGGGGAACCCAGGATTAAGACAGATACACAAAAGGCAAACTTAAAATACTGAGCAGACGGTACAGAGATTTGGCATGTGCCTCCCACCCCACACGGGCACGGCCTCCCCCATCGTCAACATGCCCACCAGGTGGGACGTTTATTACAGATAATGAACTGACCCTGACACGTCAGCATTCCCCAAAGTCCACAGTTTCCATTAAGGTTGTGTGTATTCTGTGGGTTTTGACAAATGTATAATGACGTGCCTACCTTTCTAGTATCATATAGAGGATTTTCATTGCGCTAAATATCCCTGTGCTCCACCTATTGTTCACTTCCCTCACCCCCAGCCCCTGGAAGCGACTGATCTTTTTACTGTCTCCATAGTTTTTGCCTTTTCCAGAGTGTCATATAGTTTGTACTATGTAGTGTGTAGCCTTTTCAGATGGCTTTTCTCACTTCGTAATATGTATTTAAGGTTCCTCCACGTCTTTCCATGGCTTGATAGCTCATTCCTTTTTAGCGCTGACTAATGTTCCATTGTCTGCATGGACCACAGTTTATCCATTCTCCCCTGAAGGACATCTTGGTTGCTCCCAAGTTTTGGCGATTATGAGTAAAGCTTCTGTAAACACTGGTGTGCAGGTTATTGTGTGGGCGTTATTTTCAACTCCTTCGGGTAAATACCATGGGACACAATTGCTGGATCGTATGGTAGAGTATGTTTAGTTTTGTAAGAAACTGCTGAACTATATTCCAAAGTGGCTGTGCTATTTTGCATTCCCACCAGCAGACGAATGGGAGTCCCCAATGCTCTACGTCTTTGTCAGCACTTGGTGGTGTCAGTGTGCTAGATTGTGGCCATTCTGACGCCATAGGTGTATGGTGGTATCATTGTTGCTTTCGTTTCCATTTCCCTCACAACAGCCGATGTGCAACATCTTTTTATATGCTTATTGCCATCTGTATATCCTCTTTGATGAGGTGTCTGTTGTGATGTCTGATGAGGTGTCTGTTGGCCCATATTTTAATTGGGTTGTTTGTTTTCTTATTGTTGAGTTTTAAGAGTTCTTTCTGTATTTTGGATAACAGTCCTTTATCAGGTGTGTCTTTTGCATATATTTTCTCCCAGCCTCCAGCTTATCTTCTCATTCCCTTAACATTGTCTTCTGCTGAGCAGAAATTTGTAATTTTAATGAAGTCCAGCTTATCAATTCTTTTGTGAATCATGCCTTTGGTGTTATATTTAAAAAGTTATTGCCATGCCCAAGTTCATCTAGATTTTCTTCTATGTTATCATATAGGAGTTTTATAGTTTTGTGTTTTACATTTAGGTCTGTGATCAATTTTGAGTTAATTTTTATGAAGGATGTAAGATCTGTGTCTAGGTTCATAGACCTTATATTTGAATAGTACTTTGTCATACAAAACGTTTCCTATTCATTTCTTTTAACACTCTTCTAATCCTGATTCTTTGAAATAGGTGGTGGCATTTTATTAAAAATAAAACATGAAATTTAGAGCAGTTAAATAGGTTGTATCTGGGTACTAAGTGGTAGGCAATAAGTTTGAAAAGATATATTGAGTCATGTCCAATAGGCTTTGAAAGCCAGGCTAAGAAATTTTGTATATTATTCAGGAGAAAGTTGGAGGCCAAAAGTTTTTGGACAGATGAATAAGGTTGGACTTGAGCTTTAGAACGTCCTCTGCCATGTTGCACAGGCTGCTCTGGACAAGGAAGGCTTGGCAGAGACTTAAGAAGACATTACAGTCATCTAGGCCGAGGGTAATGCAGTCTTGTGATGAGAGGGTAGCAGTGAAAATGAGTAGCGAGGACAGTGAGAGATCTACCCTGTTTCCCCGAAAAGAAGACCTACCCGGAGAATCAGCTCTAATGCGTCTTTTGGAGCAAAAATTAATATAAGACTCGGTATATTATATTATATTATATTATATTATATTATATTATATTATATTATATTATATTATATTTTACATTATATTATTACATTATATTATTACATTACATTAGTTTTATATTAGACCCGGTCTTATAGTAAAATGAGACCGAGTCTTATATTAATTTTTACTCCAAAAGACGCATTAGAGCTGATGGTCCTGCTAGGTCTTATTTTGGGGGAAACACGTTATGTCCAGAAGTTTAATGGAGAGTCTGGTAGCTTATTGATGAGGCATGAAAGCTGAAGGCTGGAGCCAGGGGTGGTTGGACTTGCAGGAGGAAAATTAGACAGAACTGATATAAAAGCTAAGATTATGATTGGTTTTGGACATGTTAACTTTGAGGTACAGGTGGAATATCCAAGACTTGAAATAGACATTTGTAAAGGTAGAATTAACAAAGGATAGCTCTTGTGGTTGAAGATGGGGGATTTAGCAGTTACCAGTCCATACTGGTGGTAGTTAAAATAACGGAAGAACAGGAAATGACTGAGGGAAAGGAGAAAGAGGGGTCTGAAAACAACACTAAGAAATACCCAGTGTTTCCTCCTAAAGGTGAAAAGAGGAAGATGACAAGGAAAAGGAGTAATTGCAAACGTACGAGAAAATTTAGGCTACCAGGTGTCACAGAAGAGTCAAAAAGGAAGAACAGTCACTGGTATCGAATGGAGCTGCGAAGGTGAAGAGAGTGAGGCTGGTGCCTTAGGTAAAGATAGTTTGTGTTGACCTTCATAAAAGCAGCAATGAGTATTGGTGGGGGCTGTGTTTCAGATGATAAAAGATGAGTGAGTAAAGTACCAAAGTCAGCAGGGTTACTTGGGAGGATTAGAGATGGGCAAAATAAAAATGGTGGAGTGTCAGAGGGGTCATGGGCTGTAAATGTGTGCTAGTGCGATGGGTGAGTACATACAAACAGATTAGGAAACAATTGGGATGGTGGGGGGGTCCACAAAACAGGTCGGATAGGAGTGAGGGGGTGGGAGAAATAGAAGGTAACAGTGATCAGATGGGATTCTGATCATGTGAAATCTTAGTGTGACTAACCGTATCCCACCTTATTGATCACTGTTCCTTTGGAAATATGCCTAGAGAAATTCTGTTTGTTTAGTGTGTTCTCAATGGTAAGGTGGTTGTATTCAAATCCAAGTCACTTTAAGCAGTTGTGCCATTTCAAAACTGTACGAGCAAATCAGTCTTTAATAATGTAATCCTAAGTTGAAAATATTAGGTTGGTGCAAAAGTAATTGTGGTTTAAAAGGTTAAGAATAATTGCAAAAACTGCAATTATTTGCACCAACCTAATAATTTTGAACATAAAGTACTCTAGCTCTATGAGTGTGAAAAGTGTTGTTAGATGAAGGCCAATAACATTTTTATGTGGCTAGCAGTGAATTATCAGTTACAAAGTAGGAGACTATTCTTGGAAGAAAAAAATAGTATTAAAATAACTAGTTATGGAGAGTAGGCCAGAAATTGATGGGAAAAGGGAAGTGTAGATAATTCATGTGAAGAAGCATGATACGTTGTTTTTCTTTGGTTCTCTCTTCTTTTTATTAGATAAATTAGATAAACCTTTGTCCTTAACTATCAAATTATTAAGTGAATAGTTTATAGCATTTATTGTATATTCTTGTATCGGTCCCAGCGGGAAACCAGTGACACAGTCATAATGAATAATGGAAGAAAGTTTAGTGAAGAGAGTATTGACAGAGGGGTGGCTAGGGTTAAGGACACCAAGGAGAGAGAGTCTAGCAGTGTCTAGAAGGGATTGCCATGCTTAGGTGTGAAGGAACAGCTGTAGCTGCAGCTGTGGTTGTTCATAGAGAAGCTACTGGTAAACTGCACCCCGGCAGGGTGGGGCTGAGGAGGTGGTAGGATGGGGCTGGGGCAGGGGAATAAATGCCCTGCCCCCTTTCTTTCTATCTTCCAGTCTCTTGCCAGTGCTTTCCAGTGGCAGAGCACAGACTGGAAGCCAGTGGGAAAGGGGGCCCAGGTGATGCACTCCAGAGGTCAGCCTCCTGGGGTACAGGGAGGGAATGGAGCAGGAGGGGCAAACAGAAAATAATGATCATAGTTATTTCAAAACCTATTGCTTTTCAGCCTTTATTCTATCTCTTTAAAGATTATCTAAGTCTTGGAATTTCCTTAGTCATTTCTGATTGGAAGAATCCTTAGGAAGTTGTGTTGGACTCCTTGAAACCAGCCATCTCTGAGCTCACGGTAGGACTGAATAGTTCAGAGCCCCTGTGTGGAAGAAGTACAGCTTACGTATGGCTAAAGAGCTTGCACTGTGGAGTGTGAGTGCCTTTCTTTGATCCTGAATCTGCACTTAATAACTGTGTTACCTGGAGTAAGCATCTTGGCTTCTCTGTACCTGTTTCCTCTTCTGTAAATGGAAATAAAAATAGCACTCACCTCATAGGATTGTTACAAGGATTAAAAGAGTTAACATGTAAAGGGCTCCAAAAGGTGCCTGGTACCACGATTAAAGTCCGATAAATACCAGTTTTTGTTAGGCCTAGTGTCATTTTCTTTGCCCTTGCTTCACTGTAAATGACGTAGTTTTCTTTTTCTCTTTTCAGACTCATTAAAGGTTTTATGTGATGTTATGTTACAGTTCTGCTTATACCCCTTCCCCCAACTACATTTGTCACCAAAGTGAAGCCCCGCGTCTCTAGAGTCCACTCTTTCAGTTAAACAAGATCAATCGGATCCTCCCCTTTGAACATAATTAATGTCAGAAGTTCTTCTGTGATAGTTTAAAGTTACATTTATTTCCTATACACAGTAAAGAATGAATGGTGCTTGAGGAAGTGACTCCTGTACCAGGTGGGACACGTAGATTTTCAAATAACTTGAATTCACTTATTAGGTAGAAAATGGATCAAATTGTAGGCCAAAATGGACTTATCTTTATAATTTTCACACCAGTGAGGCTTGGAAAGAGACGTAATGGGTATTGTAATAATACTTGTTTTTAAATGCCTTCAAAAGAGCCTCTAGTGT
Organism: Rhinolophus hipposideros; assembly: GCF_964194185.1. Taxonomy (NCBI): domain Eukaryota; kingdom Metazoa; phylum Chordata; class Mammalia; order Chiroptera; family Rhinolophidae; genus Rhinolophus; species Rhinolophus hipposideros. Next base: position 10,895,004 of record NC_138061.1, read on the forward strand.
CCTTGCATGACTTCTCATTGAAAGATTTAAAATCCTAGAGCCAAGAATTGACACTTTTCATTGTCTTATACTAACAAAAGATAAGTTAGTCAGTCAGTGTTAATAGATCTTTGTTCTTGTTCTTCTATGGGTTATTTTGTTTTTTTACCTTGACAAGCACTTTACACTTTTTCACTCTCAGTGGTCCCTTCCCGGTCGTAGGTATTATTGCTCCAAAGGAACATATTTATGTTTTAAAAAGAGAGAAGGACAAAAAAAACAACTGTGATCACTGCCAAATGCCTTCGTGATTTCTGCAGTGGTCATTCTTACTGCTTCATAAGAGTGGTTTGTTTTTGCCACCTGTCTATTGAAGGACAGTTTCAAGTTCTCACCAGTTTACTTATTTCTTTACTAAATCTTTAGTCTACAAAATAAATAAATGTATTATAGAAGCGATATTAATGATTCATTAAAATATTTTTGAGTACTACTAATTTCAAAATTTCCAGTTAAGAGTTTACTTAGAAGAATTCTTTAAATTTAGAAATATCGCAAGGTAAAAAGTAAGCTTTTACATTAAAACTGTAGAATGTTCAGGTAAAGCATTTTATTAGTTTGAAAAACTTTTTAAAATATGAATTTAAAATATTTTTTATCAGTTTAAAATCCTCTGCCACCCCCAAACTCCTTCAGTTCTAATTTCTAAACTAAATTTTTTTAAATTCTGAATTTTAAACTTGTATAAACTTTTTTCAGTATGAGCATGTCCAAGTTCATTTTCTACCTAATTAAAAACACCATCTTTCTTAACCTGTCAGCAACTCAGTTGAGCAGTCAGACTGTATTATTCAATATCTTGTCTGACATGAGGACCGCAGTCCAAAGAGAAAGATATCACAAATTGGTGCCACACTTTGATAAATAGAGACATTTTATTTTTCACCGAGCTAATTCAATCCAGTTCAGTTAACTCTTTTTTTCCTCCTGAAGGACAGATCAAAAAAGGCAGCCATGAATGACTGAGTTGCCATGTGCTTGACAGGTCAATGTGTGACTATAAAGCGGACCACGAGGGAGGGGCTCTGCCTTTAGATTTTCCACAATGGCCTGTACAAGAGCCCTGTCCTCAGATCTGCACTGGGGGCTGCTGGGGAGAGTGTCGGAGCGCTCAGGTTTCACTCAGGTACAAAGGGAAATAGCTGGGGCTGGTTGCCCTCCGCACCCTTTTCCCGTACAGTTGTGACCTTTTCAGTTTCATCATTTAAGACTTCTCAGACATGTTTCAGGTTGTCGCCGAGTGTCACTTTAGTTCCATAGGCTAAAGCCACTGGATAGGACATATTGTTAGTTTTATGATTTTGATAAAGTCTTTATCCTAAATGTCTGTTTCTTAAAAACCTTACTGTGATAATAATAAATAGAATACCAGTATTTCTTTTTTCAGTTCAAAAGTTTCTTCCTGAGACATATAATGCCATTTATATAACCATAATATTGTTTATTCCTCAAGAATGTAATGGGATGGAGTGTGCTACCGAACATGAAATGTTTAAGTAACATTTATGACAGAGGACTGAAAGTGTGAAAACATTGCCCGTTGCTCGACAGATCGGATCTAAGAGCCTCATCTTTTGCATCACAACCCTTCTGGGACCCCTTTCCCACCTTGCTGCCTTGGGTTCCAGGCTCTTCGCGTCTTGCTGTCCAGCAGCCCCAGGCCATGCCATATGGCTTCAGAGTCCTCTCTCTCCGGCCTGCCAAACCTGTCCTTCATATAATTCCAAATCCTACTTTTCCCTGGACTCAGGCTTTCCCAGACTAATTGCTGTGATAGGACATATCATTCCTCTATGAGGTGTGAAACTTTGACTCTCAAGAGTGCTCTCCCCCTGCCTCCCACAAGTACCGCTGTAGTGTGTGCTGACGCAGAAGGAGGTGGTGTGCACTTTCTGATGAATCCCTGTGTCTCATTAGGTTGGTGCAAAAGTAATTGCACATTAAAAGGTTAATTGCAGAAACGGCAATTACTTTTCCACCAACCTGATATACTATGTCCAGGGCTTCAGCAGCGCAACCTGTGCTGACGGTGCGCAGAGACCAGGGCTCGGGCTGTGTGTCAGTCAGGAGGACAGATTCCCGGGCCAGACACCTCTGCCATTACCACCTGTGTGACAACACACAAGTTACCGCACCTCTCTGTGCTTCTCGTTTCCTTATTCTGAACATTAAGATCCTACCGTGTGTGAGAGTTATAAAGATTAAATGAGTTCATTTGGGTAAAATGCTTACCCTGTTTCCCTGAAAGTAAGACCTAGCCGGACCATTAGCTGTAATGCATCTTTCGGAGCAAAAATTAATGTAAGAGCCAGTATTGTATTATATTTTTTATATTATATTATATTACATTTATTATACTATATTATATTACCTGGTCTTATATTAAAGTAAGACCGGGTCTTATATTATCTTTTGCTCCAAAAGCCACATTAGAGCTGATGATCCAGCTAGGTCTGATTTTCAGGGAAATATGGTAGAATAGGATCTGCTCAGTCTAAGTGCTCTGTAAATGTTTACTGAATAAAATAATGTATTGAATATATTCTGTGTGCTAGTCACTGTGCCAAGTGTTTTACATGCTAACTTACTCAATCTTCACAGTAGTGTTAGATGGCAGACACTGTGGCCATCCCCATTTTACAGATGTGGCATCTCAGACACAATCACTAAGTAACTTGTTCAAGGTCCCACAGCAAGTGAAACGCAGAACCGGAATTTGAATGCACACCTCCCAGCTCCAGGGTGCTTGACCTCTTCTCCGCTTGTAACCACCATGGTGGTGTGCAGTCAAACCTGAATTTCGATCATTTTGACCTTGAGGTTCTCACAGTCAGATGGAGAGAAATGCAGCAAATGTGTTTCTTGACCTATTGGAAACAACATGCTGTGAGATAGATGATGGCACAAGGAGAGATGAGTCCCCGTGGGCCCTGATGTTGACCACCTGGGACTGAAAATCTGAGAGCCTGGGAACCCTGATATGAGCAGCTGCTACAGTGGTACCCTAGGCTGGGGTGTCCTATATGACAGTGTCTTTTTGGATTTTGTTTTGGTGGTTTTCTTTGAAGCCACACTTGTCAGGCTCTTGAGACGTTGCTAGTACAGTGACTCCAGTCTCGGACCATATAGAACACCATCAAGATGATGAGATACAGGGAATGAGAAAATGTGTCAACCACCTCAGCCTGGAAGTGGTGCATTGTAGGAATTGAAAACGTTTCAGGCTTTTCTACCGTGTTACCCAGCTCTACTGAAATACTAAATTTATCCATAGGAGTTCTATCTAGAAAAGGTCAGCCACCAGTTCTGGAAGCTAGTACTACAAATCTTAGTCATAACAAATGAAATCTTGGATATGTGAGAAATTCTTTTAAGGTGGTTGTGCATGCATGTATGCTCTTTAGATTTACAGCTTGGGATGTGTACCGATAATAATAGCTATTTCCCAGACATTATACCTAGTGTCCAGACTTTTCATGCACACAATCGAAAGTTTAAAAATTGAATTTCTTCAAGGAATTCCAATTATTTGGCCAATAAAGCACAGATAATGTAAAAAATATATTTTACAGTTCAGTCTTTTGGGAGGCAGGGAGGATGAAAAGGATCTTAGGACAGTAATGCTTTGTAGAGGTTACAATGGCTAATACTCTTAAGTGCTGGGTAAAAATTAAACTTGAATAGCAACGATGAAATATTTACTCATCAGATGGCTTTGAAGTTTAGCTTCTTTTTGGTTGCAGTCCCCTTCCTAATGGACATGTTTCAAAGAAGAAAACGATTATAGCATTCAGCTGTGATGTTTTCTTACTCTGCATGGAAGAAATGTGTTTTGTTTTGGTCCACTTGGGTATTTAAAATTTGAAGGCCAGCTACTTAGAAATCACATTAATGATAGAAATGGTTCATACAACTCTGAATTTATTCTCAGTGATAGGATAATGTTTAAAAGATAATTTTCTAATACCTATAGAATTTTTTTAAAGATTGCTTTAATTCTTTTATTCTACACTCTTTCTAACCTAAATTTATTTAATTCTCCATTAGTTTTATATGAGAAGGCCTAAGGTGAGTGAGTGTATGTATATAGAATGAATAAACGTTATAAAATTTAGCTTTATAAAATATCTTCTGGATAAAATGCTTATATATAAAGACGTTTAGAAACTATATACTTAGAAGTACGGTTCTTCAGTTCTGATAATAACTGAAGGATTCTCCTCCAAAATTTAAAATTAGAATGTTGAATAAATATTGGTTCTCTTCTACATCCTGGATTAAATTTCATTCATCCGAGTGATTTAGGACTTTAGAAATTGTTATTGAAATGTTGGTTAAAAATAATCTGTTTTTATGTTTCCTCCCATGTGGACTATGATACCCTTTTAACATTTATATTTGTCTTTTATTGTTAGTTTTCATATGAATCCGACAAGCAGTGAAGACATCAGGAAAATCCCGGTAAGTTGCAGAAGGGGGTTGCAAAAAAAAAAAAAGGAAAAGAAAAAAGCAAGCCACAAGCTGGCCTTCTGTCTGGCACACATTTCTAAAAAGGCTTCCATCTCCTTGACTCCTTCAGTTACCTATAGATTATAGTTTAGCGTGATAATTTGGGGAGAAAGAAGTAAAGCAAAATTCAAACTTTGTTTTTAATATACAATAGGGTGTGACTTCTGTACAATCTGTGGAAGTTCAGGTAAACATAATCGAAGTCAACTTACAATATGCATGTTTTGTTTGCAGACTTTTAAACAAAGTTAAAAGTTAATATGAAAGTTGTATGTCAAGGTCAAAATTATAATTATGAAATAAGAGCATGTGGAAAAAACTTAAGTTTTTTCTGTTGGGACAAAGATTGAAGAAAGAATCAAACTGCTTGTCAATATTCAACAATAGGAAAAGTATCCTGGCAAGAGATCCAGTTAACCAGAAAAGTATTTGAAAGAACCTTTAGGACACTTAATTTCCTAGTGAGAACAGAACTCACTATATTAACAGGGTTGGTAGCAATCAGCTAAATTAACTCACATATTTGGGAAGGATCGTTCAGATATCTTAACTTCATTTTATTGTTATTTGAAGTCCAGCTTTGGCTCTCTGTTTAGAGTTCCACTGCATCTTCAGTCAATTCTAAATATATTAAACCTAGTGGATAAGTTACTTTATAAAAATATGGGCACATGTTCTTGGTAAAAAACTAAATTCTCACTGAATAACAGAAATAGAGCCTTTATTCCAAGATGCTGGTAGTTGCTGTTTGAGCCATCTGTCCTTAATGTGTGTGATCCAGATGTATAATAGGAATTTTTTAAAGCAGTAACGTATCACAATTTTCTATTATGCGATATACCTAGAGGAAAGCATGGTTGTGTGTAAACCATTGTAAATGTAGCTGTTTTATAAAATTGTAGAAAACGTTGTAGAAGCAGAGGACTTTGTACTGTGTTTTTGCTGTTTTATGTAAATGATTTGTAAGTTTTTGTGTTTCATAAATACTCAAGTCTGTTTAATACGGCAGTTTGGCGAGAAATGTCAGAATATATGAAGTCAGCCTTTGATCAGATAGTAAAATGAATTCTATCAGGCGGTTACTTAATCTCCAACAAAATGCAACATCAAAAAAACGATTTAATGTGCAGCTATTGTTTATTAAGTAACCTTAATTACAATTTCTATGTGCTTGTAAATGTGCTTTTCCAAATCTTGTAATTTATTGCTGTAAAAGCATCCTTAGAGTTCTTTAAAGAAATAAAAATGTGAAAATTGTTTTAGTTAAAGGATTTAAAGGTGATAAAAGAATCCTTGATGTGTGATTATTTTTCTCTGGAATACTAGCTATTCTAAATGACAGTTAAGGGATTACTAGGTGTTGTTAATTTACTGCAAGATACAATTAAGAGGAGAAAGCTCATCCTCAGACTGATCGTTTTTGAGGGAAAGTATTCGATAAATTTTTATGTTGAAGATTATAAGATGTTTGAAGTAATTTACATTAAGTTCTCCAGTAACAGCCATCCACCAAGTTATTTTTTTCCCTTTCTGAACATAGTATTTTGTAATTAAGTTTGTATGTCTTACATGCTAGTGCCAACACCTGTCTGTGAAAGGCAGTGTTTAAACAGGAGCAGTAGCCAGTTGAAAGGGCAGTGTGAGCTCTTTAAGGCCTAATTAAGAACTGAAAGGGAGATGAAGGGAGTGGGACAAAAGATGTGAAAGTAGCTGCGATGATATTCCCAGAGCAAAGTTCCTCATTAGAACAATAATGAGGTGATCAGAGAATGCCAAGCCTTCATCTTATCTCTCTCTCTCTCCTCTAGTTGCCTTGAATGTCAGTTAGTACCCCACCAATACGTGGTTACCAGGACAACCTTTCTTTAAATCTTCAGTTATTTTGAATCCTGATAATTTGCTTTTGTTTAAATTTAAATATTGTAAAAAATATATATACATTTCCTAGTTTAAAAGGCTAGACTGTGTAAAGTAAAAATAGATCACTGGAAATTCTCAGTCTTTTGCACAAGTAATGTTATTTAAAATTCCAATTGGAAAACTTCATGTAATAATTCTATTATTCTCTCACCCAATCTCTATTTCCTTATATCTGCATACGGTTATTTTTAACAGAGCTTGGGTAGGAATGAAAAAGGATTGGTTGTGAAAGGGGAAGAGAGAAGAAAAATTTACATTACATTTCAATATAAGAAGACATCTTAAAAACATATGTGCTATCTATGTGGAGTGCTGCAGGAAAAATATTGAGTACTTAAGGAATCCCACTACAGGTTATTTGAATCTTTACCAGTTTGGATATTTCTCAATTTTAGAAGTTTTTCCACGATTAGTATTCAAAGTATCTTTTGAAAAAATAATTTTCATATTTGCCTGAGAGTTTTCCTCTTTTAGCAAAATAATTTTTATGAACAGAAAATATTTTACTTTTATGTTGTATATATTAATTAATAGTATTCTTCATTATTTTATTTGGAATTATATCAACAAACAGGACATATATATAGTATTCATATATATAAGTAGATATATATTTATTGAGTATATCAATTTAAGAATCTTATGCTTAAAGCTAAGAGGTTTACATGATTTTCAAATACGGGATAAAATCTGGAACTAAGCATAAAACTGTTTTTAATTATTTTATATTCTTTTTTAGAATATAGTTTATAGTACATGTGTTTCTAAGATGTTTTTCTGCCTAGAAACGTGATGCAGAAATTTGGGGTAAAATTTTCACATAAAAGGACAAATGGGAATTTATTGAAAAGGTCAGAAATATATTTTCAGGAAATCTGTCTATACATAAATATTAGATGGTATAGATATCTAATCGGGGTTGGGGGAAGTAAGCCAAATAATAGATTTGTATATTCTAAAAGTGGCTATAAAGTGTTCAAAAATATTCCAGGATAATAATTGATTATTTTGAGATTAAATTTTAGATTGAATTATATCATGACATTAAGCTATGTCAAAATAAGAATTTTTTGACATGTCTTTCATCTTCATTGTCTTTAGAAAAATGTTAAAAAAATTTTTAACTACATTATCTGGTGGTACTGGTATAGTGCTAAATATAACAACATAAGTGTATATCATCAATTAATTTGGAGAAATCAATTCACATATGTATAATTTGAGTAAGATTAGAGAGACTCATAGTGATACTATTTTATGTTAAAGGAAAAAAACAGTCAGCCAATCAGTAATGAATCCCATTTAGTTTAATTTCAGTAATCCCTGCAATTCTCACAAGAATTCCCATTTTTCAAGAAGTGTTTATTAGAAAAGCAAAATTACATTAGTTAGACATTATAACTTTTTTAAAATGCAGTCCAGAAAAATCACTTTGTAGACCAGGAAATTTTAAGAGTTAAAAGGGACCTTGGAGAACAACATCTTATTTATCAAGTAAGGAAAGTGAGACGTACGTTGGTTTCTGTCTCAAATCTGTACAGAATTACTTAGGTTAAGTAAGAAACTTGAGCTTATTTTTAATAAATTAAAAAATATATACTTGCCTCTATCATATGTCTTATCTTTTCTATAGTAACCTGCTTTATATAGTAATTGTTTAATAAGAATGAGGTTTGGAAATCATAAGTTTTATATATCTCTAAACTACTCATGACCAATTAAATAAACTAGCAAATACATGAGAAAGTGTGTGTGTTGAGACTTAATCTTTAAGAAGATTAATTGATCTGAGAGAAGAGAATAAAAAGCAAATCAACACTTGTCTCCAGAATTGTCCTTGAATTGTTGCAGAGCAATATTCTGAAACATTTTTAGGGACAAAGGTAATACAACTCTTAAAAGTTTTATCTATCCCCATTTTCCAATGCTAAAATAAAGTAAGTTGTCTTTAATGTATCATATAGAATTTAAACTCACTTCCCTTTAGCGTTCTCTCTATTCATTCTGTTAATCTAGGGGAGGTTCTTATTAACTCTTGCCTTTAATATTTCAATAGATTTATAACTAATTTCAGCCCCTCCGAATGATTTTACCCACTCTTGCCATTTTAATTTTCCTCAAACTTAACTTTAATCGTATCTTTCTTCTCAGCAGAAACCTTCAATGGCTTCCTATTCCCCACAGCAATAAGACTAAAACTCCTTAATAATAGCATTCAGCATTCTTGATGGTCTGTGTGAAACCTGTCATTCCATCCTCTCTCCTCTCCCTGCCCTAAACCTCATTGTCCAGCCGTACTTCCCTGATTACCTGTTTGACCACTATGCCTTGAACCTTGAACAAGCAGAGCCCACTGCTTAAGATGCCTGTTACGAATTTCTGCCTACTGCAAGCTGTATCTTCTCCAGAAAATCGGAGAGATTCTGTGGGCTTGGAGAAGTTTCCCCAGGCTGAATATTTTTCCCCCTTTATCCTGGAGAAGGAAGTATGCATCAAATTGATATCTGTACTCGAGCTTGATTTTTCTGGTGGGGGCAAAGTCGTGGTGCTTGGGGGAGGAGGAAATAAAAAGTTACATTTTGGCTTTACTGATGAAAACTTCTAGACACATAGCAAATTAAAGGAGATCCTGAAAATGAGTAAAGACAGATTTCATTCCTACAGAGAAAAAAAGGCCTTTCTGCATTCATCAGTCTCCATTCTCCCTTGTCCACTAAGTAGATTAGGTACTGTTAGTCTGACAGAACAAGACCAATTTCCTCAATATTTTAGTTGATTTTCCTTAAAGCCAAATGGAAATGTTTTGAAAGAAAGTGATGAAAACCATTGTAAGTTGTTGAGTTTAGTGACAGAACTATGTCTAAAATGGCATGAAAATGCTGCCTTATATTTGGGCATTACCTTTTACATAATGAAAACTCTTAATTACTATACAGTATAAATAGATGACATCATAGTACCTTTTTTATTAAATTCCTGAGAAATAGTTTTTTATCAGAATGCTTTGTAATAAAAATGAACTAAATCAATGCCTTTTTAAATTTATATTTATCCATTTATGTAAAAAATTTTCATCCATAGAATAAGGTTAACAAAATAAGTAAATAGTGAAATGGAAGAGAATGCAGACATACTAATCCTAAATATGAACATGATCATAGCTGAACTCTTGAGTTTCCTGATAATCGGGGCAAAAAGGGAAATAAGATAAAGTATATAAGTATCAGTACTATGAAGGGGAAATAATCTGGTTACTCGGGAGCAAAAGCTCTGTTTGCCTCTAAATTAAAACAGAAGTTACACCCGGGGGACTTCTTATAAGGAAGCTCATTGATTTAATTCTAAATGCCTTCAACATTTCGTAGCAAGAAGGAGACTTGCTATTGCTGCTGCTTCTAATCGCTTCAATAAAAAGCCAAAGGCATAACATGAAACTGCGGGTCAGTGGAAACAGGTCCATGAGGACTAATGTCCAAATGTATAGTTTTCAGCTGCTTCTTACAGTTCCTCCAAGTTAATTCTTAGAGATCTTTAGTTTTTATTTTAGAATATTTTATCTCTTAATCCTAAATTATTAGGTCAATTTCTTATATTAGGACATTGTAATAAAAGGATTGTAGAAGAATTTAGCATTACCATCAAGGCCGCGGTACAATGGACCCAGTGCTCGCCTCACAGCTGACGAGCCATTCTGTGAACTGTCACATTGGTTCTAGCCAAGGATAGAGAAAATCTCGATCAGAGTTTGAAAAACCAGAAGTTGAAGTTCAAGATAATTCTGAATCTGTCCCTCATATCATGTCTACTAAAGTGACAGTCTTTATCCTGTTCTAGGACAGCAACCCGTTCGATGCCACTGCAGGGTACCGGAGCCTGACCTATGAGGAGGTGTTGCAGGAACTGGTGAGACACAGAGAGCTCCTTAGGAGAAAAGACACCCACATCCGGGAACTGGAGGACTACATTGACAACCTCCTCGTGAGGGTGATGGAAGAAACACCCAGTATTCTCAGAGTGCCGTACGAACCGTCCAGGAAAGCTGGCAAGTTCTCCAATAGTTAATAAGCCAATTGTACTGCACTTATAATTGGGGGGGCGAAAAAGAAAGGAAGAAAGAAGAAAAACTTGTTACTGAAAAAGACTACACTTACAGGTTTCATTACATACTCTCTTCCATTGTCAAAAATTGTTTTACCTGTAAATATTAGCAGGGACTATCAAGAGTGACCTTTGAAGTGAGCGAAGTAACGTAACTTTTAAAGTGAACACGGGCCAGGTTCTCAATAAATAAGCAGTTCCTTAGGATTCACTTGGGTGCTGGAGCTGGTCCACTAACTTGCCATAGGCCTAGAAATATCTTTAGAAGCATATGACTTATTCCTCAGGAATAGATTTCTTATAAAGCAGAATTGATACTGTGGTTGGATTCTCAGCATTCAATTTGTAGACATGTTTAGCTGCAGGAATACTCATTATAAACACTACTTAAAAAACAGTTCACATTTTATATTACATATATATGTACATGAATATATGTTCATGTATCTTTGTATATAAAATATATGCGTATACCTCATATATACATGTGTTTTTAAAACATTTAAAAACAACTGGTTGCCTCTAAAATTAGGATACCAATTTCTAAATTTGAAAAATGTATGTGTGCTCTGCTGATGCAAAACAAATCATTGCTACTACAGTGTTATGATTTGTTACAGAAAAGCTGCTTCAAATCACTCTTGACTATGTGAACCTTGGTTTCAAAATGAGCTGCTACTACATGTTATTCCAGCATCGAATTTTTGCTCTTTTTCTAAAAGTAATGCTCCAAAGTTTCCTTTTTAAAATAATGGCATATTTTAGGAAACTTCACAACAGCATGGATTTCTTGAATTCATTTTTTATCTTAACCTTTGGGTTTTGTTAAAGCTATAAGCAGAAGCTAACATAATTGGTGAGATTCTGAATGCCTTTAAATCGCTAGCAAAGAAAATATTAAGAAGTTAAATCTCAATTATAATTTTGGGGGGAAAAGTAGGTGATTGTCTGATGCCTGATAACCCAAAGGAATGGGCAAATTCTAGGAATAAAGAATTAGGCTTGGTTTCAAGTTACATAAACAATTGAACAGATGGTTGCATTTGGGTCTTGAACCAAAATAACAGTTACTAAAGGAGGAGTGAGTTTTTAGAACAGATCATTACTGATGTGACATTAGACACAATTCTATGTCCACCCTTTAAGAATTGATTTATCATAGAATTATATGTCGGCTCCTTTTGTAAGTCTGCTCCCCCAAAATGATTACGCCCATGAATTATCTTCATATATGTGTACAAAATTAGTCTGAAATTTAAAGTGAAAAACAATGATTATAAAAATATTACTAATCAACTATTGCTATTTTTACTTTAAAAATCTAAAATACTTATTATGAAACACTGAATCTGTGTTTTCTGAAATTAAAATGAAAAATATACCTGTATATGGAGACATATACTCCCCAATCTTTTAATGAACTGCATTTTTGTCTAATATTTATCTCTACTAAGACATCATTGAAAGTTAAATACAAAGCAGATATAATAGTTTTGCTCATTTAAATATTTTGAATCACATACTTGGCCAAGCTTACATTCAATTCATAAGCTAAAATCCCTTATTATTTATGTTTTCTGGGTTTCTTGAGTTTTCCTTTGAGAGCATACATTTTGAAATTCTGAAAATTTTCCCAAAGTACAAAAAAAATAATTTTTTTAAATGAAATGAAGGAAAATCAGTTTTACCAACTTTTCCTTCACCTACATATTTCTGTGATAAACCTCAAAATCTGATGTAGAATTTTATTTTCCCATTTGAGGACTTAGTAATTTCTTTTTTTTTAAACGTGCCATTTTTAATTAACATTTATTAAATATTACAAAGTTCTTAGCATTTGTTTTTTCTGTTAGTATAATTGAAGCTCTTACATTTTTTAAAATACCGAAGTCCATGTATTTTTACTATTATGATAGATTATCTGCACATATTTTAATATGCTTTGGCCAAATTTGCTCTTTGTAGAATGAACCAAGATGTTGGTTTTGTATTGGGGGTATGTTTTATGTGAGTAGACCTCATTAGAAAGTGTGGTTCAAGTACTGCTATTCTTCTTATGAGGAAATTCATTTTTAAGGAGAAATTCTTTGCCTGTATAAAAACTGTTAAGAATTAGACTTATTCATATATGAGTGTGTTGGTTATAACTGAGTCAATATTTTCATCTTTAAATCTGAGACAAGAATTCTATTGAAAACTCAATCTGCATTCATCACTGCCTGAAAATGTTCTGTTCTGATGTTTATGAATTTTTACTCATGAACCAGAGTAAAACTTATTATATATTTTCATAATCTATCAATATGATAAACTGAAAACAAAAAGTAAAAATGAGTGCCCACGTAAACATACCAGTGTTTCCTATCGTTGGGCAGAAGTGCAAACAGAGTAGTTTTATTTTTCTGGTATTGTAGAAGAAAGGCCAAAAAGATCACCTTAGTTTGTTTTTCCAAAATGTAAATTCTGAGTATTCTGATGGTATATTTTGTTACCAGTAGTAGCTTAGAAAAGGAAATAAAATATAAGTACTCATTAAATAATGTACAACACTATAGACTTAAACAGATTTTAGTTTTATGGTTAAAAAAGGAATGCTCGAAAACATTCCCACCAACAAGAGGATTTTTTTTTTTAAACCACAGAATTGATATTTATCTCAAACCTATCTTAACATACCTCTGTTATGTAATTAAATATTTCTATCATTTTAAAAATAGTATTATTTTATAACCAGTTCCCCTCCCAGTTTTAAAATTCAGTTTTGAAAACATTGAACATACTACCCTATGACTTATGCATCAGGTTTCATTTATTGAATACCAGAGTTGTATCTCAGAATTGTATATAAAATGACGTGTCACCCATTCATGAAAAATGTTTAAGTATTGCTTTTGGCTGTTATATCCTGCATTGAGCGTAGTTTTGCCATTCTCCCATGACTGTAGTATTATCCATAGGTTATACATAACTACATCTATTGCTTTTGGCAGTAAATAAAGATTTAGTTGTAATTTTCCAGCTGTGAAAATGTTGCCTTGTATTTAAAAGGGTTTTGTAGATGGAAACCTAAGTAAAACTCAGCTCGTTAGTGACACACTTGCTTTCCTCACATCCTTCCTTCACCAACTCTCTGCCCTCACCCACCCCTGCCTACCACCCCCATAAGGGTGCTTATTCTTTAGCGAGGAAAATCTTAAATTGGAAAAACAACAACAAAAAAAACACCTCTCTTTTATATGTCTAGTAATTGTTGCACTGGAGCTTTTATTTTCCTCTGTAGCTTTTTAGGAAAAGCAACCTACCTTGGATTTGTAAGTCAAGCGGGAAGTTTTTGATGTCCCTGGACTCGTGTGTCTTGTAGGTAGATACGGTAGGTGTGTATTTGTGAGTGAAGTCTAAAGCATGCTCATTGACTCGGTCTCTTTGAGGTAAGAGGTAGAGGATCCCAGTGCTGTTGTTCATGACGGTAGATGGAAGGGTCTGTCAGCACACATTTGAAAGCCCCCGTTTTTACAGATTTATAACTTTAATGATCCAGGTGCAATTATTGGAAGTGTTTAATATGCAATCGGTAGCACCTTAACTAACTAACCTGCATATGAAGCGTTTTCTGATGTATTTAATAAGTAGTGTAGAAGCTCTTCAAGCGTTAAACCAGAGTTGGCATTTTATTTCATTTATTTTCTATGTCAAAAAATCCACTCTTACCATGGAATTGAAGTCTGTAACAAATGATAATGGGGCCTATTAATCTCTGAAGCTTCCAGGTGGTTTGTATTTTAAGGTACAAAAAAATGCTGCAGATCTAGAAATGTATATAGTTAGCAGGTATTTGAAAGATATAAGCATTATTTATAACTGAAGAGTATTATATTACACTTAGTAAGTAAAATGATCTAACAACTTGTATACATTTTTACAGGTACAAACTCAAAAGCGTGTAAGCATCGCATAATGTGACAATTGTATAATTTATGTGATCTGATGCATGAATCAGAATTTTTATATAATATATGATTGATTTATTATAGTTGATTAAAGTGTTTAATCTCAATTCAGTTGTCATAGTTTCTTATTGCAGATAAAACAGTGTGGCTGACACTTTTGTACGTGAGTCCTTCTTGTCCCTTAAAAATACCGAGGTCGCCTCTTGTTTGATGCGTGGCAGCAAGTATTCTGTAAGACCTACAGACTCATTTCACTATGAAAATCATTCGGAGAATTCATGCCGAGGAGACTGTCTAAGTACCTTAGAGTGGACATTCTTCAGCAAGTGTCCGAATGCCCTCTGTCTCAGACATTCCTTCACGGGACGGGGCTGTGATAGAAAATAGCATTGGAGTATTAATGTGCAGGCCAAGGCCTGTGCCCAGTGCTTTCTCAGCATAGTGTCCGAGCACACCTGTCTGTCTGAGGGAAATAGGAACCTAAGGACCTGGGATGGGGGTGTGTGTGGGTTGGGGTGGAGGGCAGGGCGAGGGGGGCAGTGGTTTAGGCAGCTATATATTCTAGATTATGAGATGTGACCTATATGTAGTGCTCTTGGACATGAATCATACACATTTGGAAAAAGAGATTTTTCTACAGGTCAAACACCTTTCTAGTCTCCAATTGCTCTCAGTTTTGGAGGACTCATTTCACCTATCCCTTTCACTTCCCTAGGATATTTCTAGATTGTTCCCCTTCCTACCTATCCTCAGCACGCACATGTATTTTTTCCTTAGTCTATTGAGGCAAAGATATTTGGGGTAATTTGGGAGTAAAGACTTGTTATTCTATTAAAGTGGCCATTTTCCACATAGATTTTTGTTTTAATGCAGTGCCTATCTCTGAAGTGTTTCTGTTGAGTTTTTCAAAGTAACAGGTTTATGGCGTGGATACCCAGAATGCTACATTTTTCCCCAAATAATTTTACATGTCATACTTTCACATTTTTTATGATTGACAGTTAATACTTACAAGCAACATTTTTATATATCTATAATTACATGAACTAGAAGGGCTTGATTCTGGTTTTATATTCCTTATACCCCTTGTGCCCTAAAATTTCATTCTGAAATTATCGATGGTTTCATCATTGTTAGGCATAATCAAAACTCAGAATTTATGCTGGGAAGCACAAGCAAATTTCTGTATTGGGAGGCTTCAATCATGGTGTGTTGCGGTCCAATGTAAGTGATGGTCCAGTTCTAATACTAGTACCAAAGTTTGCAACTGATTTATTTTTTTCATAAATTAGCACAGAGTAAGGTTGTCGCTATTATAACGTTACTCCCGTTGTTACGCTCTGGTGCATGACATCAAAGTGTGTGAGACTGAGGTTACAGGTTATTTGCAGTTCCCAGCAAACTTTTCTTAGAGCGGGGATTGCAAACCCGAATGTGTGCAGAGCCAGGTAGGTTCAGTGGATAGCAAGGCAGGCCAGGTGTGGAAGAGAAGGGACTACTCAGGGCAGTGGCCATCTGGAGAGACCTTTCTCCGCCCCGAGAAGTGGGGAACAGCTGTTCAGCTCCTGCTCACTGTGGCCATATGGAAACAAATGCACGGCCAGGGTTGCTAAACGTGATATTTGTAGAGAAACTGAAAATGCAGATATTTACGTGAAATATGATTTCCAAATGTTAGCAACGAATTCATTTTTTTTAAACAAAACAAAAAAAAGCCCCGAGCGTCACCAGTTTGCAGTCCCTGTAGTGAGTCACTACTGATGTGCCATCCGTGATCCTCCTCCTCATCACTGTCAGCCGTCATGCCAAGAACCGGTCAGAGCTCGCTTGTTTACTTCCCCCAAAGGATTCTGTTTATTCGAAAACTGGGCCGGCCGAGGGGCACGTGGGATGTGTGTGATTCGGAACACGGAACCACAGCTCAAGACTTGTGGGAGGGGAGAGGGGAAGAGGAGGAACTATTCAACGGGTGTCATTTTTCAGGGACGCGGGATGAGCACGTTCTGAGATGTGCTGGCGCAGTGAGCCTGTAGCTGACAATACTGTCCTGGGCACTCACAACTCTGACAGGGGAGCTCCTGGTGAATGTTCTCACTCCAGGTAGGAGCAAAAGAGACTTTTCCCAGTGTGCCTGTCCCTGAGCATGACTGTGCGGTTGCTTTTAAGAGAAAACAGTACAGGTATCCTGAGTTACAGTCTGAGGGTCACCGCTCTAGTGTTTAGAGCGTTTTAGAAAGTTACCCCAGGATCTACCACATACCTTTTTTTTTTGGCAATAATTATGATTTTTCAATATTTTTATGATGGTCTTGCCTTTTGGTAAAAATTGTATAAAAACCACGAGTGTTCCAAATCACATGTGGTGTATGACAATTTCCAGAAATCAAAAGTCAGTGCGTTTCCATGTGATTTTTTTTAAGGTTATAAAAATACATATTTCAATTAAAATATAATGGCCATTGATTGATTCCGTAGTTGGATTTTGTACATCTGCCATTTCAAATTCTACCACACTTTTTGATTCCAGCCAGATCAGGAAAGGTGGACGGTTTAGATCAATAGTTCTCAAAGTGTTGCCCCAGTGCGGCAATATCAGTGTTACACGGAACTTGCTAGAATGTAAATTCTCGGGCCCTATTCCAGACCTAATGAATCAACTCTGGCGGTAGGACCCAGAGAGCTCGTTTAACAGGCCCTCCAGGTGTTTCAAATGCATATTGAAATTTGAGAACTATTGACATAGAGACTCCTCCCTTCTTTTCTTAGCTTAATGTAGTTTAGAGAATCCTTTTTTTTTGACTTCAAATAACATTCCTTGCCAGTCTTGAATTTATTTATGAACCTATTTGTTTAGTTATTTGATGAATATTTTGTATGTTAGAGAAACTTAATCTTCATGAAACTTCATGTAGGTAGAATGTTCCTGATATGCACACGCGTTATGCAGAGTAGCTGTATAAGTAAATACTGTTGATCCATTGATAAGATACGTTTTGTTTGTGCAGTAAGATCTGGTATTGTGATTGAGAAGGCAAACATGTGCATGGGCCTTAATGTAAAACTGTCAGAAGGTCTTCCTTTTGTTCAGACTTGGCTGTGCCTTGTTTGGTTAAGAAGGCATCTTTATCAGCCTCACAGAAGTCTTTACCCGAGGTAACAGATACTAGGGTAGAAGAGGAAATAGAGAGTGCAGCCACATATGGAATGTAGTAGAAGAAAGTTTTGACTATAGGTGTGAAATTGGGTAATGAACCTTAATACATATAACAAATGAAGCCAACCTGTGGCTTTAGGTAAGATGTTTTACTTAACCGGCACTTTGTAACTTTGCTAGTTACAATCATTTTGTCAAATAGTTCATAAAAAGCTGATATTCTTTTCACAATCAAAACTGGGTCGACTTCTCATGACTAGGGAAATCTAGAATGAAATTTTAAAATCTTGTTAGATCTTGCATCAACTATTAGAAACACCAAATGATTAGGAAAAGTCTGTAACACATTAGGTTAAGGAACATAATTCCAAGTAAGGGAGGTAAGCTAGAGAACATCCAACAGGAGAGTATTTTTTGGATTTTATTCCTCGGTGGAGTCATAGCTAGAACATTAACAGTGTAAAATGGATTCGAAGACACCTGAACATTGGCCAAAGTTGAGTTTGGGGTTTTTTGAATTTTTGTTTGTGTCCATCATCATGCAATCCCTGAATGAAAACATCAATGTCCAACATTAGCCTGTCGTAGAAAGAGAACTAGAGAGCACAGATCATTAATATAACAGATTCAGAATCCTCAACTTGAATCTGTGGTTTCAAACTCCTTCAGCAAAATTTTGCTAAAGATAAAGAGTAACAAAATTGGCTTATGAATTTCCTTTCCTTGTTATGAAGGAGGCATTAATGAGGGGGGAAATGGTAGAGAAAGCCCCTGGAGTTGGATGAGGAGACTATAAGAGGCCAGGCTCACAGGTAAACCAGATGTCAACTGCAGGTTAATTTAAACTGTAATCTCTGAGATGGTACAGGACAAGCATCTCTTTAAAGAAATAATCCATTTGTCTTAAACTGTTGACGGATCCAATAGCAGCATTTAATGTTTTTATGTTTACATTTAAAGGGTTTTTAAATCAATGTACTGTTAACTGAACATTTTTCATGATTTATAAGCTGTAAAATATTTTAATCCTTGACTCATTTGTTTACCAAGCTATTCACTTAATGCTATGTAATATGTAGCACTTGAGACCATCTGTTAGGAATATTTGAATAATACGCACACTATGAAGATAAGTACAGCAAATAAAGCACAAAATACATGAAATATTCAGGAAGAGTTTGTGAAGACAATACATGTATTTTAATTTTAAAAAAATGTCTGAAATTTAGCAGTAAGTCTTTCCAAAAATGAAGCTCTCTTCTTATTCTGGGCAAGTTGCTGTGCTGAGACGGCATTAAGATGCCATTTTGACTTTAAGTGAATCGTTTTTAAATCAGAACACTGGACTTAGTATTCACCGGAACTGTGTTTATAAGAGCTCTTCAGGTAAGTGTGAGAAGTCTGCACAGGAGCCGCAGACATGGCGTAGGACCCGTGGTCAGCGCAGTGTTTGTGAAGCAGGCCAGAGCGGGCTGCGACTAGGATCCCTGGGTGTCGTGGGGTCGTCCTTGGAGGAAGGATTTGTGGGGAGCCTCGGGCTTAATTTGGTTGTCGGGAAAACACTGAGCTGGGTGCAGTGACTGGAGTTCCAGGCCTCGATAGAGACTTGACTCCTTTTTTCCCAGAATTGGTGGAGTATGGGGGGAGGTGGACATCATGTGTGAGTCCCACAGAGCAAGGGACCTTGTTGTGAAAGGCTGAACTCTAAGACACTCACCTACATGTGGACACCTGGGGGCTTACACCACCCACCTTTTAGCCGGGAGTGATGCTGGGGAGACTCGCTCACTCTAGGGAGGTTTGTTGTCACTTCAGGGTCACTTGATGACAGTAGCCTAGGCTCCTATCATGGTGCCTTCTCTAAGAATGTCCCGAATGGTATACACATGGGAAATTTGGTTCCCACCAGACCGAGGGGATGTGTGCTGATTGTAAGTCTTAATCCCCACATTCACTCTTCCACGGTGCCTTCTCTGCTTTCAACTCTTGTGTTTTAATGCTTAAACCTGACTCCTTGGCATTAAACCTTCCGCTTTTTTAGTGCCTCTTACATATTGGACTCAACGGTAGCCCCGCTTATGGGTGTCCCTTCACACGTGCAAAGCACATCTCTTGTCAGACGCCGTAACAACCCCACAGCAATGCACCACATCTTATTTCTGATTGGCTACTGCGCATACATCACTATTTTAGGATATTAGCGTGTTATTTCAGCCTCTTGCATGATCCTTACCTTTCCACATAATTGCACTCTATTACTCACCTAAAATAATTTGGGTCTCTCCCTTTTGTTGATTCCCACAGACTCCCAATAGTTTTACAGATGCCTTTCAGTTGTCTTTACACTAACTTCTTCCTATTTGTGGAGTAAACAGGCTTCCCCCAGCTTACTCAGTGTGGCAGTCTCTAGTATTTGGCATCCAATAATTCAGTGAATTTCAGTACACATTTCTAAATGGTAAGTTTACTCCTGCCTTTATGATTTTTAAATCCACATTTCTTGTCCTGACTCATTTATTGAATCATTATGAATTGTGTGTATCTTTGTAAACCCGTTCAGATCTTTTGTGGGATGGGCATTGTGTGAATGAATTTTTGTTCTCTGGCATTTCTTCCAGTCCTGCTCATTCCATTCCATGAAGAGTCCACCATAGGCTCTTTGCTGACCTCCAGCAAGCCTCCATCTTGTGCATTTATCTGTCCTTGTTTGGGGGTCTAATCGTTATTTTATTAAAATATCTGAAGAGTTCCTGGCAGAGTTTGAGTCTCTAGTCATTGTAGCCCTGACATTTACACCTAGCACAGTGCCTGGTATCCAGTTGGTACTCAATAAATATTTGTTGAATGAGTGATCAAATTATTTTTGTGAAGATCCATTTGGTTGTTGTGAATATCTATTATAAATAGTGATGTTATTTTGTAAGGGAGCCCTCCTTAAAGTCAATGAAATACGGGTTTTTAACAGGCAGTGGGTGTTGGACCTAGACGAGAAATGACTGCTCCAAAAACATTGCCAGGGGAAATGGGGAACAGGCAGAAATGAATATTCATCTCAAACTATAGGCAGTTTACCAAAATTTGATAAGCACGTTTAGTCAACTTCATTCATTCCTTTATTTTAGTGAGGGCTTGACATATACCCTACTGTAGATATTTATTTACTTGTCTGCCGGCCCAGCTCATCTTATACATACTGAACAGAACCAAACAGCTGCTTACCTTTGCCTCCCTACCACTTACAGGTCACATGTCACATTCCAGGTCCTCAGTAAATGCATCTTAGAAAAAGGAGGAGGGAGGAGTTAAAGTGGCTGGTTCTTTGAAATACTGTGTAAGAATGTTTTACTTTTCTGTTGTATGTGATTTGGATGGTAGCATGCTGAGATTTTAATTATCTACACTTTAAAATATTGCAGCCATGGTTATTATAAAAACACTTTCCATTGTTCTTGATGAAGGGAGGAGCTCCCATTCTAATTTGGCTTATATTTATAATTAATGAGAATGACAGAAACCATAAGTGGTCCCTAATTGAAACAGGGAGTACATCAGTCCACTTCTGTTTGGGAGTCTTATGGAAACTCTAAATATAAAAACAATTTTCTTAATTATATTATGATACAAAAACAAATAAATCATTTTGATGAGAATACTAAGCAAAATAGGATTTTTTGACTGAAGTGCTTTATTTAACATATATGTCTTTCATTGGAAAGTCAGGAAGAATGAGTCCAGAATAAAACCACAGTGCAGCACGGTAAACAGATTTCATCTTGAGTGTTAATTGATCAATTAATAATTGCTTCTGTGTTGTGGAAGTTGGTGACGACTCCTTTGGGCTCTCCCATCCATCCATTGATCCAGTCCAACATCCATCTACCCATCCATCCGTCCCTCCCTCCTTCCCTCCATCCTTCCTTCCTTCCACTCAATAAATATCTGCTATGTGCAAAGCACTGTTCTCAACACTAATGATACAGAGTTGAACAAAAGGGACAAGTGGAAATAGTGCCACAATCAATGAATGATGTCTACCCAGGACTCATGAAGTTCAGGCTCCTCCCACCCCATTTTTTTAAGGAACAATTTTGAATCTTTTAAGGCCTACTGAAGCTGAAGTAACCAGTTAAGTACTCTTAAGTTAATCATAGCAGCGTGAACTGATAGCACTCAGTATTATCTTCTTGTGAGGGTAGAACTCATGTCATCTGATGAATACTGATCCCAGACAATGATGGATTGTCTAACAACTAGTTACTGATGGATGTATCCGGTAGCATAAAGAATTAATGATGAGCTCACATGCAATTTGTTCATAATTCTCTTAGTTAACCCATGACTTTAATTTTGAAAAAATGTTGTTGAAACCTGGGAGATGGTCCCAAACAAGATTGAAAAACAAAACAAAAACAGTTTACTATGGGGACAATTTTTTTTTTTAAATAAATTTTATTGGGGGAGAGTGTGTTTCTCCAGGGTCCATCAGCTCCACTCTACTTGTCCCTCACTCTGGTTGTGGAGGGCACACAGCTCAGCTCTAAATCTAGTTGCCATTTTCAATCTTTAGTTGCAGGGGGCACAGCCCACTGTCCCATGTGGGAATTGAACCGACAACCTTGTTGTTGAGCGCTCGCGTTCTAACCAACTGAGCCATCCGGCCGCCCCTCCGGAAGCTCAGTGGCAGCTCGTTGTCTTCAATCTAGTTGTGGAGGGCGCAGCTCACTGGCCCATGTGGGTATCGAACCGGCAACCCTGTTGTTCAGAGCTCACGCTCTAACCAACCGAGCCATCCGGCCTCCTTGGGGACAATTTTTGAATAATTAAAGATAATGATGCAAATGGACTGTCATTTTTTTCTGCACTGCAGAGAACTCGTTGTCATTGTCCACTTGGAACTGCAACCATGTCATTTAGAAATGAAAGATGAATGAAAGTAAATTTCATTTGAGAAGCACTCATCAACATTAATAACACATAAGTTCTTTGGTTTGGAGAAAGAAAAGTACCAAACCACAGAATGGATTGAGTTGTGTATAAAAGGATTTTTTCAGTATCTTCTAAATTGAATAAGCTAACTGAAAAATTTTCATACGTAGGATCTAATGATGTCTAATTTAGCCTTTTTATTGAGGATAATTATCTTTAAAAGATGAAAAACAAACATCAAAGCAATGGGGAAAAAGATGGGTCAATCAATAAATGGACTTTGGGCAACTGAATGACATCTGGAAAAAATAGAAATTCCAATCCATACCTCACTCTTTATACCAAAATAAATTCTATATGGATTAAGAAGTTAAACATAAAATCTGAGAAGTACCAAAAAATGGGGGAGTTTTTGTTGTTTTGTTTCTTAATAATTATCTCAGGGCAGAGAAGGCCTCTCTATTCAAATCACAAAACCTACATGCTAAAAGAAAAAGCTTTATTTGACTACAGAAAAAAACTTTTAAAACATTTGACCTACAAATAAATACTGTAAACAAAGTCAAGAGGGAAATGACAAAATGGGGAAAAGATTACAACACAAATGACCGACAAGGTCTAATTTTTCTATGCTATAAAGAGCTCTCATACCCATAAGAAAAAGATGAACCATTAGGAAAATACTAGAAGACAAAGAGGCAGAAGAAGCAATTCAAAAAGCTTTTAAACATACGAAAATTAGCAGAAAACAAAGAAGACACCATGTTTCACCTGTCGGATTGCTCGGTGGTGTGAAATCACAGGCTTGGCAGGAGAAGGGGACGTGGGAGGTCTCATAGGCCATTTGGACAGTAACTTGAGACAAGCTCTTTGGAGAGCAAATTGCACAATATCTATTGATATCTCCAGTGTGTACCCATTTTGATCCAGCAATTTTACTCTAGGAATTTATCTTACAAATATTTTGGAACGTATACAACAAACATGCACATGCCAGGCTGATGACTGCAACTTTATTGATAACAGAAAACTGGAAATTGGTGACTAGTCAGTTTTTGGTATCTAATGGAATATTATGCAGCACAAAAAGTATAAGATCTGTATATAAGCTGATATGCCAAAATATTCAAGGTGCATTCATGGGGAAGGAAAAGGCAACAGAAAAGTATAGAGTGCCCCAGTAATTTGCATATTAAAATATGTGTGGGTATGTGTGTATTTGCCGGAACATTCTTAGAAGAATATATGAGAGGGTAGTGGTTTCTGAAGAATAGGACTGGGTATTTGCTTAGGAGACAGATTAACTTTTCATAAATTTGTGGTCTGTTTTTTCATCATATGCAGAAGCCATTTTGAGAATTAAATAAGATACATCTTTTGACCAATTTCAGGAATATTTGACTATATTACCTGATTTTAGACTAGCCACTTTTTATATAATTTGGGGGTCTGCATTTGGAAAATATGTAGAGAGCCTCAAGTAAACCACTGCCCTGCTGAGGTGAGAGTGGTTCACCATCTGGCCAAGAATAGGAGTCAGGCTCGTCCATTTTCAAAACTGTCAGCTTTCCCACTCACACATCTGGCGTCCAGAACACGTGGGACCCTTGCCATGAGCGCACAGAGTTCCTGTGACCCAGGCTCTCCGTGGACATGACGCTGCCTCTGCTGGAGAAGCACGGAGGAGCGCTGCCCATCATATTTCTCAGGATAAACTTCCTACAGAATTCAGTCCAGGAATTGCTTTTTAAATTGTCTGTATGAGTTGGACCGTTAAGTTCTGGAATTCAGTTTCTTTACCAGGTTGCTTTGTTTGCCCGGAATCTTAGCACCACATTCAGTGTTCAGTTCATAACTGTGTGTTTAATAACTAAGGAATTGATCTGATTGCGACCAAAACAAATGTTTTGATAGAAAACCATGACATCAGCGTAACTTGTAAAGAAATGAACCGGCTTAATGCCACTCTGATGAGGACTTTTTCTGTCCTGTAGGGAAGCTGGAAACCTGTAAGGTGTGCTACTGCCCTAGGAAAGACAGTATCCCCTATGGAGTATTCTTGCCCAGGATATTTCATTTGAATCGAATCATGAGAAAACAAACAGGCAAATCTAGAGTGTGATGTATTCTTGTCAGTTATCTTTAAAACTTCAGTATCATGAAGAAAACTTTTAAAAATGTTGCTCCAAGTTAAGATAGTCTAATGAGACATAACCAAATATATTGCACAAATTTTAGATTTGGATTTATAAAACTGGCCAAAATATATTTGGGGAAAATTGAATATGAACTATATATTAAATAAAATTGTTAACTTTTCCTGGGTATGTAGTAGAGTGATCTTATTAGGAAGTGCGTGTTGAAGTATTAGAGAATGAAGCATTTTGGTGTTTGCAACTTATTTTAAAATGGCTCAGGAAAAAGTACATAGCTAGAAAGCTAAGGCAAATGTAGCAAAACATTAATTTGTAAATCTGAGTGAAGGATATGTGGATGTAGAGTGTATTGTTCTTTCAATTCTTCTATAAGTTTGAAACTTTCGAAAGTAAAAATGGAGAGAAAAATCTGATTTGACTTATAAAATGCTATTTGTGAACATAGCAAAAAAAAAGTCTAAGAAGGAAGAAGACTCTTGAGTCTCCTTTACTTTCTGCCATCCCTCCTGATTTAACCTTTATCCGTTATTCCCAGTTGAGGACACTTGGTAACGTCTCTGTCATTTTCCCAGTTCTTTTGACTAACAGCAGGCAGTCTAATGGGCGGCGCCTGCCCCTCAACTGCCACTGTTTCTGTGCTCTGTTTTCCGCCAGCCTTCTTAGCCTGCCTCCTTTACACCTTGTTCTACTGGGAGTGTTTCAATCAGGGTCCCAGGCGGCTTGTTTTGCTCAACCTTTGCCCCCTACCCTCATCTCTCTCGCTCCCCAGGTGTCTCTGCTTTCAGATCTCACCCCATCCCCCATGCCTTTGTCTAATTAAACTGAAGTGGTGCCACCTGGCAGAGTCTTTCTTCCTGGGCCTCTTTGGGTGGGTTTTTTTTCTTCCTTTTTCCCCTCTGGGGCTGTCATGCATTTCTTGTATCTTTGGCCCCTCCTGCCCCCCTTTCCTCGGAGCTGCTCTGTGGCTTCCCCAGGTGTCCAGTTCTTAGTTGTGATGTAAACGCCGATGGCCTTTTCAGAAACCAGGAAGGCTCAGTTGCGACTGCCCAGGCCTTTCCAGACCTAGATTCTAAACATGGGTGCCTGTAGGTGTGTTTTCAGTCACTGGCGTCTGTTTGCTCTAACCAGGTCCCATCCCTGTGTGTGTTCACTTCCCAGTGGCCTGTGTGGCTGGAAGGGTGCCTTCGCCTCTTCCTTCCTGGGGGCCCTCCCGCCCCTTCTCACCCTTGTTTTGACCTTTTCACTTTCACACTTTGAAATTTAAAGCCAAAACCTTTCCTATAATTCCACTGGAATCCCCAGGACCCCCAAAATAACACCTAAAACAAATAAATCTTAAACAGTGGATGCCAATTTAATGATTTACGTTCTGGGTGCACTCAAGCAAGAAAGCAAATTCATGGATCAATTCTTAGCTGGATTTACCAGGTTTGAGCTGTGATCTGTCCAGTCACTGTACAGTGACTATAGTATAAAATGTGTTGAGAAAAGAAATGAAAGCTGGAAAATTGTGGGAACCAAGGGACAGTCATGCTTTGGGCTAGAACATGTTATTGGCCACTTATACTCAACTATACACAGAATCTAGTAACTAGGTAGCGTGCACACCTTCTCTTGACTCGGGTTTTCTTCCTTAATGTTTCCAACATTTGACAAGCTGAGATTAGGAAAAATCAATGGAGAATCTGAAAAACTTGAGTTCTAGTCCTGACCTAATTATTGTCGAGCTTTGTAATTTTGTTCCAGTTCCTAAACTTGTTTGCCTTTGTTTCCCCATTTTGTAAAATGAGGAAGTGGGTTATGGGGTTGGTAGACTGCAGGCTCTCTGCAGTCTCCCCCAGCGCTAAAACTCCATGACTGTAAAGCACAGTGATCTGGGATTTTACCTTCTTCCCTTGTATTTTTTAGAAAGTGCCTTTTAAACATTGAGACGAGGTCCTGTGTCTTTCATAATTCCAGTACCCAGGGCGAGGATAATGCAAACCGAATTGCATGAAATCAAAGACCCAAGCATGGGGAAGACACCTGCAGAGCGTCAACACCAAGGTGTCTTCCTTCTTGATCTGCCTCTCAGAGGAGCCCCTCTGCAGAAGCCCTGGACGCCCATGCCTGCGAGTCTGCATTCTCCCCACAGAGCCATGCCTGGTTTCATCACCTCTCCCTCAGTGTTTGATGATGGTGACTTTGATCTGAGCCCGAAACCCCAAATCAAAGTGATCGTTTGTTTAATATTTGTCACACATCCGGAAATTCTGAAACCCAAAACAGAATAGAAAGCACTTATAACAAGGACTTTTCTTTCCAGCCAATTAAGGTCATTAAAGAACAGTGTCCCGATTCAAATAGTTGCCTAAAGCTTAGAATTGCTGAGTTGCCCCAGCAACAGGTCACAAAAAGAGTGTACCAAATCATGTCGGCGAACGGAAGAAAAATGCAAACGTATGAGTCTGATCAAGTAATTCCTTTTGACAATAACATCGAAATAGCAGGCAGATTGAAACATGGATCGAAGCAATGATATGAATTTCAAAGTTAGTTGGAGGGGTCTTTGCCAACAGACTCTGGTCACCACAATAATAATAGAGTTGAGAATTCTAGCCCTAGTGAAGCCCTGTAGATAATAAAACATGCTTAAAATCACAGTTCTCCCCCATTTTACTAAATATTCACTTCTAAGGCTGTAAGTCTCCAAAAGAGATGCAATAATTCCCACTGTGCTTCCAGAAGAGAAAGCATTGGAAATACTTTCAGCTTCTCTCTGCCTCCTCCCTTGCCAGGAGGCCCTGTGGCTCACCTGATGGCCAGGTTTGAGAAGGGAGCTGTACGTCCTTGGCTTTGGGGCAGCCTGGCCACAAGATGCATGTATCCTGGGGCATCTCAGTCATGCAGTAAGCTCACCGGCGGGCCCCACATCTGTAGGGGGCCAGAGCTGCCCCTGACCCAGGGGCCAGCTCCATCTAATCCCAGACGAAGGATTAAGAAACCCACTCTAGATACGCGATGCAGCCATTCCCTCTAATTGAGTTTTATCTTTAGTAAAGCTGATATTACTGCCTCCAGTGGTCTGACTTCTCTGTGTGTCTCAGGTTGGGAAGAAAATGGTGTCATTTATTGTGACCACTGCAATTCCAATAAGTCAGCCAACGCCTCTGTGGAGCCAGTCTCCTTCCCAGGAACTGAGTTTGCAAAGGTTAAGACTGGTACCTGTCCTGAGCAACGGGCAGTCTAGGCTTAGAAATTCCATTTTATTAGTTTAAATCGTCAACAGAGTTCTCCCTCACTCTTCTTTTGATCTCTTTGGGTGTTATCACTCTGTCGTATAAATAAATAGCATTGCATTTCTAATATGAATGACGGCAGAGCTATTTTGGTCCTCTTTGTATTACTGTTGGGTTTTAACAGCTCACATACAAGAACAAATTCGGTTGTGTTTATATTAAAACCTTCTTAACAAGAGAAACAGAAGGATTAGATTCAATAAAAACAAGAGCAGCATTCTGAATGTGTTTAAACAAGTTTTCTCCACTGATAAATAGAACTACTGAGTATCATTTTCAACTAGACTGACAAGAAAAAAAGTCATCACTTCCCCTAAAGAATTTGTACAACGCTCAAGGCAAGTTACAGCTGGATCCTCTTAAAGAAATCAATCTTTTCTAGTAAATGACTCGTAAGACCATTTACATCTATGAAGCTTTTCAGTAAATTTATTCAATTAAAGGGATTTTTGATATTTTAGCAAATATTAAATTGCCCATAATATTTTTGCGATGTCAGAATGGAAAACAAAATACTCCATACACCCCCAGCCCCTCTCCAGAGCCGCAGCCTGTGTCAACACTGTCTTTTCAGCCTGCAGGCACATCTCCCTGCAGATTGATGGAAGTAACTTGGGTGCACTAATGCTGACAAATTGGCTTATCGTGCGTGATAATCACTCCTGCTTCTTCAGGGAAACAAAACTTTTAAGTACCTAAGGATTACATTATGCCATACTGAAAAGGAAGGAGATAACTTCTCTAGTGACCAGAGAACACCAGTCAAGACTGGACCAGGTAATCATATTTATTCTCTTATTAGAGTAACTTCTCGTTGTCCAGAGTTTATCGCATTTCAAATTCGGACTGGGACTTTTTTAAAAAGTCATTTGGAAAGATTCACTCTGAAAACTATGCTTTGGATCTATGTATGTAACTTTTTTTTTTTGAAATTGACAAACCTTACAGTAGAAAGTATGTCTTCTTATTCCCACCCAAGAAGTATATTCTGGTGATTAGATTATTGAGCTGAATAAATGGAGGCATGCGATGGCTGAAAAGGCAGTCCTCAGCCCTCCTTGCCCACAGGTAGAAGTCAGAATTTAGGATGTATAAGTCTCAAAGATTTTGGTCTTCTCCTATGGTGTGTAATGCGTCAACTGTAAAATGGGGAGAATCACCCACCTCCCTGGTCTGAGGATAAACACAAAGAGTTTTTAAAGTCGTTTGAGGTTTCCAAGAAAAATGATTGTGTTAATTCTCGAATTGCTCACTGGATACCATTGGAGCAATGCAGTATCACTTTGCATTAGGCTGGGAAGAAAGTTGGGCGATGCCAAGTGTTGGTGGGAATGGTAGGAATACAGGTATCTTCCTACACTGCTGGTAAGACCGAAAGGCTATGCAAGTAAGTGCATGGACCTTACGACTCTCCAATTCTGCCTTTCAAGGTACATCCCAAGCAGGTGTTCATACAGGCTCCCAAAGGACTGGTCCCAGGATGTTCACTGTAGTATTGTGTTTCATCGTTGGTCCTGGAAGCAACAGGGCAGTGTTGGCAGGTAAACATGGCGAGGGCAATCCATAGATGCTACCGGTAGACACCAGTTGGAAGTAACAGAATAGATATCTACACAGTAAGACAGACTGACGTGAGAAAACATAGCCCTGACCAAAAAAGAAAGCAAGAAACAGAAACAGGTCTACATGACAGCACCATGTGTGTCAATTCACAATACTTGAACACTACACAACAGTATGCATTTTACAAGAATGCATGGAAACAAAAGACACCAGTCAACTGAAGTAGGTGCATACTGTAGGGTGTGTGGTGGGAACAGAGAATGAGGCATAAATAAATGATAGAATTAAAAAATACGAAAAAGAGGGCCATGTGTAGAACGAAAGTGTGTGGAATAACAGTGCTTTACGAACTAAATACGATGAACTCAAATCTCTGCATTTCAAGTGCCTTCCCTCCCACAAATATCGCACACACTCACACACACACACACACACACACACACACACACACACACGGGATTGCAAGGTGGTGACATAGGGACCCAATTGGTACATGAAAATGTTACGTTGTGTTTGGCCCACGCAGTATGTACGTTTCTCTTGATAATGCCGTAGCGTTATTACAGGATTACAGGTACATCACAAACAAGTACAAAATGGTTGCCTCAGGTGTTGTCATGGATCCCTGATAGGAAGCCCTCGATGAATTTGTTCTTCAGAGTGAATTTGTAACGAACTTTATTACATATTTAACCTTCACATTTTCTCTGTTGAAAGCTACTTGGCGTTGTCAGCCTTATTCATGCTTCATGGAGCCAGCCATACATCTGAGAGGAAAGCCACTTCTAGGACTTTGCAGTTACTTGTGAAGCAAATGTCTCTCGGCCCCCTGTGTGCCCCAGGTATGCTGTGGGCCTCTGAGGAACCAGCAGTGAAGATGGGAGGACAGACTTCTTCGTCACGGAGCTTCCAGTCCAGATGACGCAGGGCGCAGGGGCTGACGTCGAACACACACAATCAGACTACTTGGTACACGATTACAAGTTGTAAGTTTGAGAAGAAAAAGAAGGGACCTCTTTCTTTGCATCGGTCAAGTCAGGGAATGTACGAGGAGTCAGGAAGGGTCTCCCTGAGGTGGTGACCTCTGTGTGGAGTCCGGAAGGTGGGAACACGCAGCGATGGGGAAGGGCAGACGGGACAGCATGTGCCAGGCTCCAGGGCAGAGAAAAGCCTGACGAACGGTCATGCAGGGAAGCATGTGGGGTCTCTGCTCCCGCTCCCCACGCAAGAACGCAGGACATGGTGAGGCCAAAAAGGAACACCCACGGAGCCATAGGTAGGGGGGTCATGTCACTATATTCTTGCTGGTGGCTGGGTTGGAGACACAGGAAGCAGGAGCCACACGATCCGCAACCTGCCGTCCACTTCTCTCTGCCAACCCACCCCACTTGCTAACTGCAATCCGCGCTTGCAGGCTCAGCCACCATCTTCTTGCTAGCCCCCATTTGCTGCTAGCGTAGCCACGGCAGTTATATTAGTGGCCTACCTGAGTGAGCACCTTTCCACGTGAGGGCGAGAGCCTGGAAAGTGCACTCCTAGCTCTGTCCCCACACAAACCTTTTCTTTGCACCACATTTTACAATGAAACCTCCCTTCCAGGTGACCTGGGCAAGTTCCTTCCTAGAGAGAAATCGTGAAAGCACATCCGCTAGAGCCCTGCATGGGCTTCCCGTGAGCCTCTCTGGATCACAGAAACCCCCACATCCATCAGAGAATGGTAAACACATTTCAAAAACAAATCTCCAAGTACCTGATGCATCAATTCCAGACCATCGCTACTCAATGAGAGCATGTCTTTTGCTCTGTGTTAAAAACTACAGTTAAATAGGCCAGAAATTTAGCAAGTTTCTCTCTTTTTATTTCAGGGTATGCAAATGGGCACCAGCCACTCCTGGGAAACGGATATCATTGAACATCTGTGCTCACCTTCTTTTTAAAAATAAGCCAGCAAATCAAATTCTGAAAACAAAACTCTTCACCTAGGTTATCTTCTCTCTCTCTTAGCATCTTCATTTGCTGACCTTTCCTTTGGATGTGACAAGTACATTTGTCAGGACCGCAGGGCAGGTTTTATTATTTATTTGACTTTTGCTTTTCTTATGACCTTTTGCTTTTCCAGAGTTTTCTCTGTAGCCTTTGCTTTGGTCCTAGTATCTTAAGCTTCTCCCTGATACCCCTGGCCTGGGATTACTCTTGTGTTTTCTGTTTTATAGGCATCCGTTCTTTGTTTCTTTCCTCCTGAACTTCTGACCTGAACCTTCTGCTCTTGCGGGTTCTCCTTTATCCATCTCTTTATCCTTGCTTCCTCCTATTTTATTTTTCCCTGTGGTTTCATTATTTGGAAAGGTGTCAAAGAAGTGTTAGCATTACTCAACACCTTATCTCTTCAATGTACGTCAGCTGAATTTAGTCACATTAAGGTCTAATGACTGAGCTAAATGGATTAAGATTACATACTCTACTGCTTTGGTCCGTGAAGTGTATTTTCAGTAAGGTGAAGACTTGCCACATTACCTGGGAAGAAGTTTTTTAAAAAAAATAACACTTCAGCGAAAATAATACTAGTTTATTCATTTGTTCAATATTTATTGAGTTTCTAGTATGTGCTGGGGCATAAGGAGCCTTGCATGATCTGTGCTAATGAGTGAGTATAAACTGATGAATAAAATAAACACAAGCTCTGTCCTTAAGGAACTTAAGTCTAGGTGGGGACACAGATATTAAGAGGCTGATGTACCAATACATACTTTAACATTGTGGTGAGTGAAGGGAGGAAACGAGGTGCTGGGGCTGGGGAACTCAGGAAACTAGTTGGGTGCTTCATAGTGTTGTCAGATGTAGCAAATAAAATGCAGCACGCTTAAATTTAAATTTCAGGTAAACAATGAATACAGTTTTTGTGGCATAAGTATATCCCATGCAATGTTTGGGACTGACTTATAGTAAAAAAGCATTTGTTATTTATCTGAAATCCAAATTTAACTAGGTGTCCTGTATTTTATCTGGCAGGCCAGGTAGTCAGGGAAGTCTTCTCTGAAGAGGTTACATTTGAGCTGAGCTCTGAAGGATGAGCCAAGGAATGAACCCTGAGATGAAGGCCGCGGAGTGAGAACTGGACACGTTTGAGGAGTGGACTGGGAAGGGGGTCCCTGACTGGGTTGGAGACGAGGGAAGAGGCCAAATCATGCGGATCTCTCTATGCCCTGATAAGGAAGTTAAGTTTTATTCAAAACACATTGCAAAGCTTTTGAAGCAGTTTAAGCACGGAACGGGGGTAATAGATGAAATTTAGGTGTTAAAATTATTATCCAGACTGCAGCATGGAGAAGAGATTGGAGGGGGCCAGGGGACACAGAGGGAAAAAGATGATTGCTGTTTGGATGAAAGTGGAGTTGAGTAGGTGGATCTGATATATTTTGCAGGTAGAATTGACCCTATTTGCTCATTATTGGATGTGGAAAGCAGTGAGGGAGAAAAGGGAGACATCAAGAATAAATAGTTTTTGCCTGGAGGACCTGGGTAGACAGTAGGCCCGTTCCTGAGATGGGTGAGACAGGAGAAAGTCTCCCCAGTGGGGTGACATGGGTGGGGTGAGATGGTCAAGAGTTCAGCATCAGAAGATTAAGGTTATGCCGACCGTGACACATCCAGTGACCTCCACGACTGAAACGTGCACTGAGCTTCACGATCACAAACGCACCCCCCCTCCGCCGCCATGTTATCTCATTTGACATGGCGCCTCCTTCATACTGCTATTTAATTTTTATAGCCCTAAGGTGTCCAGATGATACCTGAACCCCACATGCTCCTCACTTGGCTCCATTGATTTGTGACCTGAGCGACGTGTGACGTCTTAGTTTCACACTGTATACGGGGTGGGTGCTTTCCAGTTTACCATGGCCTTCTAGTACGTAGATGAGAATCGAGCCAGTCCTGTCTTGTGGTGTCATCTGCACACGGGACTTCAAAGAAACCAGCTATTTGATCGTCCATTTGGGGACATGTTGAGCGTCCAGCGCCCCTGACCTGGTGCCATGAACCCCTAGGGTTGTGGATAATGAGGGGCTTCCTGAAACCTCAGCCTGACCAAGGGGGTAAAGTGCAACCTTCCACAGGCCAGCGACTAAGGTTATGGCATCCAGCCATAGAGACCTGGGTTCAAGCCCAGGCTTGCCCCCTCGCTTGGTGAGTGACCTTGAACTCATGACTTAAGCTTTCTGAGCCTCCTTTCTCCCACAATAATTTATGATATGAGCAACTTTCTAGTTCAGTGTAGAGCCTAGCACATAGTTTGTGTCCCATGACGACTGGTCCCTGTTATCTTCCTTTATCATTAATTATATTACCGAGGGAAGTTACTAAATTTGTTAGCCCCCAAAATTTGAGTGAAAGGGATGAGCCGTAATAATTTTGAATGATGGAGAAGTCCACATAACGGTTAAGAACATGGATTTCGGAGCCATGCTGCCTGGACGTGAATCCTTACCTGATGCTTACTAGCTGGGTGGCCTTTTTCTCAGTGCCTCAGTTTTCTCATCTTTAAAATGGAATAATTGGTTGTTATAAGAATTAAATGAGTTAATTCTTACGTGAAACATTTAGTGAAACATTTAGAAGACTGCATGATATGTACTTAGCCTTGGTAAATGTTAGCTACTAGTATGTGGGGGACACAGTGGATGGGAGGCAGGAGGAATGGAGACTAAGTTGGAGGAAGGTAAAGACGGGCTGTTGCCCCAAAGACAACTGGGCCTATTCCCCAGGGCCAGGGCACTCGGTAGGGTTTCAAATGGTGCTGGTCTGGTTTTCCCCGGTTCTTCTTTCTCTAAAATTCTAAAATGACAAAAAGTGAAATTTACCTTGAGACCCAAGAGGAAAAGACTGTCAGCTTCTGGAATAATCTGACCCTGCAGATGATGAAATGTGCAGTCATGTAGAGTGAAAAAGAATAAGGTTTATATATTAATAGTTTTTTGTTTGTTTGTTTTTTGTTTTGTTTTGTTTGGGTACGTGACTTTGCTATGAATCTTTTATTTGCAATAGCAGAAACTAAATCAAGCTAGCTTAAGATTTTCTTTTGGCTTCTGGTAGAACTTCTCAAGTTTTAATCCTGTGTGGCTAATCTGAATTCTTCAACTTCTGAGTTTACTGTTCATGATTCTATCAGAGTTTCGTCACGTAGCAACTATGTTTTAAACATCGCTACGCTCTTTCCTGATCTTGGCTTGTTACTAATGATTGGTGTTTTAGTTTTCTAGATTCCGTGTCCTCTTGAATCTTCATTAATATGAAATTTTCTGAAGTTTTCTTGCAGTAAATCTGAATTAGAGGAATTTGGTTCGATTCTACTGGCGATGATGTCCTCTACCCCAGCAGCCTCCTGGGAGTGACCTCAGCCTTTAGCCTTTTTGTTAGGTTTGCTGCCCTTGAAGGAACCCCGCTGGGCCGGCCTCTCAGGTTTTTGACCCCAAGATGAGCCCTTGACCTTTAAACTGGGGAATGTCAACAGGGACATAGTAAGGCTCATCAAATTCCTTCCTGGTCATGCTACTTTCTCACAAGAAGGAGTTAGAGGTTAGGCTTTTCTTTCGCCTTCAGTCCAGTCTCATTAGTTGTCCCTATGTGAAAGACACCTTGAAATGTTTGGTACAGGAACACACCCTTGGTAGTTTCCAGAAGTGGGTTAACCTTTGTGCGTATTTTTTGAAGATTGGAGTTGGGAGGGAGTGGTTAGACATCTGTACTTATTCCATCGTCTTACTGGAGGCCTACCCCTAACATCTTAAACATCAGTAATTTGTTCATTCTTTTATTGACAAAGCATTTATTGAACAATGTGGCTTAAGAAATTAAACACGAAAACACAAGGCAATTCCAAAGGGCTTGTAGAAGCATTAGGTAAAATTCAGTATGATGGGTGGGAAATATATATTGGGCCCTATGCTTCTCCCTGTGGGTAAATAAGTTAACAGAACAGGTATGGTCTCTGCCTCATGCAGCTCTCAGCCAGCAAACTTCTAGTGTCTTTCCCCCACCTCCTAGATAAACTCATTGTACATAGTAGACAATCCATTTGGTAATGATGAAAAATGTACCTAGCACCGGTGTTGCTGCCTTTCCTTCCATGTTGGTCATAACTAAGTTTCATTAAGCTCAGAGCCATCTTCTTGATCCCACTGTCTAAACCGCACATAGAACTTTTCAGTGATTTCACTGCTGTGCTGTGATGTCAACACGTCTGGATGTTTACGTCTTTCATTTCTTTTAAAGCCAGCTGAACAACTGAGTCCAGTGTACCCAAAGAAAATGCTAGAAGGTATGTTCCAACCACTTCGAAGTCCCGATGTGGCAGTGTAATGACCTTCTGTCATTAGGGAGGTTTTTTTCCTAAGCATCGGTAGTGACATGCCTGATGAAACTGACACTGCTTGGAACTCATGTCCCCAACAGTATTAACGATGAAAAGTGAGGGAGGACAGCAGGGCTGAGCAACCAAATTTGGTGGCATTTAGCCAGGCCACAGAGGCAGGCCACTTCTTGAAGATTTTGCTGCTGAGCTTTGGAAAGTGTGTTGCTGGTGGAAGGCACATTGATTTTCACTGTAACCTTGGCTCCTTTCTGTAGCAAACTGGGAGGAAAATTACCTACCCATAATATTGAATTTTACCTACATAATTCTTCGATAAGCCCTTTGGAATTGCCTTGTTTTTCATGCTTCTTAATTTCTTAAGCCAGAACTATAAGATTGGGGCTAAAGTAGGTGATGTTTCTGAAGGAAACAGACCACTTATTGGTCCCAGGTGGCACTGAAGCTTTTGATCCTAATACAACCATTTTTTTAAGCAATGCCCGGGACTTGTAAAATTGGTCATTTTATTACAGAAATACATTATACTTTTGGTTACAAAATGCCCCATGGGGAGCTGCCACCTGATTGGCCAATGATGCAGTCAACTTTTGCAGTCACTTGCTAACCAAATAATGTATTAGGTTTTAAAAATATCTTTGCTTGTGCGGCTTAAGGAGAGAAAAATCATTCTTTGTAAATACTAACATACAACTGAGCACTCTTGGAAAAAGAAAATTATTCAACAAACCACAGTTTATTTTAAATGACATTGAAACAGAAGTTTGCTAGTTCATAAATTATTCTTAACAATTCGGCCAATGCTTTGCGATTATCACTTGTTTATTATCTCACGATCTCTTTTGATCCTCATAACAGCCATGTGGGGTGGGGAGGGCAAGACTCATTCTCCCTGCTGGTCAGACGAAGAAAAAAGGTTCATGGAACAGAAAAGACCAAGTCTCACACGGCCAGAGGTCTACAATTGGTGGCTTGCATTCCCATGATCTTTCCCAGCCATTTGTTCTTTGTTCTATTCCATGCCAATAAACCTTAACTCTGGGAGCATCTTGAGAGGAGTCTTATGATCTAAGTGTTGGTAGATGCATTGAGTTGGTCCCTTCTGTGAAAGGGTAAAACGTTTGGTGGTGATAGAGGCAAGGAGAGCCTTCTATTGTTTTCTCGTCTTTGTTTTGCTAGCTGATGAGAAAGTGGTGAAACTTGAAGACCACCAGAAACACACCCTATCATCTGTTATTTTGCTTATAAAGGACTAACCCTTTTTTTAGTGACCAACCCCACTCGATCATCATCTTTTCCAGTGGAAATAATTCCGTTAAGAGCCATCCTTCTCTAGGAGTGCACCTTTATGGAGCAGACCAGAGGGAAAAGTAATTGAATTTAATAAAAGCTGTTCTCAATATAAAGCCACTGGGAAATACATTTAACTTCAAAGCCAAGATGCATGGTTCCTAAATATAATTAATTGCCTGGCTGTTTCTTCCATCAAATCTCAATTTGACAGTAAAGAAGTGAATTCTTTGGTCCTTTTTATTTTACAGTGACACGAATTCTCCATTGGTAGTTAGAGGTAGATTGACAAAAGTCATTCTCAGAAATGTCATTCTTGAGATACATCAAACTTGCCACCTCTGTAACTTTTTGCTCCATCTGCACAGGAGAGCTAGAAATAGAATTAGGCAATCTTAACAGAATTGACGAAGGGGAAACTTTCTTCCCCTGAACCTCCTTTTTAAAACTTTCCTTCAAAAGAAAAAAAAATAGTCTTCAGGGAAAATTCTTCTCTGAGCAGCCGCATTAAGAGAATACTTCTGATTTGGGAGCCTTTGTTTGCGGGTGCCGAGGAGAGTAAAACACAGATTTAGAAGTAAGGAAATTTGCCCATCGTTGTCTGAAGTCCACTAAGGGTGGAGGCCTCCTACAGCAGATTAAGGAAGCGTGGGTGTAGGATATTCCCAGGGAAGGCAGAAACCCCAGGCTGCATGGCGCTGGCTGGGAGTACTTTCGACTTGCATGGAACATCTCACTCTTCTCTGGGTTAGAGCTCCTTTCCAGGTGACAGGCCATTGCTCTCTAAGGACAGACCCTTTTCTACTCTCCCCAGAGAGTCGATGGGCTGCCTTCTTCATTCTATGAAGTTGCATAAGGAGAAAGGTGGATCTAAGAGGGAAAAGTTGCTGCAAGAAATGGGGCAGAGGACCTTCTGCTCCAAATTGTCTTCCATGAAGAAAAAGCACAGGACATCCCAGGTGAGCCTGAATGGGAAGTTTCCCAAAACAACGTCTGTGATGACTTTAGCATCACAAGTCATTATGAAGAGACAATTTTTCTGCAAAAGGCAGCTTCCCACTAAACTGCTCGCATTTAGAAATATCTCTAGGGAAAATAACGGGCAGTTGAAAAGGAGAGATGGTCACATATGTATGAACAAATGATTTAAAAAATTATATCCATGAATATACTGATTGCAGGTTATCCACAATAGTAAAATACTAAAATCATTCAAATGTCCAAAAGAAAGGAATTGCTTCGATAAATTACAGTATATTCATTTGGTAATATAATAATGCAGATATTATGTATAAGGGCTGGGAGGAATATGGAAAAGTGTTCATGATATAATGTGAAACTGAAAAGCACAAGCATGAGCACATGACTAACTAAAACACATTTAAGAGCAAAGACTAGAAGTAACTACATATATAAAGAAGAAAATATTAATGTTGGGGTAGTGAAATTGCTGCTTAAAAACCTTTACATTTTATTTCATGGCATGATTTTTAAAATATATATATAATGAGAAAACATAGGAGAAGAGCTGAAGCTGCCATTCAGCATTTATTAGCTTCTCATCACTAATGGTTGGTTTTAGGTGCCCTTTACCTGCCATCGACTATTGGATTTGAGCCACAGGCCTGAGAGGAGAAGGGTCTGGGTGTGATTAGAAAAGCATGGCTTTCTCCATGTGCCCTGTGAGCCAGACAGACCCTTCACTTCCCTCTGTTCATAGCTCTGCATTCTCAGAATTATTTAATCCTCGGCGACCAGATGGATCAGCAGTGGAACTGGGTTTCCTTGGGGTTTTATGAAGAGCTGGCTATTTGAATGGCCTGAAATTCTTGAATGCTTTCTGCTGATTCAGTTCCCATCAAGGGGGGACTGCTGACTGGGGGGATTAGCCAATCTACCCACCCTCCCTGAACGTCAGCTCCCAAATAACATTCTGGAACGATATGGCTGCCCTTGGCCTGGGATTGTGCTGTAAGGGCTCCCCCAGGAAGCTGTCTCCCCCGGATTAGAAGTCAGCAAGTCCCTCTGCAGCAGAGCATGGAAAGGACTGGCCGGTGAGTCCCCTCTGAGTCTGAGCAGGTGACTGCTCGTCTGGTGTTGGCCCAAGTTCCCTGGCCAGAACAGGAGGAGGAGGCTGACATGGTCCTCAGGTCCGCACTCTGGGCAAGCAGATCTTGCACAAGATGAAAGGGGAACTGCGTGATCTGGGCCATGTGTACCGGCCTATGCTGGCCCTCCCTCCCACATTCCCTCCCACACCAGTAGGCTTCGCTCAGTTTATCCAACATGCCAGATCCATGGTCATCTCAGGGCATTTGCAGCTTCTCTTTCTAACCCTGGGAAGAACCTTTCCCCGTCTTTTCTCCAGGGCCTGCTTCTTTTCATCCTTTTTAACTTAAAGAGCTATCCTAGAGGGGCTTTCTCCGTCCCCCTATTTAGAGTGTGGTGTTCTCCAATTTGATTATTCTCTACTTCAACTTCTTTTATGTTTCTTTTCAGGTTTTTGGCCATAGAAAGTGTAATTTGTATTTACTGGCTTGCTCATGTTTCTTGGTCTTTCCGCCTCGTATGTTGGCCAAGGTCAGGGACGATGTTGATCTCATTGTCATATACCAGTGACCAGGGCAGTGTTTGGCACACAGCAGGGGCTCAGGAAACATTTCCTGAGGAAAGAAGTGAGTGCTTAGATGTGAGATGAGCCCCTGTAGCATTTTCTAAATCAGAGCCCACCTCTAAGGGCCCAGCCTTGCCACACTTCAGCACAAAGCTGGCTGCCCGCTGCTCACGGCCATGTTGGTACAAGGTGGACCTGATGTTCTCTGAGCCTGGTACAGTGCAAATCACCAGGGAGAGCCTGCTCCCCTCTGAGACCTCAGGAGGGGAGTGTCAGAGCCTGAGGACCGGTCACCTTAGACCTGCTGCCCAGCAAGTAGCTGTTGGACCGAGTAGCCTTAGGTCCCCAGCCAGTCTGGAAGAGGAGAGCGGGGGATGCAGGGTGAACGTGGCATTTAGAAGAAAGACTTGGCGATCATTGACGAGTAACGTGAAGATCCTTGAACCAATGGTGTCAAAATGGAGACTGCCTGCACAGCCTGGGTTCCCATCTTATCCTCAGTGGACCCTTGTAGGTAGTGTGGCTGTGAGGAAACCAAGGGCTGAGTGGGGGACAAGGCCTGAGTCCCTGCTTGACCTGAGAGCCCAGGGAGGGTGCTGTGGGTGGAAGAAAAGGGAGGAAAATTCTAGCACAACATCTTTTACTGATTTGATTTCTGGCTTAGGGCTTTCTATATGCCAGCAGCCTCCATCCAGGTGGGAGGTGCAGCCATCAGATTTCTTCCTTAAGACTCTTGCGTCAAAATCTAGTTCTCTTGTTTATATAAATTTTTCGAGAAAATCTTTAAAAAGTCTCTGCCAGCAATTACTCGTATTTTTAGAAAATGTGAGCTTTGTGTTGTTACCTGGCACTGTGCTCTTGTGACCAGAGATCAAAGTCGATACAACATTTAAATGAACATTTCTGGTCAATAAATACTCCAATCAGCGCAAGGAATCCCACCTCCTAATTTCTAGTTCTGTCTGTCTCCTGAATAGTATTTTAGAAGTTGGCAACTTTATTAATTTTCTAATTTTTCATTCTCATAAACCAATAGCCAAAGACTTTTTTTAAAAAAAAAAAAAGATTGTGTCACAATTTATTGAACTACTTCCATATTGGACTATTCTAGTTGCTTCCATGTTTGCTTCTATAAGTCATGCTGTAACAAACATCCTTATATGTCTTTGTATACATATTTGTACTCCCAGGAATTCTTGGTTCCCAAGAATCAAACAGAATTTAAATATTTATGAAATATAGCACATACCTGAATAGATATAGCACGTATATATGGATTAAAGACTAATTATGAAATTAACACCTGTAAAACCATCACCCATCTTAGAAACTAGGATGTTACCAACACACAGGAAGTTCTCCCTTCCCCCACTGACTGAACCCCTCCCTGCTGATCTTGTTCCCTACTCCAGAGAGAGATGCTCTCCTGAATTTTGTGGTTGGCCTCCCTTTACTTATTGTTTAACTGCTCCTGTATGCATTCCCTAAGATGTACACAAATGCCTATTTTTATTTTGCATGTTTTGACCTGTAAACAAATGTTCTTCTGTAGCATGCTTTTACTCAGTATTATGTCTCTAGGATATATGGATATGTGGCATTACTTTTCATTGCTGCATAGTATTCCTTTGAAGAACCATTTCACCATTTGTCAATTTTGCTTTTCTTGTGATTTCAGTTGTTTCTGATTTTTGCTCCACAAACAATGCTGTCTTGAATACTGTGTCCATTTCTGCTGGTACACACATGAAAGTATTTCTCGAGAAGTAAAATTTGAGACATGTTCATTCTATGCATGTTCCAATGTAATAATTTAAATCGATGTGTTCTGTAATGAAAGCATAGGGATTAATTAAACAACCAAAGGGAAGTTTCAGGGCTCTCTGACTCCAAGTTGGGGTGAACAACACATCTGACACACGAACATACAATATCTCTAACTCCTCCTTTTCATCACCACCTGCCTACCCACCCATAAGGAAAGAGTTACTTTGGGCCCAGACAGGACTCATGGAGGGTCCAGCATTTCCTGAGCTGTGGAATGTGACATCTCCTTACTTAGTGACAAATGGGAACAATGCTTTGTCCAACCTTTGGAAGCAGGACTAAGGGAACCCACATTTACTGAGTACCTCAACTGTACTAAGCAAATTGTCAGGTATTTTACATGTAGTGTTTTGTTATCTCATTGAATCTCTATAGCACCTCTTCGACATAGAGTATTGATTATCCCCATTTTGCAGGTGGGCAAACTGAGGCTCAGAAAGGATGAAAAATTTGTTCCAGGTCACTGGCAATAGTGGCGAAGATGGAGCTCCAATCCTGCCTCCTCATTTCTTCTCATAGGTAATAACACCAGACACATGATGGGTGCTTGGCACGTCCTTGTGAGTGTGTGAAGGGAGGAAGAAAGACTGGGACGGGCAGCTGTGCTTCAAGACAGAAAACTCTGGCAGGTTCAGGTGTGTAGTGTTAATTAGCTGATAGCACTGCTTCCCCAACTGCTCCCTAAACCTGATCGTTGCAGCAGAACTGAAGACACCAAGGTGTCTTTGCCGCAAGGAAAGGCCAGGTCTCGACATGGCCATCTGTCTTAGGTGAGTCATCATGTTTTCTGACCTTCGGAATGACCTAACGTGAAGCCACAGCTGGCAGGGCAGATGTCCTCTTCTATTGGGAAGGACATGGCACTGGCCATCCGGTGCTTGCTCAGGAAGCTCCCAGCCCCCCGTTTTCCGCTGCAGGATTTCAAAGAGACTTGTAAAGAAGAATCCCTAATCCACCCAAGCCCTGGGGAAGAGGTGGTATTACCTCTAGGTTGGGGTGGAGAGGGGCTGACTCATGGTGGAAGTCATAAATCAGGGGGCTGGGTAACCCAGGGCAGCCAGGAATCCTCAGTACTTGAGGACCCGCTGCGGCCCTTGTCAGAGCGTGATTCTGGGACTCACCTGAGGTCACTGGAAGCCTGGAAATGAGCCCCAGGTCCCAGTCCCAGGTGTCCTCACCCTTTTGGTACCTGAAAACCAACCCCTAAGGGTTGCATGTCATTGCTCAGAGCTCAAGACATCCAATTAGGAAAAAGCAAGGAAACAAACAAAGTAGGACTGTTGTAATAAATTAAGTGGTTTCTGCTGTGGATTTGGGTGTCCTGTAAGAGACATGAACGAATTTTA
The DNA here is from genome assembly GCF_964194185.1 of Rhinolophus hipposideros. NCBI lineage: Eukaryota > Metazoa > Chordata > Mammalia > Chiroptera > Rhinolophidae > Rhinolophus > Rhinolophus hipposideros. Next base: position 10,938,038 of record NC_138061.1, read on the forward strand.
AAACGTGGATGTATGGCAAGGGCTCGGTAATCAGCCTACATTACTACTTGAAAGAACAAGAACATCTAATAATAATAAAGATATGTGTGTATATATGTATATATATATTTGTAGGATGTTATTTAAATTTTTCCAGGCCTTTACTCTTGACCAAGGTAAATTGCAGCTTCTAACTTTGGCCACCTTGGGTTATAAAGTGTTGTTCATGTTAATTTATATGTTAATAAGTATTAATATATTTTTAGGTACTATATTTTTATATAAGAATATATATATACTTATGTAATTACCTTTATAATTTATATATAAATTTACGATATAATTATATATAAATTACTATGTATTATATATACTTTAACAGTTGCATATTAGTATATAAAAATATTTTAAATTTTATGTATTTATACTTATGTAATTTATAGATAAGTATATAACTATAATATTAAAATTTTAAATATATTTATACGCATTTAAATATATATTTCATGTATAATAAGAATTCATGCATCTTGGCATGGAAATAGGGGGGAGGGGTGATCAATATCAACCCCACTTCCATGGAAACAAAGCTGGGTGATTCAGAAATAAGAGTCGTGGATCTCCCCGCCCTGCTGTGCCATGATACCAAATCTCCCAGGCAGCCCAGGTATAGCCCCTGAGCTCTCCTCACTGCGTATCAGCCTTCCAAGTCTTGTAAAGCTGCAGGCTTGTTAATCTAGAAGGTTGTACAGATGGACTAACTGAAGCTTTAGTCATTATACTTAATTGGGCGAGTGGCCCTCAGAGCTGTCTATAAACTGTGTGTTCACAGTGAGGTAATTAATAACGCCACTTCCTTTCGGGAGACATATCATTAGCCATTATTTCTAGAAACATGACATTGATCTCTTTATTCAGAGAGGTAATTGCAGGTTTCTGAAAAGAGTGTATGGTTTACCCAACAATTCCCCACAAATGACATCATCTCTGAGAAGTAAAACCCACAAAATCTGTCATTTTGAATCCATCGTTAGGATTTTGTTCCCTAGGTGGTAAAAGAAGACGCTGGAAAACAACAACAACAAAAAATAATGAACTATTTTGGTATGGAAATAAGAGTGAAAGATAAGATTTGTGTTTTTTTCGATGTTAGTAATTTCTTTATGAGGCTGGTTAAGGGGACTGAGTTTGTGCTTGTCTGAATTATAGCACGAAGTGAAACAAAGTAAGGATTAAAAAAATTTTTTTTTAACTTTTACAACTGCCTTTAGATAATAGTTTTCTTATAGTATCTTACAACACGCTCACAAATGAATTAAATTTCAACATTAACATGTGAAAACCCATGAGTTCAAAATCCAATTCTTCACATTAAAAGGAAGCAGGGAAAAGGGACACAAGCCTGGACATTGTGCACTGATTGGATTCTATACAGTGGAGCGAGAATCAAAGCGGAACTTCAGAATAATTTTTGCTAAAGCCTCTAGCTGATTTACCATCAACAATCCTACTTTCAGTGTTCACATTAAATTGAAAAAAATCTAACTTGCCACATTTCACTTTTTTTAGGGACTTTATAAGGTAATGGTAGGATTAAAGAGAAACAAGACCTTTATTTATTTGGATTAGTTTCTTGCCAGTTTCAAATCCTTGCCTGGTTTTTAGAACAACCTGAGTCCATTTTGAAAAAGGAGAGTTTAGCAAATTAGAACAAGGTAGCTTATTTAAATCAACTGCAAGATAATCTGCTTCCAAACTCTTTTATAAACTTGACATTGTCAACCTTTCAAATGTTGATGAATTTTTTTTCAAACCATGATTTTTCCAAAGCATATTTCTTTTTATAAACTTGTTTCGCTCTATCTTCTCTGTTGTTTTGAGTAGATAGAGTTCTGTATGGAAGCCACAGAAGCTCTAAACTTGCCATAAACCAACATTTCTCAACTATTTTAGAGGGGACACTAAATGTGCAAGATGCTACAAATAAATTTGGAATGTGATACATTTTCTGTTCTCCTGTTGGAAACTGCCTGTGCATGTTGGAATATTAAAGGCCCTGAGAAGTCCTGTAATGGAGGAAGCAGCTTAGCTTTGTTTATCTGGAGGATGTTTGTTTAAAGCTATTTGCTCTTTTAACTTTTCTGTATATTTTTAAATGTTTATAATAATGGGTTAAAGCAAAACAGTTTTACTTTTTTTTTTTGCACAATACCTATTAACATCTTGCAGAGTTAGTGTTTCTTAAAACCCCATAGAACCTGGACATGGAGCTGTGTCTGCAGAACCTTTAGAATAAAAGTAGACTTGTGAATGAGGAAAACACACACACACACACAAAAACCCATAGAACATATTTTCCTACATGACTCCATTTACTCTCGTTTTTCAGTTTCTCTTCAGATAATAAGAGAATCACCTGAATATGGATCTACTGGTTAAATGTAAAAAGTTTACATTTAAAAACTATTGACCATTACTGATGTGAATTAATTTCTCAAATACCAAATAATTTTCACTGTTAGTCAAAACTGGGACGATGATATTGACAAGACTGAATCTGTGTTCAGCCCGAAAGCACAAGAGATGTTTTTTTATTAAATCATTTTAATCAGCAGTACATTTACGTTCCCAAAAATAAATTCAAATTTTTAAGAGAAACTTGCTGAAAGGAAATGTCTCTTTTATATTTCAGGTTCAAATAAATGATGGCATTAGAAATGATGTTCAAATGCCTAAATAATTATTTTAAAGATAATCCTAAAATGTTATTTAATGTCTCAATACCAAGCAGGTAGATATTGGATTGGATAATTTGACATTTCAGGGTTTGGAGACTTGGGGAGGGTATCTATGGCTTATGGGTTTTAAAGCCATCATCTCATGATGAATTTAGTGAACATTATTAAAAGCTACATCTTAAATATCTCTGCTTTGTTTAATATATGAAATTTATTAGTACAGTTGTCTGTTGGGTTTTACTTTTCACCTGGCAGGAGTATATGCATCTTTATCTAAATGCTCAAATTTCTCTTCAGATGTTTTACTTACTTAATTATGCAGACATATCTTGCTAATGCAGCCAACAACTCTAGCCAAGCTGTACTTTGGATGCCTAATTATCCATAAGAATGAAAAATCTTTTGATGAAAACAAATCGCTCCCATTAAGAATCCAAAACTGTGTTTTCCTCTCCCAAGTTCAGACCCTAATAGGACCTTGTTTATCCAGACCACCAGTGGGGCTTTGCTCGGGGGGTGAGGACGCCAGGGAGAGTCCTGGGATGGGGAATCGGGGATGGGTCCTGGGAAGGTTTCTCTGACGGGCACCCTTCTCAAGTTTATTAGTTTTAGGGATATTAAAAATGTACTGATTCATCTAATGCTTTTCCAATGTCTTGGATTCTTCTCCTTGTGACAAAGAATGAAAAAGTCTTCTAAGGGGTATTGACGTTAAACAAATAAATTCTGGCTAAGTCAGGTTAATAGATCAAGATGTTTTTGTCTTTCCCTTCCTGCCTTGGCGGGTCTGATAAAAATCAGAAACTTCTCAACCCTTTGGATTTTTAAGTAGGAAAGAAAGACCAGATTTAGGCCTGGATGCCTCTCCCTGGGCCCACTGAACCCGAACCAAGTGCTTGTGGGTTGCAGGAACAAGAGAGTCTTTGTCATCTTCATTAATCAAACCCACCAAGCCAGATGAATGGGAGGCATTTTTTAAAGTAAAATAATTCACTAGAATTTGGATGTGTTTCTCTTTCATTAGTTTGATGAGCCCCAAGTCTGAGGACTTGTCAAACACCTGGTATTAACCCTGTGCTGCTGACCTAGGGAAAGGAGCCGGGAGAGGCGAGAGTACAGGCAGGTGGGATGAGCTGAATGAGATGCTTTTTCTGTGCAGCCCGTGCTCCAGATGAAAAGCATCATTACCACAATGATACTTCTAATTATACTGTCATTAAGATACGTCTTGGGTTTGCCGTGCTTCAGGGAGCCTTGGCTTTGGACAACATGATCCAGGAAACAGTGAAAGCTGGGACGCCTGGGAGGCACTTAACCCTTTCACTAGATGCAACACAACTCAAGTTCTCAACATCAAGCTCAAGTTTTCAGCTTGCCTTGCACCATTCTTCCCGCATTGCAGGTAAAAGGTGTCAAAACAAGCAACGCATATGTTGCCATGGGAAAAATGTACCAGTGAGGGACTATGGCTGTGTCTACCATCACCCGTATCATAGGTGGCATTTCCATGAGTTCACGTTCAAAGTTCCACTCAAGTTCAGTCAATGCATACATGGGTTACTGTGGAATGTATTGGTCTAACTGCCTCCACAGCACTGGGTAACCAATGACCAAACGAAGTTATGCTAGGGTTCTTAATTCCAGTGTGTGTTTTCGAAAGCAAAATTGGGGACCACAGAATTAAGGGTACAGGGCAATGTGTCTGCTCGTGTAGCTTACAGGGAGAAAGTACGGGCTTTGAAGTTGAGTGGGAGTGGATCTGAATCTCAGCCTCATAACGTGCTAGATTTTTTTGACCTTGAGGAGATTACGTTTCTAAACCTAGATTTCCTCATCTGTGGAATGGGGATTAAAAATAGTGCCTGCCTCATGGAGCTGGAGGAATAAATGACAATTCATAAACAATACCTGGAAAACACGTAACAAACTCTGAGAAGATGGTTGTGAAATGGCAGTTTCTGAAAGTTTTCTAATAGTGAGTGTCACATGGGGTGTTATGCAGGGTCTCAGCTCCCGCTCCCCGCATAAGGACACAGGATACAGTGAGGCCAATAAGGAACACCCATGGAGCCACAGATGGGGAGTCATACCACCATAATCTCGCTGGTGACACAGAAAGCAGGAGCTACACAATGCACAATCCGCCACCCGCTTCTCTGCCAACCAACCAACCCCTTGCTAACTGCAATCCATCATGCTAACAGCAATCCAAATATTCTGGACACAGCCATGCTCTCTGGGCACAGCCAGGGTTTCTCAGGGCACCACCAGTCCTTCTGGGTACAGCCAGACTTCCTGGGCTTCACAACGCCATGCTAACTGCCATGGCAGTTATATTAATGGCCAATGGCTCACTGTTTACAGCTGACAGCCAAGTAGCCACAGCTGATGGCCATCCAATCACAGTTGATGGCCACTTACTACTCAAACCAGCACCTTTCCACATGAGGCTGAGAGCCTGGAAACTGCACTCCTGGCTCTGTCCTCATGGTAAGTCTATGTTTTCCTGAAATTACTGATCTAGCAGAAGTACCTGCTTGCCTTATAATAAAGAAACTCACCGATCCAACTCGTAAGTCCCTTTCAGTGGCTTCTAATTGCAAAGCGCCTAAAGGAGACTCGTTTGGTCTAAATTCTTTATTTTCTAAGTCTGCTTTGAATACAACAAGCCCCTCAAAACTGTGTTGGTATGAGTGCCCAGTAAGACAGTAAAATAGTGTGTTTTATGTTGGTGACATTTGGATAGGGAGAAATGACATTGTTAGGAACAATATCTGAATATTTTCAGGATTTTAGTCTTCAGAAAAATGAACCACAATGCCTCAAATGGGGTCATGGATTGTAGCATGAATAAATCCAATCTTGTTGACATCTTTTAAAAACTGTGTCTGCCCTCAGCCTTGAATTGGCACTGAGATGTAAAAAAAGAAAAAAAAATTATTTTATGCATATAAATGGATTTACACATAGGATGAGAATTTGAACTATTTGGGAAAAGAGCACTATTTATATTGAAAGTATTCTTACACTTTATTGCTGTTCTTTTCAGAATAGCAAGCATATATATGTCTGCATTGAACAACAGTCTAGAGAAACCACAATTTAAACTATGTCAAAGTAGATCAGTGTTGAATCTCACACTTAGACGGTGTGGATTTTTCATGAAGCATAATGAAAAGCATATACTGGGAGGATTTATTTTACTGACAAATACCACTGAAGATCTGCTGTGGTGAGTAGTATGGGGCTAATACAAAGGAAGCTCTAAGGGGGGTAGGTATCGTCAGAGGACACACATACTATGCAAATTTTATGCAAAACATATATGTAAATATCTAATCTACATTTCAGACAGTGATATAACTATATACACATCACAGGTAATTATTGACCACTGGAAAAATATTAAGCAATTGTCATGTTTCTAACTCAGATATGGGATTTCATCAGGTGAAATTATTATTATTTATTTTCAAATCCTTTCTGTGATTAGTTTAAAATTTATACATCTTGTGAGTTCTGGTATCATGCTAACGTCAAATTATTATGAACTCTGAAGGAAAGCTAAATCCATGAGCTAGTTAGCTTCTACAATCATTGTAAAGATGACATTGTATTGCTATGAATTTTAATTAAAATGGCAGACTTTGTTTAATCCTTTTATTAAAAAAGCTCCCTACAACGCAAGTAAAAAGTTTATGTAAGAAAGCAGTTAATTTTTGAGATATTTGAATATCTTTTCTGTTCAAGTCTCATAAACATAGCCTTCTATCAATCCATTCTTTCCTTAGAAGGCAGTTTTTTTTACCCATTTTGTATAAAAAGTAGAGCCTGGAATTTGCTTTAAGTATAATTAGGGCCCTAAAATGTATGGTTGCTCTCTGAAAACTATATCTCCGAGCTCTTTTGCAATACAAGTTAATTAACTGGATTTAGATATTTGCAAGATGATATATTTAATGGGATTACTGCTCATATAATGTTCTCAGTGACTGATTTGCAATCTAAGCTCACGGAACCGAGTGCTGAATTTCCAGCTCTTTGAGAGTTAATGTTGTGTTAAAGAAAAGTACAATTTGAACCTCATTGTTCATGAATAGGTGAGTTATTCCCCTGAAATGGAGCCGGGCCCTACAAGGGCTGCAGCGGGCAGATGCGTGAGCAGGAGCTTGCAAACCATCACATTCCAGCCACTGCCCCAGGTAGCTGGATCCCCACACCTGAACTCCTGACAAGTTCAAGGCAATTGTGTGTCTCGTCAAAATATAATGGCCCATTATTCACCGTCTGTCTCCCAAGTGGGATCAATTAGATGCTTCTGCTCCACAGGCTTAAAGATAAACACCTATGTTTTGGTTGGTTGAGAGTTAAAATGAAACCATACATAACCATTCAGCACCCCTAGATCTGACCATTGTAAGCACTGAAGGTTCTAAATCCACCTTTCAATGCAGTCATTCAAAATATTTGTGATTATTTTATCAGACTGGGTGGAAAGGTAAGTCATAATGTGCTTTGAAGGAAGGTCAGTAGAAATATGTCAGCCTTTCCGAAAAAAAAAAAAAAATCCCTTCCCTGTCTGCCTTTGTCTCATTCTCTTTTTTTGTTAAGCAAATATATTTCTGCCTGTCAATTGGGTTCACTCCAATGTTATGGCTTCCGACACTGAAAATGACATCACTAATGAATATAATTTAAATCTTCCTGATCAGAGGACTACTGTAAAAACAGCATTTTAACTAAAATGTTGAAACTTTTATGAAATGTATAAATATTAGCTCAGTCAAATAACTATTAAGAGAAAATTTAAATTCTCCCTGAGTTGGAAGGCTATATAATAGCACTCCAGTTTCTCGTTTTCGTTGGAAGTTAGTGAGTGAAATGGTTCTTTGTATTTGACCTAAGGTGAGAGTGATCATTTCCAGGATCCATAGACGTACTCTGCGCCTTCCAGATCACCACTGCTCTCTCTCAAGCTGAAGGGTGACGTGAAAAGGACGCATCTTTCCATCGTATAGACATGACTGCGTTTCCCTCAGTTTTGAGCTAGGGTCTCATAAAGGTGAGCTTTTAGGCAAAAATGAAAATATAAAGTGAATACAGGTGTTAAAAGTCAGATACCAGACTCATCGAATGCAAAAGGGCTCAGTCAACTGAGAGGCAGTGGGTCTAAGCTCACTTTCTGGATGAGAAAGCCGTGGTCTAAAGAGGTAAAGTGACTTGCTGGGTGGGCTACCTGGAGCCTGGGTCTCATTTACCTCATTCAGTCTGGGTCTCATTAGCTCCCTGGGTGGATGGACCAGGCCGGGGGTCGGGGGGAGGTGTGAGAAAGGGAGGCATAGGAAAAAGGGAAGAAGTCTGACTTTTACTCTTCTTGCTACCGAAATAGTCTACAAAGTCAGCAGCAGCTCACAGGTGCACACAGTTCTCTTCCTGCCACAGACACCTGTCGGTGGAAAATCTCATCACCAGCAGTGGTTGGGGACATAAGGGTTAGCATGGACCCCAGCAGCCCTGCAGTGATTCTGGGTTTGGCTCTAAGGAGTCCTGAACTCAACCTATTGGGGTACACCCCAATGCCCTCTCTTACTGTCTCTCTTCTCTCCCCCACACTTCTTTCCCAATCTACCTTAGAGGAGGCAATCACTGCTTTTCCTCTCATGTGTTTCAGTTTTGGAGGTTCGAGGAAAGAACTATTTTCCTACCTTATTGAACTTTTCCTAAGTCAAGGGAGTCAGATTCACCTCCAGCCATTGCACCTCATTAACCTCTACCCTTCCTTTAGGTCTCGGCTTTTCTTTACAACCAGGTCAGTACCTCTGGCACAGGATTTCATAGCTTCACGATCTTGCCTTCATAGCACTTAACAGTAATTCTAAATTTAAATGTGTTGGTGTGCAATTTCTATTATGAGTTTTTATTTTAAAATAGTGGAGACTCACAAGAATTTGGAAAGTAACTACTAGAATGCTTGTATAGTCCTCACCCAGCTTTTCTAATCAATGACAACAGTAACCACAGTACACTGTCAAAACCAGGAATTGACATTGGCACCATACTATTAATTTGGGTAAAAATCTTACTTGGATTTCAACCGTCTTTACACGAACTCTGTGTGTGTGTAGTTTTATGAAATTTTAGATACTAATAACTATTGCCATAATCAGGATAGAAAGCCGTTCCTTCACCATGAAGAAACTCCCGGTGTCACCCATTAATAGCTGACTCTTTGCCCCAGTTTGGACCTGTTGTCCATCACTGTAGTTTTACCATGTTGAGAATGTTATGTAAGTGGAATTGGACTGCATATAACTCTGACAGTGGCTTTTTACATTTTGCATTATCCATCCAAGTGGTTGTGTGTTTTCAATAAATTGATTCCTTTTATTACTGAACAGTATTCCTTGGTATGACTGTACCACAATTTGCTTATTCATTCATCTGTTCAAGTCATTTGGGTTGTTTCCACTTTGGGGTTATTACAAATAAAGCTTCTATAAACATTCGTGTGCAGGTTTTTGTGTGAACATACATTTTCATTTCTCTTGAATAAATGCCCAGGAGTGAGATTGATAGGTTGTATGGTAAGTGGATGTCTATGAGAAAATGTCAAACTGGTTTCTAGTGTGGCTGTACCATGTTACGTCCCACTGACAATGTATGAGAGATCTAGTTCTCTACATCCTCGATAGCACTTAGTATTGTCAGTGCTTTTTATTTTAGCCATCTTAATCGGTGTGCAGTGGTACCTCAGCAAACCTTTAATTTGCATGAGCTTAATGGCTTATAGTGTTGAACACCTTTCCATGTACTCATTTGCCATCTATATATCCTCTTTGGTGAAGTGCCTGTTCAAGTCTTGCCTATTTTTTAATTGGGTTGTTTATTTTCTTACTGTTGAATTTAGAGTGCTCTTTATATATTGGGGATACAAGTCCTTTGTCAGATATGTGATTTTATTCCTGTGTGAGGCTTATCACTTTATCTTCTCAAGAGGGTGTTTAGAAGAAAAAAAGTTAATTTTGGTTAAGTCCATTGTCTGTTTTTTCTTTTATGAATTACTCTTTGATATCATGTCTAAGATATCATGTCTAAGGAAACTTTATCCAGTCCCAGATCACAAAAGTCCCCAGGTGATTCTGATCCAATTTGAGCGTCAAGCATTGGGCTAGTTTATGGCCTTTTCATATGCTAATATCTATGAGTCTAGCATTTGGGTTCACAGGTGACATTAATAGTCCTGTAGTTCATTGCAACAGAGAATGCCTAATAAATGCGAAGTTTTGTTGGGCTACAAAGATGACTGACTTGGTCCAAAATATCAGTTATCCAAACAAGATTTTGAGCAACAAGAAAAAAATTATGTATGTGTTAAAATGATGTTATAGCTTATCTAGCAAAAAAAAACCAAAAAACAAACAAAGAAAACCAACAACAAAAGACAAATGACATGCAATGAATGCAAAAATTGATTGGCTCACCATTTAAGGCCATTATTGTACAGTATATTCCAACTATGTAAAAGCGTCCAACAGCTGCATGTGGAAGAGCTAATCCTACTCACCCCCCGCCCCCACCTCCACATGATTGTCCACGGGAACTTCAGCATGACTCACACCAAGTTCAGTCTAAGCCAAGGTCATTATATACAGAATCTTTTTCATGATATAAAATCTAGGAAACTACTGAAATTCAAGACAAAATTCTGATTTTTTCAAAGAAAAAAAGGAGGAAGAGAGAGAGAGAGAGAGAGAGAGAGAGAGAGAGAGAGAGAGAGAAGAAGGGAGGGTGGGAAGGGAGGAAGGAATGAAAGAAGGAATGAAGGAAGGGAGGGAGGGAAAGAAAAACCCTTAGGCTCATATGTCTCCATAAATTACATCTGTACTCCACCAGCGTTCAAACCCCTAGAGATGGCTTTCATAAAAAGTATGTAATTATTCACCTTATTACCTACGGGAAGTCAATCTCACATTGCCCACCATTCCCTGGCTTGCTCATGACTTCAAGCAAATTCCATATCTTAATTTCAAAGAACCCCAAATATTGGTTCCCATATGATTTCCCGCCCTCAATCTTATAACCACTGAGCCTTCCTAGCTCTCAGAAAGATGCCGGGACGACTCAACATCATTGGAGATGAGGAATCCCAATCTTATTTTGAAAGGAGCAGGAGAGAGGAAACCACTATGAGACCGTTCAGAAACCAACACGTGAGAAACAAAATCACCCCTTAAAATTCAACACAATACCCTGAATTCCTGTTAGTCATTTTTGAAAAGAGAAACGGGCATTGGTTACACAAAGATAAAGCCAAGATGCTTAACAGCCGGTAACTGAGCTGCGGTGGAGCAGGCGGAAGGAGGAAACGGGGTCCTGTAAAGATGACTTTAGACTTTACGGGGCGGGGGAGGAGGGGGGGCGGGGGGGCATGTCATGTCCATCCAGTGTGCATTCTGGCTTGTCTCTCGTCGCCACCAATTGAAACACACTCTTTAGTGCCCTCGTGCATTTGTATCATGAGATGTTCGGAAAGAACAGTCCTTCCGTGCATTCACGAGCAAGTGGTCAGGCCACCTCTGCAAGCAAATACTTTAAAAAATGCTACCAAGGCTCTGCCTGGGCCTGAAGCAAGCACGCGTTAACTCCTTCAGAGACGGGGCTGAAAAGCTTACATTCAGGATACATTAATCTGAAAACAAGTGTACTTTTGTGTCTGCGGAGGATTCTTTTCATTGCCATCAATTTCGTACATCGATAGACGGCGATTCTAGCTTCACTCTCAGGTTGCCCTCCAAGCTAGACCGTCCGCCGGCGAGGCGGAGAGAAACCGCGTCCTCTCTGATTTCTCCGATCATCCTGAACACTCTAATTTCCCTTTCCCGTCAGTGACCTGCTCCACGTTTCTTGGGAGGAAAAATGACCTCTGGGTAATGCGAATAGTTATTCAGCTCTGTTGATAGAATGTTTACCTGGGGGCAAAAGACACACACACACACACACGCACACACACCACCCGTTCCAATGACAACTAAAAGCATTTAGCCCTTTTGCACCAACACCTCCTGGCACGGTGTCACAGGTTTTGGCACTCTGAGGGTGGGGGTGACACCTAGGCACTTGCTGTCCCTTCGCCCTTTTCTCACTTGCTGTGAATTTTCTGAAGATGCTATCATGCTTTGAGCTAAATTCTATTAAGTTGGAGAAAAATATAGTTTTTGGTGATGAGCTCTCTGGGTGCTCAGAACCGGGAATGCATATCCGGGGTTTTTTGTTTCATTTTGTATTGATGCCTTTGTCTTCGGAGCAGTTAGAGGAGTTAAGGAGTGAGAAGGATCCACAGCAGAATGTCTACCTTTCACATTTGTAATACTCTGAGAATCACATGCTTCAAATGTTTGTTAATTATAATACCAAAATAATATTGATGGACAGAGTGCTTCCTCTGGGCCAATACAGAGCAAGGCACTTGACCTCAGTTCACCCTAATTCATGGGATAGTTCATGATGTCAGAGGTGACGAGAGGGAGTCAGGAAGGTCTGGTGACCTGCTCACGTGATGCAGCTCATGGATGGCCACAGATGCAGCTGCAAAGCCACATCCTTCCCACTGCATGACACTCCCCCAGGGTGAACTTCAGAAGCTGGAAAGGCCATAAACGGAGGAATCTGAAAGGGCCGTTAGCCATATCCAATCCAACCTCCTCATTTTCCCAAGATGGGAAGCTGAGGTTCAGCACCACTGAACACACTAAGATCTGGGCCTGTTGTCTCCTACCCACCACCGTGGGGATTCTCTGGGGACTGCGCAAAACAAAGCACTTGCCTTCCTCCAGCGGTCCCTGGATTGCCTATTTCCTTTCCTTGCCTTGATGTCTGATGTCCTTGGTCTGACCCTTCCTGATCTCTATCTTGAAATTGAAGTACTTTCCTCATCGGTGTGACCCCGCTGCCCACCAGCGGTAAAGCCCGTTCCCTCTGAAGCAGCCTGCCTTCTCAGCCATGAAAAGTGAATTTTAAAAGCACTTTGCAAGTCTTGTTTAGTTAATCCCCATAATCGCTGGGAACGGAGGTCACTATTAATTTTCCCATTTGACTTCCTGAGCAAGGAAACCAAGAAGCCAAAAGGTTCAATGGTTTCCTGGGATCACTGGGGGCCGGGTCCCTGGGTTCAGAGGCTCTTGAGACAGCATTTCCCTCCCCCAGGAAGAGGCGGAGGCTGAGGGGAGATGTGGGGCTTAGCCCTCTGCTGCTATGTTCTGATCTCCCCTGCCCTCCCTCTTCTCATACATCTGGCTTCCCCAAGGTGTGATGCTTGCCTGTCCCCTGGCAGGTAGGGAAGTGGCTGCAAGAGTATACTCCTTGCCATCATTGCTGGACTTTCCTGGACTTTTGCTCATCCATTCGTTTAATGAATATTTCCAGAGTGTCTTTCAAGTACCAGATCTTATGGTAAGTTCAAGGAATATTATAGGAGACTAAACAGACATGTTCATCATCCTCCCGTGTTCTACAAAAGTCCTGTCAGAACTTTGGCCATTTATTCTTTCATGAATTCCAGGCCTTTAGTTTACTCCCCAATCACTCTGTGGGCACCTAATCTTTCGTTTTTCAAAGAGAGCTGAATGTTTATGCTTTCACACACATAGTCTGCCAGTGCTGGGATACATTTTAAACGGCAGGGAACAATTCCCTCTGCCCCCCAGCAAAATAATTTTCCCCGTCTGTTATGGACTAAATGTTATGTCCCCCCCCCAATTTATATATATTTTATATATTTTATATATTTATATATTATATAACCCCCAGTGTGATGCTATTTGGAGGTGGGGCCTTTGGGAGGTGACTAGGTCATGAGGGTGGAGTCCCATGAATGGGATCAGTGCCCTCCTGAAAGGGATTCCAGAGAGCTCCTTCACCCCTTCTGCCATGTGAGGACACAGTGAGAAGATCCTCTAAGAACCAGACACCAAATCTGCCGGGCCTTGATTTGGACTTTCCAGCCTCCACAACTGTGAGAAATACATTTCCGTTGTTTATAACCCGCCTTGTCTGTGGTATTCTGTTGTAACAGCGTGAACGGACTAAGACACTGACTTTCTGAATCTGGGAAGACATGGCTGGGATCCCAGTTATCTGTCATTGCAGGTTTGCCCATGCACTCCCTCCCTACCCATGATCATTTCCTGCCATTTAGTTGAATTCAGCCAACACTGAGTGCCTTCTGCATGCAAGCTAACTCTGTGCATTATCTTCTGTTGTTCAAGGGAAGTTAGTGTCGTGCTCAGGGCCTGAACCCTTGTCAGTCAACAAACGTGCATTGACCGAGCACCTAGGACATGCAGGCATCTTCTCAGGCACAGCGGGTATGGCAGTGAGCATGATGACACAGTCCTGTCACAGAAACTCACAGTGAAAAGTCCAGGCCGTCAGCATCTGTGATACTGCCCAACATAAGACCCAAGATGTGGGCAGCTCTTCAAAATCTACCAGAAACACTTCCTTGCAAAAAAAGTAAAGTTTCCGAATTCAAAAGTAATACTGTTCAAGATGTACAACACAATGGTTTGATTTTTGTCTATGTTGTAAAATGATTACCACAATAAGGTCAGTTAAGCACCCATCACCTCACATAGTTCACATTCTTTTCCTTTGTGAAGAGAACTTTTAAGATTTGTTCTCTTAGCAATTTTCATATATGCAATACAGCCTTGTTTTTTTTAATATCTTAATAAAACTGGAAAAGTAAACAAATCAAAAAAGTAATCCTATTCCCTAGGGTTTTTTTTTAAAAAGTGTAGAACGAAGAACCATCATCAGCTATAGTACTTTCTCTGTTCTTTCCAGTCTCTTTTCCTGTGTTTTTATGCCATTGTCCTTCCAATACCAACAACTTTCATTTTAGAGAATATTGTAGTGTGAACTTTTTTGACGTGGTTACAAAGCTGTGCTGAATATTTTTGAGGACTACACAATATTCTAGGAACTCTCCCAAGGTCCCCACAGACTCTCTTCCTTCCATGTACCTGCTCTAAATAACTGCCACAAACTTGGTGGCTTGGCTCAACAAAAATTTATTTTCTCACACTTCTTTTGGTCAGTTTTGTGTGTTTTTCTCGCTTTTCCTAAGAACTCCTTGCCTTTCCCACTACTTTTATATTTTGGTTCAAGAATGAGGGAAAACACTCAAAACTGACCAAAAGGTGAACCCAGAAACCACAATTGCAGTTTCTCGATCACTGCAAATCAAGAAAGCTTCCAACTAACACAGTCAATTCAGGACAGAGGCCCCTGTCGCTGAAGGGCCCAGCACGGGAGTAAAAGAACTTCCCAAGCGATGTGACCTGCACATTGTCTTGACTGTTTCCTTTTACTGCAACCCATGAAATGATGAGGACACAATAAACTCCAGTTTATCCCAAGCGTCTCTCTGAAGAGCACATTGTTCAGTGACTAATACAAAAGATGGTTCCACCTAATGTTTGCGGTGTACCTACTTATGGGTTTCCCTGCTAATTCACCACCATATAACTTGTGATAATTTTAGGCTCGTTGTAATGTTAATTATGACTTTCAAGAGCATGACTAAAAGTTTGCAGTGTGAAACATGGCCTCTGAGCAAGCAGGAACTGAGTAGGTCAGCTTTCCCTTGAAGTCTGCGGGAATGATGATTGTGAAATAGTCTATTTCTCTGGCAGGTCTAATTTGGGGAGTATATTATACAAAAGGTGCATTAAAAAAAATAACAACGTCCACTCTCTGTAAAGACTTAATAGCTTTTTCTAGTCTTTGGATTCAGTCTTCACAATGCAATTTTAAACCCAGTAATAACTTTAATAAGGTACATATTAGAAATCAGCTTTATTTTTTTTTTTTTACTCCATATGCACATGAACTCTCATAAACCAGGAGCTATTTAGTTTCAAACTCTTTCCCCAGCTTCATCATTTTGTTGGAAAGGGAGAGTGAGGATTAGCAATCCTACTTAAGTAAACGTTCATTGAGAGCCGGCTCGGTGCCCAGGGCCAGGATTGGGGGATGAAGAAGCCAGCGAAACTAGCCTGCAGTGGCCAGTCACGAAAGGCACAAGCCAAGGGGCGACTGAGAAGGGGCGACTTCATTTTCCCAGCGTGAAGAGGGCATTAGTGTCTCCTTCTAATGAGCAAGACTGTTTGGCCCAGTGGTTAAGCCCAGCCATGACTCGGGCAAGTTAATGGCCATTTTGTGCCTCTGTCCCTCGTTTTAAAACTCGGGGCAATAACAGTACTCATGTCAGGCTGTATCAGTTGTGAGGCTCAAATGTGATTAGATGGAAAGCGCCTAGGACGCCACGGAACTGCCCCTTACGCTTTGGTCACCGTTGCTGGTATGATCACAAGCAATGAAGGCTCATGGAAATCACGGTGGACAGTGAAGAAAAGGATGAGGGTCAAAAGCCAAGACGGCCTGCGCTCCCGCCACCCTGAGATAACCACCCTGCCTATTCTGGTGGCCATACGTTCACTCATCTCTTATTAAAGAGAAACAAGCCCCCAAATATAATTTTATGGAAATTGATATTATAGTCCTTTAAAAAAAAAAGAGTAACGTTTTTCGAACCTTTATTTTTAGTTTACTTCTTTCTCTCTTTCTTCCCGGCCTCCTGCCCATCCTGCCTCTGGGTTGTACTGTGAACTCTGATGTGCAACTTTCTCCATCTTTTTCGATGCCCCTGTAATCCTCGCAAACCGGTGGAGCAGGGACTGAGAGGCTCATTCCTTTCCTAAAATGTAATTATACGATTTACATTTCTCTGTGAGTGTGTGGGTTTTATTTCCCCTTACTGAACAATATAAGCCAGAAATCCTTCCAAATCAACGTGTAATAGATCTAACTCACTCTTTTTAGTGGTTGTATAATAGTCTATGTTCTATTTATTCAACTATTCTGTCATTGAGCAGCACTCACTTTGTTCCTGTGTGTGTGTCTCTGTGTGTGTACAAACTATCTCATAATAAGAATATTGAAGCTTTCTAGGGACAGTTGCCCAGGAATGGGATAGTGGAAGGTTTGGGAAGGTGGATGGAGGGGCCTTGGAAAATAGTCAAAGGTACAGGCAATAGCCTGCAAAGGAGCCAGGGCACCCATTCAGTTTTCCACCTGACAAATACTGAAATGGGCCCAGATACATCCAGTGAATGGCGGACCTGGACTTGAAGCCAGGGCTTCTGGCTTTTAGGCCACTGCTTTCTCCTCTTCTACATGGACAGAGGAAGCGATATTTAAACTCAGTCTTGAAGGATGGTCAGATATAGAAGGTAGAAAAGAGCAAAGCATCTCAGGTAAGGTAAATAGCATGGAAAAGGCCGGGGAGGCTTTCACGTGCATGACACATGAGGGAGTAGGAAGTTTTTCTTACTGCTTAAGCCTAGAGTCCCAGCAGGGGTTTCAGGTGGGTGTCGCAAGCAGGTGAGCCCAGATGGGAAGGAGGGAGCGATCATGTTCAGGGGCTTTGATATTGTCAGGCAGCCTATGGGGAAACATCAGAGTTCAAACAGATTTTATCGCACGAGTGTTTGGGGGAGATCACTCTGATGGCAGATGGCAGAGGTTGGTTTAATTTACTGGGACATATGAAGCGGCAAGTCCAAGAGACCAGGTAGGAGGCTAGACGCGGAAACCTGGGGACATTCCAGGATAAAAGCCACAGAACTTGTTACCGAATGCTCAAGATAGTGACCGCATTGGGCACATGGTGGGCTCTTAATAAATATTGAAAGAAGGACTCACATGAGGAACTTGGGATGGATGAGGAGAAGTCAAGTAGGAATACTGATGCTGAGTCGTTGCCAAGTTGCTAGGCCATTGCCGGGGGCAATCACCCAAAGAAGGAGATACCATGGTGGCCCTTGGCCCCACTGTTTTGGAAATGTTTTGGAAATCCCAAACTCTGAAGGATTACCCTGATGTCACATTTATAAAGTAGGATCTGTTACGTGAGGGTCTATCTTTTATAGCCCTGTGCTCTTGGCAATGAACAAGCATCTCAAATTCCCAAGAAGAAAGCTGTGGTTCTATTATGAAATTAATTTTCCACTGACCCAGGTCCAGAAGGCTGTTTGAAAGATAAGTGTTGATTGATGTGCATATGAAGACTTCCATCCAGCTTTGCAAAGTACTAAATCTGCAAATCTGCAAGTAGAAATAGAGTCTTTCTGGAAAAAGTATTAATATTGTACCTTGGTGTTACCGGGTGATTGCTTTTCAACACCTGGGAGGACTTTTAAATGAACAATTCCTATTTATATCTCCCCCCAAATAGCACTGGAACTCCCAGGCATCTTATAAAAGTTTGGAACAGGCCTGCACTGCCGAGGTCAGAACTTGATTAATCATACAGAAAGCACAAGCCCGGGCATATTACAATTATAGAGGGATCATGTCTCAAATGAACCAGGCACCTGAAACGAGTGAATGTCTAAATCCCAGGGGTGATTCTGAAAACAAGAATGCAAGGAATGACTCCAGAGGCCGATACTGAAATCTATGTCAGGAGGTGCGTTTAAGAAAGAATTGAGGAATGAAAGATGAGAGCAGAATGATAGAGGCAGGACCCTGAGGACGCGTTTCCATAGCAGCAGGCAACTAGGAGGAGAGGTAGCAGAGAGAATAGAGCAGAAATGTGCACATCACAGACTCTGGAGTAAGCCACGGAGCTTGTGAGTGAACCCTTTCTGCCTCCTAGTCTTACAAACAAGAAAACCCAACTATCAATTCGGAAAAGTCAGCCCAAATCTCACTTGCCAAGATCTGCTTTCCTTTCACCAGGCCATGCTTCCTGGAGAAGAGACTACAGGTTCTGTGGAACATTGAGGTGCAAACACTGATTCCAAGGAAGAAGTACACCTTTGAGACAGATGCAGGTTTTCATTTTGTTTTACAGGCTGGCTTAGGAAGGTGGGTGAGGATACAGGACCTCACAGTAATGGGCAAAATAACAGCTATACCCCAAAGACGTCCATGTCCTAATCCTCATAACCTGTGAACATGGCAAAAGGGGCTTTGCAGCTGTGATTGACATTAAAGACCTTGAGATGAGGAGACGATGTTGGATTAATCATTTGGGCCCAATCTAACTCCATTCAGTTCTTAAAAGCAGAGAACCTTTCCTGGCTGCAGAGAACCAGACAGATGCAGGCCTGAGAAGGATTTGGCCTAACATTGCTGGCTTTGAGGATGGAAGAAGGGGCCACAGGTGCCCTCTAGGAGGTGGAAAAGGCAAGGAAACAGGTTCTCTCCAGAGCCTCCAGAAGGAACTAGCCCTGCCAATACTTTGGTTTTATCCTGGTAAGATCCGAGTAGCATTCTGACCTCCAGAAGTTTATGATGATCAATTTGTTGTTTAAGCCACTAAGTTTGTAATAGTTGCTTAAAGCAACCGTGGAAAATGAATATACTCATCTACTAGTGGTAGAGAATGCCACCAACAGGAGACCATCACTGGACCAGAATAAATCAGTGTTCTGCCAAGATTTCATCTTAAGATTTGCCTTAGCTCAGGTTGTTGTAATAAAATAGCACACACTGGGTTGCTTAAACAACAGACAATCCTGTCAATTGACCAACTGTCAGTTTTGTAGTTGACCTTTTACATGATGATTCAGGGACCCAACCTCCTTTCACCTGTGACTCTACCCTTCCCTAGGGCCTTGGAATACTTCATGTCTGGCCAGTCAATGGGGAAAGATGATGAGAAGACACACATGCTCCTTAAACATCATGGCCCCAAAGGGATATATCACTTCCACTTGCATTCTACCAGTGACAGTCAGTAATGTTGTCTTACCTCGGTACAAAGGAGGTTGAGACATGTCTCCACACTAAGAAAGGAGGAACAGAAATCTGTGGGGAGGCAAGCCACAGTCTCTGCCACAGTGTCCAGCTCACTATGCGCTTTTAAGAGTCAATAGTCTAGACTTTGAGAGATGTACTGATATTACACTAGTATCTTCTAATTAAATTGTCCAGCTAGGAGCTGCAGAAAATGATCACTCTCTTCTGGGTAGAGTGTGTTTTATCCATCAGGTCCACATTCTCGGTCACCCTGGAAGAGACCGCTCCTGGGAAAGGAAGGTAGGACTGGAGAAATAGCCTCCGGCCAAAGAGACAGGGGACCATCTTTCTTCCTCTGGGCTTCTCTGGTTGGATCTGAGCGGAGGTGCAGATGTGATTGATTTCAATGGTATGAGAAACGGCTGCTGCCAAGTAAAGACAGGTTGGGAGCAAAAGCTAATGTCCTTTACGTGGCCATGGATTTGGTCTCTACTTGTGAGTTTTGACAGGGCCCCTCTGCAGGAGTGGTTATAGGTGTGTTTTCTTCCATGTTCTCCTATTAGTAAAGTCATATTAAATGCTATGAAATGGTAGCAGCCCTGTTGTGTAAATGAAAGGAAGAGCCTGTGTTGTGGGCTGAATTGTTCTCCTCCAAAATGTATATCTCGCAGTCCTAACCCCTAGTTTCTTAGAATGTGATCTTATTTGGACATAGGGTCTAAACAAGGTCAGTAGGGTGGGCCCTAATCAACTGTGACTGATTGCTCATAAGAAAAGGCGATTAGGACACAGACATGTACAGAAGGAAGGCCATGTGATGACACAGGGAGAAGACAAGACATCTACAAGCCAAGGAGAGGCCTCAGAAGAAACCAAGCCTACGGACACCGTATCTCAGACTTCCAGCCTCCAGAACTGGGAGATGGTCAAGTTCTGTTATTTAAGCCCCCCACCCAGTCTTTGGTACTTTGTTTTGGAAACGTACACAGCCTGGTTCATATGTGGGACAGAACAGTGAAGGGCTCTGGCATCTTTCCCAGAGCCATAGTGCTGGTAAGAGGGGCAGCCATTGGCAGAGACAAGTGATACCCAGTGAGCAGGACAATGTCATGAGGAGCAGAAGGAGTGGCAAAGAGCTGGCCAGGAGGCCCAGCAGGTGAACACGAGGAAACTGCATTGGACAAAACATAGACTTGGGGGAACTTACTAGGGGACTGAGTTCTTCCAAGGCCTGGTGGTCTTGACGTCTTCATAATATGCTATTTTAGTGGAAATACATATGCCCACTTTTGGAAGTTCCAAGGAAGTGAAACCAAGCCTCATGTGGGTTGCAAGAGATGGAATGTTCTTGGACTGACTCCTTGAAGAAACTGACAATGCAGTTTGATTTTTCAGCTCCAACTCTTCCTAATTATGTGTCCTTTACTTAACGTCCATGAACTTGTCTTTCTCATCTGTAATATGTTAATAATAACAGTTCTTCTTTGAATATAATATAATATAATATAATATAATATAATATAATATAATATAATCTTGCCATTAGATGTAAATACAATGACATAAGGCTCTTAGTACATACATGCTCAATAAGTGACAGCTACTGCATTTATTATAGAAAAAACACCAATGCAAGGAACACACTCTCTGAGCCCTGAGTCCCTTTATGATGAGTAGAATAGATTTATATGAAGGATGCTGGTCATTTGTGTGTTGAGGAGAAATTTGGCTGGCTCTTTCACCAAATTTGGCCCTGACTGGACACTCTGGAGGATGAAAATGAGTTCAGAAACGGAGCAAGATGGCTGAGCTACACAGAGACCTATGGTTCTCTTCTGTCTCAAATACTAACTCTGGCACATGTCCAAATTCGGACGTCATCATCCAATGAGAGTCACATGCCAGCGCTCCCCCAGATTGTTTCTCATGGCTTTCATCATTTCTCAAGGAAGCCCTATGTGTCTGAACATAAGCATGTTAGCCATTACCAGAGAGAGGATTCTTGGAACAGGTCACAGAAGGAGAGTGGCAGCACTGTTAGCTGTCTCTACTGTTTGCTGTGTCTCAGATCCGTGGTGATGTACAGGAACCAAAGGTGTATTTTTGTAGTATTTAATCCCTGAGTGCAGAATAGCTGTTCGGTACGTATTGAATTTCTTGGTGGAGTTCCCTGTCATCTCCTATCTCGGTCTCAATCCTCAAGCCTTTCAGTGTTGTTGCCTTTTCTTCTCCAGACTGATGGCATTCAGGAAACTTTTAGAAAATTTGCAACAGAATCCCTGTCATGCACACAGAACTGGCCTGGGCCTGATTACACACAGGCAGCCGTGCCCCACAGATGCCACTGGGATCACAACGGTCTATTATGAAATTGGACTTTTAAAGAGCTGGAGTCAAGTGGCAAAATCAGTGGCTGTCAACAGCCGAAGTCAAGACCCGAGTGAGTGTATTGGCTGGGGTTGTTCTGAATAATCCTAAATGGCCCCATCTGGGATTGGGGGCGGGGTAGGGGCTGGATGAGGAAGAGGAAGGAGCCAGGAAGCCAGGAAAGTGAGAAACCAGAACCTGGGGCTGTGACACTTAGTCACCTATCTTGTTGTCCTGGTTCTGATTTTGTGCCCAGTCTGATGCCATCTTGTTCCCAGATCCCTGACTTGGCCATCTGCTCTATCTCCTTAGAAGTGGGACCATCCCTCATTTTTTTTCCCAGCTATCTCCTGAACTTTCATCCAGGAGGTGGATGGGTGGGGTCAGTAAAATTAGTCCAGAAGTATCAAATTAGCTACTGAGTTGAGGGCCACCAGCGGGCCACATGGTAGACACATTACAAATGTCCTATCTCATCAACTCTGAGAGTGGCCATTATTTTTATCCTCATTCTGTACATAACTAAACTGAGTCTGAGAGAATCTAAATAAATTATCTAAAGTCACACAGCCCATAAATGATGAAAATTCAAACTGGGGACTATTGAGTCCAAAGCTTGTTTTGTTTCTAATACTACACTGGTCCTCCATTCAGAAGGGGGAAGCACAAGAATTTGTGAAGGAGGAATTTCAGGAAATTTAAGAGGTGTGTGTGTGTGTGTGTGTGTGTGTGTGTGTGTGTCCATGCACGGATGTGTTTCAGGGAAAAAAGAGAGGAAATAAGGGATGAAGCTGGAAAGGTAAATAAGGATGAAACTGAAGAAGACTTTTAAGGTCAAGTGCAAGAGTTTCAATCTCATTCTGAAAGAGATGCCTGCATAGGAGGAAGTATGGAAGTCTTTTGAGGAGAGGCAGGATCTTTGTTTCAGGTCGTTTCCTTAGGTGCGGCTTGTTACCTAACCACTCACCTCACCAGGCAATACTCTCTGTATGCTACTTTCCACTCGTCAACTGGATTGTCAGTTTCTTGACAGCAGAAATTACCTCATACTTTTTCAAATCCCCCACAAAACCTAGGATAATGCTGAGCACACAGCAAGAGCCCAATGAACATCTGTTGTCAAAATAATGCATGTGCTAATTGTTCTTCCCTTATGAGCAAATCATAAGCTGTTTCATACATATACAAGCTACATATGAATCCTGAGAGTAAGGAGGTAGTAAATCTTTTTATAAGTAAAATTTCCCTCTGTGCACCCACAGTGGTTAACCCTTTAGCAAATGTGTTCTAAGTCGGCTTGGAAATGTCCCCGTCCTCAAAATAAGAAACGACAGGGAAGCTTTGCCAAAGTCTTGTTTTGCTTTTGTTTCATTGTTATAATTTTTCTGTTTACTACTTATATGAAGATCTTCAAGAAATGCCATAAAAACCCAGTGAGATCTTGGCTCCTTAACCCAATTCTGTTGCTTTCAGTAAAATTTTATGCCAAATACAGTGCTGAATTCATGTGTAAGTGCCAAATTCCAAAATCTAGTTTCTATCTCTAAAATATAAACACTGAGATACAACTTACTAGGAACTTTGTTATCTCAAACACATTTAGAAAGAAAATGTTGTTTACATTATTTATTAACGTAATTCAACTTATGTATATCTCAAATCATCCTGTCAAGGATTTGAGGCTTATGGCAAAAAACACCTACAATGAACTGGTAACCTAAAAAACAAATTTTAAAATGGAACCAGGAAAGCAGAAATTAAAACAGGAAGTCAAACCTAGGAGAAAAATTGAAGGCAAATGTTTGGGTCCCAAGAGACTATATCAGAGATTGCAAAATGGCTACCTTTGGGACAAACTCAATTGAAGTTGCATTTTGTATGGGCCATTGTTTACAGAAATTTTTTTTGCCTGTTTCACAAATCAGTGGAAGTAGAGACTATCACAGAACAAAAGGGATTTAAGAGCTCTAACTACCAAGCACAATGTGTGGACTTTGTTTAGTCCAATTATAAAACCAACTTTGGTTTTGGATTAGGAAATTTTGACTATAGATTAAGTATTAAAGGATATTAAAGAATTATTATTAATTTTGTTAGGTATAATAATGGTACATGTTCCAGTAAAAACACAAAATGCTTGAGATTTACTTTAAATTACACAAGCAAAAAAAAAAAAAAGTGGACTAGGTAAATAAAATTAGCAAAATGTTGATAATTTTTTAATCTGAATGATGGGTATATGAAGGGTCATTATACGTTTCTTTTTTGTATATGTTTGAAATTTTCTATAATGAATATTTATAAAAATGACTATCTTCACACGGGTTATGTGCTTTCTAGTTTGACACAGTCTCCAGCCCCAACCCCGCCTAGCTTTTACCCCCATTACCACAGACTCAGCCTGTCTTCACCTGATTACCTGCCCAGTCTACCTTATGACACTAATAAAGATTTCTAGAGTTAGATAGAAAAGGGAGACATGGCAGTTGTTGAAGGGGAATAAACATACCAGTTCCTCAACTTGGAAGGACTTAACTAGCACTTAACAGTAAAAGAAATGACTCCCAAGGAGCTTCATGGGGGACCAGTAATACAGTGTCCCATACAGCAGTATAAGGGAGGGACCAGCCTCCACCCCTTGGGGACCAGTGAGTACCCTGTTTGAGGACTGGTATCCATCCACAGACAACACCTGGAGTAGCACTCCTTAACTCCAGCACCTCTCCGCCAGGATCAGTGGGAACTGACCAAAACACATTTCAGGAAAGCATTTTTGTGTGGGCAGCCCAGTGCTGAGTGAGAGAGCGGGCAGAAGTGGGCTTCATTACCACGAGGGAATGAAAGAGCCCCATGTGACTGCCTTAGTGGGCGACCAGTCTGCAGGTAGTTCAATGCTAGGACTGTTCTTGGAGCAGACTGTTTAAGGATCCACTTTAGAATGAGAACATTACGGTGAGAGTAGAAGCCCTTTGGGGCAATGATTCAGTGTGCATGAGAATAACCTGGAAATAATATTTAAAATTCAGATTCCTGTACCTCTTGGTAGAGACTGATTCAGAGTCTTGGGGAAAGGCCCAAGAATCTGACTTTACAAAGGCTCCAGGGGATGCTAATGAATGTGGATGGGGACCTGACACTTTGGACACAGATGAATTGTTTTCACCGGAAATATTTGTTCCTAGACAGATGAGCTGGCATCACTTTTTAAAGAGACAGCTCCCTATTTTTGCTTCATTTTCTCATGAACATACTGAGAGCAATAAAACGAAAACAGTGCTAATTTCATTCTCTGAACAAATGTGGGGCTTATGCAATTTTATTTTTTCAAGTAAAAATTCCCTAAGAACCGTAAAAACATCAAATGACACGAGAATAGGGTGGAAGCAGACACTGCAGGGTTGAGGATTTTTTTTTTCTTTTTAAAAAATCTGTCACTTAGCAACAACATATGTATGGCTGACAGTTGGAGTAATCTTTGAGTTGGCAACATGAAATTGTTAGGAAGTCTAAATTTGTGTTTTATCATTGTTAGCGGTATTTTAGCAAATCATGTAAGGTACAATATGTGCATTCTGCTGTTTTGGGAGGGAGACATTTTAAGTCAGAAATATTTGACTGTAAACATATTTTGCACCGAACTTTATTTTCCTCCTACATAGAAGAAAACCCAAAGCTTACCTAAGCACAGTAAGAAACCTAGTTAATCACCGCTATAGGATTAAGGGGAAATGTTCTTCAAAAATAGTTTATGGAAGTTTTAATTACACACACAGCCATAAAATGCTCAGTAATTGCTGCATACTGATTCTGTTTTTTTCTTTTTCTAGAAATGCTAAAACTATTTCAATATACACAGAATCAATAAACATAATTAAAATATGAGCTCATCAAAACAGTAATTAAATGTACTTAACAGCTTTTGTGGCTTTTCCCCATATGGTTACTGTGGGAGTGTGAATCTGGCACACTAGATAAATGTAACAAAATAAAGTGAAAGCCTCGGAAAGGATTATTGTCGGATCATATAATACAGTAAAACCCAGCTTTGCGGCAAGTTGCGCTAAATCAAAAAGTTGACAAAAGGAGTAGTGTATATAATTATTATACATTTTGGGGCTGTTTTCTATTTATATGTGATTAACACTATCATGGTCTGCTTTCAGAAGGAACAGAGAAATCCTCCAACATGAAAGGAAGTGGGGGAGAGCGCCTGAATTCTTAATATGACAATTCCCCTTTTAGGATATTGCTGGAAAGGAGTTTGATCATCACCCCCACTCTGGCTCCAGGCTGGTCATGTGACTCCAGAGCCCTAGACCAGGTGGTTCTCAGAGTTACTGGTGAGATGGTGTTCACCCTTCCTTACCTTTCCAGCCCTGGAAATGGTGTTGAATCACCAGGGGAGGACATGAGCTCTGTCTTCAGTTAGTTTCCTCCAGAAATGGACCCTGATTTGACTGCCAGGAGTTTCTGTGGGAGGCCATCATAGGCAGGCTGGCCAGGGGACAGGAAGTGACACAGGGAGAGCGGAAGCCCATGACCTGTTACCATGCTGGCTACCCCAGGGGGCAGCTAGCGCTCAGTCTCCCTAAGCACCATGGGAGTTTAGAATATCTCTGAACTGGCCCACCTGAGGAATGAGGAAGTTGGGGTATTTACAACCCCTCTGGATTTGCCTGAAGGCTACTTTCTGAGGCCCGGTTCTTCTGTCCTGGCCCCAGGGCTAACCGACAGACAGCACCGAGAGGCAGAGTCTTAAGCACCTGCTGTCAAATGTCATTGGCAGGGATTCGATGAGTGAGTGCTGAGGCCATAGGAAGGGACCCAGGGCTTCTACCATATGGTTTGTGCTAGGCTCTCCAAAAACGCCCAGGTCCTAATCCTTCAATTGGTGAATGTTACCTTAAGTGGCAAAAAATTTGCAGATGTGATTGAAAAATGAAGACTCTTGAAATGGGGATATGATATTGTGGATTATCTGAGACCTAAATGCAATTCCGAGCACCCTCATAGGGGGAGGCAGAGGGAGCTCAGACAGAGGAGGAGGAGGCAATGCGACCTTAGAGGCAGAGCAGGGAGCGGTGTGGTCCCAAGCCAAAGAAGGCTGGCAGCCACCAGGAGCTGGAAGAGGCAGGGAGTGGAGTCTGCTTTAAGGCCTCGGAAGCACTGGCCCTGCTCACACCTCGATTTTGGCCCAGTGATACTGATTTTGGAATTCTGCCCTCCAGAACCGAGAGAGAATCCGTTTCTGTTGTTTCACAACACCCAGTTTGTGGTAGTTTGTTTCAGCAGCTCCAGGAAACTAGTGGAAGGTCCTAGGAAGAATAGGTTTTTTTCAAAGAAGAAGCTTAACGGTAGATAGGGAAGAAACAAAGCCAGTGAGCATGTGGAGTAATCTCATCTGAAATTGAAATCCATTTCAACACCACCCCAACTTCCTCTTTTCTTCCTCTCCCATTTTTCTACTTTCTGCAAAACCTCTTGCCGATTTTTTTCTTTTTTCTCAGCAGGTTCATCTGCACTTGATGGCTGGACCCAGTTCCTTCTTTAGCTGAAATGTCAAAACGCAGCCATTCTTGTATTGCACTTACAGCATCTTGTCTGTGGAAAGTTAGATACAAGAGAGATCTTTTTCCAGACTCTCTAGAGGCTTTCTACAAGCACACTTGGAACGTGTCCTCTGTGTTCTTCCATCGCTGGGCACAACTGCTGTAGAATCCCACCAGTAGTGCCACTGTATGTCATCACTCGACTTGGAACCCAAACATGACATTTCTTGGTCCTGTCCAGAGGAAATGTACTGTGTTGCCTCCAAAGAGGCAACAATTAGATTTAGCTCTTCCAGTTGAAGAACCACCTCATGTCTGAAAATTAAAGAAGTCTAGAGAAGGAAAATATGTGAAAAAATAAACTCTAAAAAATTCCTGATTATTTTGGACATGGGACACAGGTGGAGGTTCCTCTTGTGCCCAAACTCCATTGAACAGCACCAGCTGTGGGGTAAAGAATATCTGAAAGAATCACACACTGCAGTTCCTGGGAGGAGCTGTATAAGGAGGGCAGGACAAGTTTTGCAGATGGGTTGACTTCTCAGTGAATCAGGTAGCCAGATGAAAAAACTAAGACTACATTTGCAGGCGTATGGAACTAGTATTAATATTCATGCAGAGCCCATCTAGAATGCTGTTTTTTTTTTTCCCCTGAATTTTTAGCAGTATGGTAGGGCTCTAAGGGAAACCATTTCTTTTGTGTTGAGGAGTTTGTGCTCCCTTACTTTAGAGCTTTATGAGGATTCATTTTAAAAGAGCACGGGAGTGAAAATATTAGGCCTCACGCAAAGGTAATATTCCAAATATTATATAATTGGCATGGTCAGAACTGACCAATCAGAAGAGACACTGTCCTGGAGCCTCTGCTGTGCCAAGTGTTAACCTTTTACTTGCTGGATCATGGAGAGGCCTGGGGGAAATCTAGGAGGGTGTTGGGGTGGTTGGAAGTGCTGGGGACTCTTGGGGGTTATTTACAACATGGCCATACAGCGTATGCTGGCTACACGTGAGGCCTCACCATCTGATATACAAAAATACCAAGTCTTCCTTTTGCCTCTTCTCAACAAGGGCAGTAAAAACCACAGTAGTGATTCATCTATTGGATGTGTATAATATGAGCCTGCTATGTGCCAGGCATCATGCTAACTAAGTGCTAGACATACGAAGATGTTGTCAGCTAAAGAGCTACTGGGAAAGTGTTATTGCAATTATTTGTTTGAGATGTCCAATGTGTATCTTCTTTGGGAATTGTGTAACTGCAAGTGATGAAAAACCTAAGGCCAACTGCCTTAAGTACAAAAGAAAAAGATAAGGGGATGTGTTGACTGAAATGAGAGAAAAGTTCAATGACAGATGCTGCTGGGTCCTAGTCTGGGGACGTGTGTGTGTGTGTGTGTGTGTGTGTGTGTGTGTGTGTGTGTGTTTCCCACTTTTCCTCTTTTGGCGATATCCTATATAGTTTCCCTTGAACAGAGCCTGAGACAAGGACCAAGGTATAAGCAATTTGTTTGTGAGCGGACCCCAGGAAGTAGTAAGAAGTGAGGGAGAGGGAAAATGAGATAGAAAAGGGAGAAAAGCCAACATGTTTTGCAGACATGACCTGAGTACTCCTGTGGGCAACCGGTGCTCAGTCCTGCTGGTGTCCCCCAGAAGGACCATGTAGAATTCAGAATTTCTACAGGATGTTCTGAAATGGAGGACATGGAACAGGCATGTGAGAGTCCACTACAGGTGTTACACTAAAAGCAGGTGGGTCAAGGAGAGGTGGCAGGATGTACTGTCCACGCCTGCAAAGCTGTGCTTTCCTCGGCACTGGCTCCAGTCTTAGCGTCCGTGTGGTTGTGCAGCGGCTCCCGTCACACCGCACATGGCTGGAACAGGACCGTCAGGGTCGGTGGGAAGCCAGCTGAGCCAAGACACCCCTCACTGGTGTTCACAGAGTTCTCTGGAGGAGAATCGAGTTCTGAGCCCTATGTGATAATTTCAGAATGTCACCCAGATTTTAAATTTAGAGTCACCCCATTACCAAGTTCTGGATTTATTTTACTCTAGTTTACACGTGGGCAAAATTCCATAGACCTTTACTGATTGTTTACTACACTCTTTGAGAGTTCCAATGGTGAAGTCCCTCAAACTTGAATCCAGCCACGTTTGGGGCTCAAGGAATAATGATTGGGGTTTCTTCCTGTAATCAGGTAACTATAATCCAACTTGACTCTAACACTCCAATGTTGACCTCTTAGTAGCCCCCTTTGAAAAAGCCTTGCTGTGCTGCATTTGTGTTCTCATGATATTGTATTGTTAGGTTTAAATGTCATGTCAGGTTGGAACATTGTTATATGTTGGGAAAAAATGAAGTGAAAATTGCTGTGTCTCACCTCTCCTTGAAGTTTCATTTGTTAGTCGGGGTTACCTGCCTGGCTCCAAGGTACAACGTGACTCTTCATCTGGTTCAGTTTGAATGTCAAGTTTGCTCGCCCAAAAGGTCCCTGTGGGGCCTCACCCACTTCCATCGGGCTTCATCCCAACCACTCGGCACTGAAATTCTGGTAACCTTTTGGTGCCCAGACCAGGCGTCCCTGAGGCTGTGTTTCCTTGGCGTTTCTGGTGAAGTCAACCAGTGACCATGGTGTCACTTATGCTGGTCAATACTTTCTTCTTCAAAAGCTTTTGGTTTTGTTGGGGAAGGAAGTGGTCAGAATTCACCGAGGAGTGTTGTTTTTCCTGGAATGATCTTGGCGATGGTTTCAACTCCTCACTGCATTTGGTCTCTGTTTACAAAAACTGCTGATATTCTTTCTGAAGGTCTTTGAGGTCACCATAGCTGCTTTCTGCCTTTTACCTTTGCGGGCCTGACTGTGTTGGAACAATAGATTTTCCAGATGGACTGCTGGTCACAGAGCCTCACGAGTGGTGTAAGGGACACGTAAGCTGTCACTTGCTGCCAGGAACCAATAACGGAGTGCAGCTTTCTTTGTCCTGTGGGAGAAGGTGGTAGGGCTAACGTGCTGTGGTTCTCATTCGGCATTAGAACATTCCTGAAGATCATATGTGCAATGACGCTCCTCTTCCATTCCAAAGTCATTCAAGGGGGAGGGTGCTTTCCCTAAAAACCTTTTGAATTAATCTCTTGGTACCAATACCTTTTCAAATTTGTTTCTGGACTTTTATTAACTTTTACTTCAAACACAAGAGTTGAAGGGCTATGAAAACCCACAGAGAAACTTGAGTGAACACCTACTAGATCTTGAAGTGGTTATAATTTATATCCTGTGAGGAATGGCTTGCTGAAAGTGAATATTCATTTCCATTTCTAGGTTGGCTTTTTGGCTGATCTAATTCTTTATCACCATTTAGCTTATGAAACACCTATTGGTGCAGTCTGAGTTGACCTTTTGCATTCCTACTGACAGTTGATAGATAGATATGCATAAATTAGGATACAGAAGTTTCCTTTTTGAAAATCAGTAGCTTTTAACCCTTCTGAGGATGAAGTAAGCAACTAAAATATATAATCTTTATTTAAAAATTTATTTTAAGTCCTAGTGTGATACTTATTAATGTTTTAGGTAGTACTTTTTATACAATATAATATTGGTTAATGGTTTTTCCTACTGTACTAGCAAATAGAGCCATTAGAAAAGGCAAAAGCTATCTTATCCTCATTCTAGGCCTAGGATAATATCTCAAGGAGAGATTATTGATGACTGTTTTATAAACCATTCATTTATAGTAGTTAAGAGCTTCCACTCTGAGTTTAGGCCACCTGGTTTTGAATCCTGATGGCTCTACTTACTATATACGCAACTTGGAACAAGTTACTTAGCCTCTCTGTGTTTCACTTTCCTAATATGTGAATAGGGATAATAACAGCACCTGCCCTATGGAGTTGCTGTGAGGACTAAGTCATAGCATATATTGAGAGCTGAGAACAGTGTCCTAGATTCGCAAGCCACAGAGCCCACTCTGCAGTCCAGCAAGGTAGATAGAGAATAAACCAATTAGCAAAAATAGAAGATGGAGAGTAAAGGGTGTAGGAACCATAGACTTCTCTGATGTGATAATGTTTGAGAAGAAGGAAGTGGAGGGGGGTGCTGCTACGTGGGTATCTGGGGAAAGAGTCTTCCAGGTGGGGGGAACAGGACAAGTAAGTACAAAGCTCTGAAGAGCAAGTCTACCAGGGTGCCGGGAGCACAGGGAAAAGGGGAGGTAGTGAGAGACGAGGTCAGAGAGGGCGCGGGGCCCGGGCTGAGCAGACCCCCTAAGTGATTCCAAGGACTCAGGGATTGACTGAGTGAGGGGGGAGCCACGAGGCGTGGGGAGGGGCTGGTGTGCAGAGAAGTGACATGAGCTAACTCATACTTTGAAAAGGTCCGTCTGGATACCAGGAGGAGAATAGGGGGCAAGAATGGAAGCAGGGAGAGCAATGAGGAGGTGAGGGCAATAGTCCAGGCCAGAGACAGTACTGGCTTGGGCTCCGATAAAGGCTGAGTTTGGGGCAATAAGTATCCACCCACAGGATCTGATGGACTTCCTGATGTGGGACACGGAGCTCACCTTCTAGTAAAACATGCCAGAGACTAAACATGTGCCTAATTAATTAATTTAAAAAATCAATTAGACTGTGACAAGCGCCATGTAGAAAATGAGAGAGGATATGGGATAGAGGGTGGTCAAGACAGACCACTCAGCAAAGAAAACATTTGAACTGAGATTTCAGTGGCAGCCAGGTGTTTTAATCGCTTCCTTTTTACACCACTGGCTAGGGAGGCATTCCCACCCTGGAGTTATGACGATAGCCAGACATGACACTGAACACTGGACAGAAGAGACAGAAGTTTATTAGTCACAGACCCTGGGAGGGGAATACATGACATGCATGTAGGGACACAGTGGACTTGCCCTTGGGAACAGAGTGGACAACCAGGGGCTGTGGGAGGAAGGCTTTGTAAGAAGGCGGGAGGATGCCTTATTCCTACAGGAGGATACAATTGGCTTCTTTGAGTAATTCTTTGGGCTGGCAGGGAATTACTCAGGGATAAGCAGGAACTGTCTGGTATCCTTCATAAGGATGGTTGTTTGGATAGATCTTACCTACAGGAGCAGAGCTAGGAGGGAAAGTTGCTGTTAGGCTAACTGAGGTTCTCCCAGTTTCACCAGCTGTCAAGACAGTCCAAAATATTAAGCTTTATTTACCTCTAGTCTTTACACCATCCCAAGCCAGGAGAGGATGATATTGTACTAGCCTGTCTCTAGAGGGATAGCACTGGCTAGAAGCAGAGGTAGGGATTGCTTTGACATTTTAGAGGTGGATCTGATAGAATTTGCTGATGAACCAATGTGATTGGTGGTGAAGAAAAGAGAGATAGCAAGAATGTCATCTAGATATTCTAATTGAGCAATTCGTGAATTGTGATGTCATTTACCCATTGGGCAAGATGTGAGGTAGTGAGTAGATTCTGACTGGGAGAAATCAAGAGTTCATTTTGTATATATTACATTTGAGATGTCTGTTATACATTCAAGTGGTGATATAAAGGGGGGGAAAAGGGTCGAAGAAATAAATGTAGGAGTCATCTGCAGAGAGATAGTATTTAAAGTCGGTGGACTGGATGAGGTTAACTTACAAGCTAACCCTGGAGTCCAACATCTAGTGAGCAAAAGAGAGGCCAGGGGAGGAGGCAAAGGGGGTTCAGTGGGCAGGAAGGAAAGCCTGGAAAACACAATGCCTTGGAGCTGTAGAGAGGAAAGCATTTTGAGAAGGAAGAAATCATCAAATGTGTCAACTTCTTGCTCCTGAGAGGTCAAGAAAGGTGAGAACAGAAAAGTATTGGATTTGGAAAAATGGCAGTCATTGGTGATCTTAAATGCTGGAATGGAAATGACAACAGATGAAGTAGGAGAATGGAGAGCAAATTTAGACCATTCCTTGGAGAAGCTTAGCTGTAAAAAGGAGGAATAATATGGAGAAATAATATTGAGAAAAAAATCTATGAAAATAGATATGAGCTAATACAAGGTTAAAGAGATGAAACATGGAATGCAGCAGAGATCAGAGCTGCAAATCTAGAAAAAAACCTTAGGTAGCTGATATGGTGCTTGACGAAGGGTCAGGGTCTCCCACTGTACATCTTCAGGCTACTAATGTAAGTTGGAACCACAAACAACTTGTGCAATTAAGGACATCTGGGATGTCGATATTCCTAAAAAGAACAGGATTCCTTTGGAATTGGCCACAAATAGGAAGATGGAGGTAAATTATTCTAACTACATAGGTATATGGCATAGCATTTACACTATTTCTGTGTAGCTGATGATTTGACTCAGACAAATAAGGAGAGGTTATCACATATTACAGGAGCAAAGCTGTTCTACACTGACAATCGTAAATGACAATTTTTCAAGTGCCTTCTTTGTGTACTTTCACATGCTTATTTCATCATCAACCCCATAGCATTAAAGAAGGCCCCTGTGGTCGAGTGTTACAGCAGTGCCCTTGGAGTTAGCACATAAATCTGGGTGTGAATCCTGAATCTGTCAATCAGTAAACAAAGATCTTAGACAGTTTTTAGTGCCTCAGTTTCCTCACTGTACAATGGAAGTACCATTACCAATTTACAGATTGGGGCCAACAACAAAAGGCCCAAATGGCCTATTTGTCATTTATCTGTACCTTACGTTGAAGGAACCATGAGAGAGTATCATAGCTACCCAGTATAAGAGCTGGAGACAGATCAAGAAGAAATCTCATGCTGGCTTCCTCCTGCTTCCTGCTACACTTAAGGCAGTGAGACTTGTGTTACAGGCTGCCATTCCTATGTTTATCTATAGAGTCTCGCATAACTTTCCTCAATGACATCAACTTGTTGGATGAGGTAAAGCTCTCAGTTTCCTCTGTAAAACCTCCTAATGGATGCCCACAACATCACATTACTTGAATCTAAGACTACCCTCTACCCTCTATGAAGCCCTCAAATTTCTATTCCTACCAGTTGTGATGACCAAGAGTTAGCCATCTGTGTTCTCATTTATGCTAGTTGCACTAATACCTGTTTATGCAAACATTACATGCTTTTTAGTTACGTAACCATTCTGTAAACTGATGAAAGATTTGGTAATGACAGGTTGCTACAATAAGTTTCAAATAAGGTATATGTAAAACACACGTAAGACTAGGGGAAGAGTAAAAATGTAGAAAAATTGCTTTATAAGTGTCTTCAAGGCCTCGGTCTGACTTAAAGAAACCAAAACTGGAGCTTCTGGATGATGCATTATGGGTGGTTTTGAAAGAAAGACTGCTTGGAACTCAGATCAGCAGACCCCGACACAAAGAAAGGGCCTTGGCTCAACATCAAAAGAGTGGCAAGTGAATGAACATCCATATGTTTTAGGTTAAAATTAAATCTTTAAGGTATGTATGTATCACATTTTATGATTCACTGCTTTAATTAACTTTTCCAGTTGACTCACCAACTGCCAGTTTCAACTTCATTGGATAACAAAACTGTAATGTTTATTTTTTAGTTATTATAAATGTATACTCATTGTTTAAACCATTGTAAAAATTGAAAATTTATAAAGAAGAAAATAGAAATTACTTACCCAGAGTCAAACACTGGCAATAATTTAATGTAGTTCCTTCTACTAATTTTTTTCATAAACAGACTTTAAAATGTAAAATTACAATTACTGTGTTTTTTGTCTTCCTATTTTTTATAAAATATGTTATCATGCGCATTCCTTGTGTTAATATGCACTTCTAACAGTACTTTACTTCTTTTAAAAATTTGGAATAATAATGTCACTTGTAATAAAAAATAAAAAAGAAATCTGTCTATCATTAACTTCAAACAATACAAAAAGTATACAAAACAAAAGCTACAAATCACCCTGAAGCCAACAACCTAGAAATAGGCAGTGTTAAATTTTGATAAGGACTATCCTAGACTTCATTCTTCACAAAGATGTAGATAAAAAGATCTATGGATAGGATGCATAATATTTTTAAGAAACACTTTATAGATTTATAAATTTACTGAAACACTTTATTTTAGATTTACTGAAAAGTGGCAAAGACGGCACAGAAAGTTCCCATCTATCCCTCACCTGAGCTCCCGTAATATGAACATGTTATGTTACCATGGTACCTTTAACACATCTAAGAAATCAACATCGGTACATTACTATTAGCTGAACATCAGAATTTCCTTGGATTTTACTAGTTTTCCCTCTACTGTCCTTTTTTATGTTCCGTGATCCCATTCAGGATACCATACTGGATTTAGCATAGTATAATTTTGCTTATTTTAAAGAGTAAAAAGAAATTGAATAAACATAAAGTGATGCTAAACCACAGATTAATGTTTCTCTACCAGAAGATCCTTTTCCATCGTTTCCTAAGTGATCACTCTAAAATTGAAAATAAATATGAAAAATATTCAGAGGTTGGAGTCAAGTTTTTATTACATATTTTGTTCATCTACTATAAAGATAAGATTCGTTTTTTTATATTTCTTCCTTTCTCCCCAGTCCTCCTGATTTCATTGGTTACATTGCTTTGTCGACTTTTTACAAGTTAATAATGTGTACATTCTATTTGCAATTAAACTCTCACTTTGAATCTTAGATGACATTTAGTTGGATTCATGTTTTGTCACTAGTCTTTTAAACCACAGTTCCTGTGAATTCTGTATTTGATTCATCTCTTGGTTGACTGGTTCCCTCTATTGGAAGTTCTTTTCAAAAATGGGTTATGGATGTTATATTTCACTAATTTTGTTTTCATGTTTGAGAATGTCTGCCTGTCACTGTTATATGCAAACAATAAATTGCCTTGCTTTAACATTTTAAAAAGTAATTTTCTTTTTCTTAGAATCTTGTAAGAATTACCCATCATTTTCTGACATTGACAATTTACAGCATATCTGAGACCAGCTTCATAGTTTCCCTTTGCTGGAGGCTCGTTTTTACACCCTAAAAGCTTGAAAAATTCTTTATTCTTGAGTTTGCTATTTTAATCAACACACATCTCCATGTGGACTCATCTATCAACTTTTCTCTGGAGCATGGTGTGCCCTTTCAATGTGCAGATCAAGTTCTTCCTTTCAAAGACTTTTGCTTTTCACTATTATGTCTCAAAAGAGCTTTTCGTGTCCTTTTGGAGCATCACTTCAGGGATACCAATTATCCTTATGTTGGATAATCTTCATCTTCCATCTCCTTTCTGATTGCTTTATTTTTTCATCTGCGTTCACTATGATCTAACAATTTTCACCATTCCAGCAATTTAATTTTTATTTACATCTATTCTTTTCCTGATTCTAATTTATTATAATGTCATTGTTTTAGTTTTCCGTGTTTATTGCTCCAATTTTTTCTTTCTTCTTATGTTATTTTATTATTCACATTCTGTTTTATTTTAATGACTTTCTTATTAACTTCTATGGCATGAAACAATCACTTGGAATGATTACTTCTGTTAAGTTGTTTTCTTCCAGACTGGATTTCTCATCTGTGTCCTGTTGTTTCATTCTATTTATTTATTTGTTTGTTGTAAAAGTATTCCCACCATCTAGTTAACACGTCCATCATTACCTCACATAGTTATCTTTTTGTACTACACATTTAAGTGCTACTCTCTTAGCAAATTTCAACTTTATAATACAGTGTTATCAACTATAGTCACCATGTTTTACATTGGATCCTCCAATCTTATTCTTCTTATAGCTGGAAATTGTACCCTCCCTTTTCTAAAGGACATTTGCATGGTTGCCCAGACCTTCTCTTTGCCACAGTATGGTATGGGTGATTTCTCCTTTACTACCTTTCCAGCTTTTCTGGGGACTCTTTACATTCTACGAGTTCGATAGAACTCCTGTTTTGTTTTGTTTTGTTTTATTGTTTGTTTTGTTTTCTCCGTCTAACAGTATGGAGTGAACTGAGGAGATACAGGAAACTCTTGTTTGGGGGAACTTAACTCTGCTCTTTTTTCTGAGGTCCTGTTAGGTTTCCTGTACACTAGCTTGTTTCCCCAACTGACACAGTGAGAATGGTAGGCGTTGGTACCTACCTCCCCTCCTCTGCTGATATCCATGAAGTATGTATGGAATTCAATTTGAAATGAGTTTTCCTAGGGTCTTCTCCAAGTCACCTACTCACTCCGTAAGCCTTCTCTCCAAATTGAAAGGTACAAATGAGATGTCTCAGCATTTTACTACCTCGCTTTCTTCAGTGCTGAGCAAGAGTACAGCAGAATCATTTGTTTCCTTCTGTATCCACCACCTGTCATAGTTTATGACATGAATTCATACCCTTTCCTTGTATAATTGCTGCTGATGAATTTTCAGCCTTTTATAAAAACTAATTGTATATATTTCACTGGGTATTGGGGTTGGATATGCTCTAGCGATTCAGCTTTAATTTTTTATTATTATTCTGTAGCCTGCAAATTGATCTTTAACATTTATTTAACCATCTTCCATTTCATGGCCATTTCAATTCTTCCTGATTTGTTGTTGTTGTTGTTGTTGTTGTTATAATACTATTATGAACATCTTGATAATAAATTTTTTTCACAAATTAAATTACTTCCTTATGGTGGATTTCTAAAAGGGGAATTGCTGGGTCAAAAGGCACTGACTTTTTTTTTTTAAGATTCTTGGTTCAAGTTGCCCATTTGCTTTCCATATTTGTTATATTTTAAAGTATACTTCAAATAGCTCATGCCAGAATTCTCAAAATGAATTTATTGCAATGGGTTTCAGAAGAAATGGAAACAAATCAGACCAAGAAACAAAGATAATGGTTCATCTGAAAATGTAAGCTACCAAGGATGAGAATGTTGTTGGAGCCAAAATGGTTTAAAGGCAGTGATGAGAGAGGACTGAAAAGAGCAGTTCTAAACCCTGGTGAGAAAAAGATGGATTCCCCAGTCAGCTAGATGGAATGCAGGTTCTCAGTCATAAAGAAGGAAATGTGCGGTGTCAAAAAACACTCCACATTTACATGTTAAGTGGGTCTATAAAAAGTAATTAGAGATGGTACTTTTCATTTAATTCCCACAAACTCTCTGCTGATTTTAGTGTCTGCTGGAACAAAAAAATCGTTTTTTCTTGATTTTTCTATCCCATAAAGAAAAATCAACAAAGTCTTATCATGTTTCTTAAATACAACTGAACTCATCTTATTAGGGAAAAGCAAAGAAGGATGTGTCATCTTATTAGAAATGACATGATGTATATACAGCCATATGTTTTCAAAGGGTTTTCTGTCAGTGTTAATCAAAACTCCTCCAAATTTATGAACCTACAGAGCAGCATGTCAACCATATGGAAAATATCTCCCCTTCAATATTGGGAATTTGAATTAATAATAAACATTACTTAGTGAACCTAAATGAGAAAAACATATCAATGTTGAATCTCAGAAAAGTAGAAACTTATAAGAAAAAAATTACCCTGTGTGTTAATTTTTTTTTTTTTTGGCACACTGACTAATATCTCTATCATGCTGCTCTATCTTTATTTTCATTCCGCCTGCTCATTTACTAGACATAGACATGGCTGCAATCCATTTCATCATTGCTACTATAGTGTCAAATAAATAATTAGTATCCCATATTTCCCCCCTTCGCTTTGTGTTTTGTGGTAAAACCATTGAAAAACTTGGACTGAAAAGAAACCAGGAAAAATATCCCTCTACTGCTTAGTGTCTAAAACCAGTCCATCGAGCTCTTTCCTAATTTTCATCCATGGCTTTCTTACAGTCAATTACTAGTATCTTCTTTGCCTCGTAGTCATCAACACCCTTTTGCTATTTTAAAAGCTAATATCATTTTAGGATCTGTTATTTAACTTAGATTGATTCCTAACAGCAATTGGATGGGGAGTGTGTTGCAGTCTCATCAGGCAAGCGAGTTCTTCTTAGTTGGAGGAAACATCTTTGATTCTTGCACATGGATCTTAAATACGAACTTTTGCAAGACAGGAAGGTGGTAGCGGTCATAATTGGGAACAGGTTGAATATGAGCCAGAAATGTACAGCTGTTGACCATAAATAAAGCCAATACAATGGACGGGGTCTCGGAACTAGAGCCGAGGCAGAAAGGAGGGGCTGATCTATCTTTACAGTACTTTCTCCACCATTCAGAGAATGAATTGGATAAAGACGAAGGTGATGATACTGATGACGGTGTTGGTAATGATAGTGGCTGGTTTGAGCCATCATAATATTAACAAAATATGCAAAAATTATAGTGATTTCCAAAAATGAGGTGGCGTATACACGTTGAAATGGCCCCCAGTGAGCCAGCTCCTCTGTACTCTTCTCCCACTGAGTG
Organism: Rhinolophus hipposideros; assembly: GCF_964194185.1. NCBI lineage: Eukaryota > Metazoa > Chordata > Mammalia > Chiroptera > Rhinolophidae > Rhinolophus > Rhinolophus hipposideros. The sequence continues at coordinate 10,977,817 of NC_138061.1, forward strand.
TGAGTGGAACCCATGATTTGATCTAACCCATAGACTGTGGCAAAGGTGAAGGGAATAACCAGATAGAATCCAAGTTCCAAATCAGTTGATTTTGAATTAATGAAAAACAAGATGATTCCGGGTGGGTATAACTTTATCAGGTGAAAGCTTTAAAGGAGGGATTTTCCTCCTCACCTTGAAGATGCCAGATGCCATGTTTTGGGAGGGCCTGTGAGGGGGCCATATGAAAAGGTACAGTGGTGGTTTCTAGGAGCAGAGAGGAGCCCTGGGATGAGAGCTAGCAAGAAATAAAGGACCTCAGTCCTACAGTAGCGAGGAACTGAATTGTGCCATGAACATCTGGGCTTGCAAGAAGACGCTGAGCTCCACAAGGAAGAACAACCCAGCCAACACCTTGATTGTATTCTTTTGGCGTCCTGAACACAGGACCTAGATGCCTGACCCATAGAAACTGTAAGAAGATAAATATATGCAAGTTGTTTTAAGCCACTAAGTTTGTGATAACTTGTAGTGCAAGAATAGATACCTAATACACTTTGGTGATGAACTTGGGATAACTTGGTAGAGAGAAGCTGGGGCCAAATTTTTCCTCAACTTTAGTTATAAATACGATAAATTTATAGAAACAGAATTATTGTCAGTTATTTTGAAGACTACAGAAAACTAAGCAAAATCATGATTTCACTAATTATTTTTTAATACAAACTTGTACCCCCCAAGGGGTCTGGTCTAATTGATTTAGGATGGTTTGTGGGTATCAGTAGTTTTCAAAGTTGCCCAGGAGAGTCTGCTGTGCAGTGCTGGGTTCACAACTACTGAGTTTCTTGGTGAGAAGAAACATGCCTCTCCTCAGTCTATTGTGAATAGTATTACAATCTATTTTCTGCAGGTGAAGTGTCTTAATTAAAAGTGGGCTTTAGAAATGTAAATGGGGAGAGAATGCTAGACCTACCAATACAGACCTGGAGGTTTTAGCCAAACGGAAGATGAGAGTACAGGGTGAGAAGAAGTAGCCTAGAGAAATTGTGATGAGAAGCCCAGGGACTATTGATTGATCCTGAAGGGCTGGTGTTGCTCAGACCCTTCTTGATAAAATCTTGATTCCAAATCAAGCTACTCTCCTCAAACCTAGCTGAATCCCATCTAAGTTGTTTCACTATTCTCTTCCTCCATATTCCGTACAGCATGTTTTATTATTGTTGTTATTTGTTCCCTACATCCCTTTCTCTCCACTGACAAAATTTACTTAATTGAAAACCTTTCTGGCTAAGGCAGAAGATTTCTAAAGAGAAAAAACAAGTTCCTGAACCAGAGGAGATGGTAGTCTGCGTCTGGAAATACATTTGGGCTTCTTCTCCTATAAGCCCATAAAAGGTTACAAGGGAGATCTTAGACTAACTGGGTAATGCATGCTACTTTGGAATAAGTAGTTAAGTAGTTGAGACACGGCATTACAGGATCTCTCCATAAAGAACAAATAACTAACCATCTCCAAAGACTGTGCCAGTTGGGATCAGACAGGTTACGCTGCAATAACAAACAGCTTTAATATCCCAATGACTTTAAAAAATACAGGTGTATTTCTAACTAATGCCCCATACTTATCTTAGTTTGGCAGAGTGGTTGGGAGCTTTCCTCCATGTCATTCCCAGTCAGAGGCTGGTTGACGGAACCTCTACCACCCAGAGCTTTGCTAGTAAGAGTCAGATGAAAAGGGGAGGGAGCCACATACTGACTGGTAAAGGCTTCTGCCCATAAATTACACATGTCACTTCCACTCACGTTTGCTTGGCCAAAGCAAGTCATGTGTCTCTACATAACTCAAGGGGTCAGGGAAGTACAATCCCATCCTATACCCAGGAGGAAGAGAATGAGATATTTTTGGGAAATGGCGGTAATAACTACCACAAGGATTTAGTCTAGAGTTTGCCCCGAGGCCACAGACTTCTGCAGGGTCACAGCAACACCGCCAGGACTCCATGGATCAGCACTGGCTAGAAAGCACTGTCTACAGATTTCAAAATTAGAATATCATATATTGTCCAAACACTATTTTATTTATAGCTATGGATGTGTTCAGACTGAATTTCAAGTTTTATCCAAGTCAGCTTTTACTCTTGATGTATTTCTTTTCAAATAACTTCTATTAACATTAGAACTAATATTATATTGAAAAAGGTTTTTGAAGTTTAAGAAAAAAAAAGTGTTCTTGTGGTTGAGAAGGTTGGAACCGCTGCATTAACTATTTACCTGTGTCAGTGCAGTGGGTCAGCCAGGTGACTTTCTTAGGTAGTTTCCCTCATAATTCAGTTGTATTATGATGCTGAGACAAATGTTTCATGAGTATGGGGATACTGATTGAGAGCTACACTCCACCTGCATACCCTATATGACTGCTGCTAGCATATAAATTGCACGGTAGTTTCTTTCATCAAGTTCTCCCATACCTCCCAGAATCTACGGGAATAGAGAGCTGCTTTGAAAGTGTAATGCAGTAAAGTCACTAAAACTCTTTATTATGAAGAAATATGTAACATTACTTTGTACTTTTTGGCTGACATCAGTTGTGGTTAAATAACTAACATACCTAAATCTTTGTGGCCAACTTGGTAAAATTTAATTGGAATTAAGAAGTTATTACTTTCTTAATGTCCACCTGTAATTTATGGTTCCTGCTTGGGAGGAATGAGAAGAGAGGATCTTTGTTCTTAAATCTTTTGAGAAATATTCTCTCGTGTTATTTGCCTTCTGCTTTTGAATTCATCCTGCATCCCATGCCTTTCATTGGTACTGGTTGAAAAGATGTTGAACACAACTACACACTCAGAGGGACACTCCCCCTGCACCTGTTCCTTTCTTCTGATAAAGGCTGCCCACAAAGGAACCAAGTGTGAGAAGGAGAATTCTCAGTTCTCTCCCCTCCTTACCATGTCCTGAGTCTCTGGAATGTTCTTACACTATTGGTTATGCCATATGATATCCTGCAGAACTCCTTCACCCACGAGAATTTTCCCCTAGACTTGGGACTCAGCATTCACCTGCAAGCTGCCTGACAATTCAAAACCAGCGTTCCTCTTTTGGAGAACTATTTACAGTTCTAAAAAATTCAGCCCAGGAGATAGAAAGAGAGAGCAGTCCTATGAAATTGGCATCTTTTGATAATTTCTACATCAGATGACGAATTTTCCAAATACAACTGGACATGGCACAAAGAGGAAAAAAAACTGGAAAACAACTTAAGCCCTCCAGCGCAGGTGTGTTGGCAAAACTTTCCATCTGACTTTCACATGATTTCTGGTGCTGAAAGAAAAAAATGTTTATACTGAGGGCTCTTGAACTGAGAAGAGGGATATTAAAGAATGTCCTCTATAACTGGATTTTTTTAATTTAGGTTTTATTTCTGATTGTAAAAGTGACCTAACAGTTGTAAAAAGACTACAAGTATAGAAAATAATAAAAAGAAAATGCTTCCCCTACTAAGCCACATTACTCAGAGATGATAAATATTAACATTTTCTAGCAATTTTCTTAGGTGTAAAAATATGTATTTTTAATTAAATTTTATGATACTGAATTCTGTGTTTAAGGCACTAGGTTTATAGCGTAGATTTAACTTTAGCTTATTATTCAAATACTCTATTGATTTTAATGTACTTAATCATACAGAAGTGGTATATGAAAAATGCCCAAACCCAAAATTAGTCTATCAATTGTTTTATTGTATTTTAATAGGTGTGTTCTCTATATTTTAATTTTTAACACTGAAACGTAAACAACTGATATTCCTTGATTCTGCATTGTAGCTTTAAAAAATATCTGGAAGAGTGAGGGGTATAAATGATAAATGTCTAACTATTACATTGTTTTGTACACCTGAAACTAATAAATAAATAAATAAATAAATAAATAAATAAATAAACAAAGCTGGTAAAAAAAATCTGAAAGATATTTTACAAAATACGAAGACTTTAAAAATGTTTTTTTTTTCTTGTCTATTAAGAAAGCTTACCTGGAGAAAAATAATAGAATTCAGAAGATATATGAAGGATTGTGACTTTTGCCAACATAGAATGATCTCTTTTGACTCATTTAATTTTTTTGGTTTGAAATGCATTTTGTCTGAGACTAAAATTTCTATCCTTGCTTTATTTTATATTATATTTGCTTGCTCCGGTTTTACTACTATTTTTATTTTTATACTGTAGTTTTTTGGTTTTGGTTTTTTTTCTTTTGGAGGGAGTGGGGAGGAGAAATTATGATATATGCATCATAAAAGGAGAGGGTTGGACTTTGTGGTTTTAATCTGTCATAAAGGTGTTAAACATATTCACTTTTCCTGATCTGAGTTGCACAATACAATACCTCATCCTGTTGTTTTTTTCCTTCCGGGAAGTTTTGTGTCGCTCTAACTTTTGTTACATGAACTCTGCTTTAGCTGACCTTTTTTTCCTCCCTGGGTCAGGGATTCTTAACCTTAATTCTCAGAGACCCCTGAATGTCAGGGCTTCTAAGGATTTCCTGAATTGATGCAAAACTCAATGTGTATGTGCACATGCGTGCGCGTGTATATGTGTCAGAACCAGCATTTATTTGGGGGAAGAGCCATGCCTCTCATTGCTTTCTTTTCTCCTCAACCCTCCAATACATCCTCTTTCCTCTTCACCTTCACTTGCTGAAAAAAATAAAAACAATCTGAGGAGAACTTTCCCCACTGTCACCAGCTAATCTGCCAGCCTATCTGTTTGGGGGGCTCACTGGTCTGAAGGTTCTGGAGGAGGAAGGAGCCTGTAGCTGAGGGGCTGCAGGAGAAGCAGGTCTTCAGCATGAGTTGCTTCAGTCAGAGCAAGGAAGTGGAGGGTGCTTGGAGAGATGGCGAGGATGCAGAAGGGTACTGAGCATGGCCGACTGAGTTCCGGGGGACACAACAGATGGTACTGAGAACGGGTGGGAGGTGGATGATATCAGCCAGGGTAAGTATAAGACCACCCCCAAGGATGAGGTTGGGGGGAGGGGTACAGGGACACCTTGGAGTCTGGGATCATGCAGCAAATGAGCAAACAGGTCAAAAGTGCCCAGGAAGACTAGTCCTGAAGTTTCCAGGTGAGACAGTGGTGGCCAGGCCGACATGCTGGCCGACAGGCTGTGGCAGCAGCTCCTTGCCAATGCAGGTGTGGGGGCCAAGGGAGGGGTGGTCATTAAAGAAGTATTTGTTTTCTTTTTGTTTTGTTTTCTTTTATTTTGTTAATTAACAAGACAGCCTCTACAGCTCTTCCATCTCAAGAGAGCTAATTTCTTGTTTGGACAAACCTTTCACAAACACACATTTTGCTTGTTACAGAGTAGTGTGCCTACTGTTCTAATAGAGTTGACGTATTTGACATACCATTGAGGCAACTTTTCCACACTTCTACAGTTTTCAAAATTAAATAGCTGAATGAGACCCCATTATATTGATGGACCATCATTTCCTGAGCTGTTCCCCAAAACTGGACACTTAGCTTGTCTAATTTGTTGGGCATTATGAGATGGAACTACCTGAACCCCACTGAGCATGCGGCTTCTCAGGAATCAGGAAATGGCCTGATGGGACACCACTGTCACTTCACCTGCTACTGCCCCTCTGGTGCCAACTTTGCCCCAGGACTTGGCCAGGCACCACTGCCACCCACTCACCAGCAACATGGATTGTGGGGCATCCTGCCACAGTTGCTAAGTTTGGAGGGCTGCAGGAGGCCAGCACCAGGCTTGACTACCTGCAGTGGAGAGGGGGTGACATGGGGGCTAATGTGGATAGCATCTGCTTGGGGAAGCAGGTCCCACGAGCTGAAAATTTCCCAAACACGGCAAGAATGTACCCAGAGTGCCCCGGGCAGGCAGGAACATGGCAGTGACACCGGAACCAAGGCAGCCGGTAATGAAACAGCACATAGGGTGGGTACAGCCTGGTCAGCATTTGGGAAGTGGCATCCAGAAAATTTTAAAAAGCTATGTTAATAGTTAGAAAATGGTATCTCAAGATAAATGTAATGTGTTTTTTTTTAATCACTAGGGAGGAAAATCATTTTTCCTCTTTCTCTGGATTTCCATTTGGCTTCCTGGAATTCATTCAGTCTTCACCTTGGAGTCCCAGTGCTCCACAGAATGCCTGGCCCATACTAGATGCTGGACAAATGTTGGTCAAATGGGATGCATGAAAAGTCAAGGAGATGTGGAGGGAGCTGGCAGAGACCGTCCCCATGACTTCCAAGGCTGGGTGCCCCTGCTTGCTGGGCATGAGCTCCTGAGTCCCCTTGGGCAGCTGAATTTCATTTGCCCCAGGCTGGAATATATCATGTCCCCATCTCCATCCCAGTCTCTTCCCATCTACTTCCCAAAGGCTTGGATGATTGTATCAGCCTCTACATGACCATCTGCTCCCAGCCTCTCCCTACTCCCCCACCCTCCCCTCTTCTAAGCCATCTTTCTAAAGCACTGTTTTGATCCCATTACATTTCTGTTCTAACGTCTTTCCTGGTTCTCCATCATCTTCAGGAAAGAGCCCCCTGAAGCCATAGTTTTCCATCAAAGGCCCTTCACAACCCATCTTCATTTCCCTCTCTGGTTTCTTCTCAAATCACTACCCTGGTCCCTCACCCCCAATCCTTGCTCCACGTACCCCACACTCCAGCCAAAGGAAAAGCTCCATGATGCCTGAGAACACTGTGCACTTTCCTGTCTTTTGGCCTTGCTCATGCGGTTTCATGTGCACAGACTGTTTCTGCTTGCCTCGCCCAAGTAATCGACTTTTATTAAACCTGTGAGAGAGATCAAACACTTCTCTGAACTTCTGTTTTCTCCAAGTCAATTCCATCCCAGCCTCAAACCCACAAAATCAACGGCTCCTCATCCAAACCACGTTAGCCCTTACGTGTACCACATACTACGGACTCATTTTCATATTCTCTCTCTCTCTCTCTCTCTCTCTCTCCCACCTCTCCCCACCTCCCGGACCCCATCTCCGTCTCAAAACTTCCTGAGGGGTAAACAGGTGAACAATTCATCTTTGCATCCCTAGAACCTAATTCACTGCCTGGAACACAATCAGTACTCAGGTTGGTGTGATTCTGTAGAATTAAATGTAATCTCACTGGGTCACAGTTTTGCCTTACCAATACTCGTGGGTCTTTCTTCATCAATGCCCACGTTCTCCTCCTCCACATACCCCTGACTGAGCTAAGAAGCAAATGCAAAGTCAAATCTTTCCCTCATTTTAGGTCCTGTACTTTACTTTGACGAAGAAGAAAACTTCTCTTGATTCTGTCTTTGAGTGGTAGATATGACCTCTTGGAAAAAATGATGCCATTGTGTGGCAAACGTCAGGAAGGCTTAATGCTGTCTGAATGCCAACCAGGCTATCTGTGTTCACAATCAGATCTACCATCCCCACGCACAGGACGATGTTGGTTTGACCTCAGCAGAAATCAGATCTCCTCCACATGGTGATGATGACAGCAAACATATGGAACTGATTAAATGAATAAATAACCCTACTTAGTTTTGCATAAGAATATGTGGCACCCAGGTCAAAGATAATCCCTAATTTTTCTATGCATAATAGATTCCAAAGTGTAAACATCACCAGTAGCCTGAACCAAACTAGATGCTTTAAGTCAACAGTCAAAGGTGTGATTGTAAACTCGGAAATATTGACAATGTTTGTGAATATCACTTCTCTAAATTAGGTGAGAGGTCCACAGCTGATGTGGGTGCCTAATTTATCTGACATCTCAGTGTCAGGACTTGGTCAGCCTCAGAAATTTGATCACGGCCTTCTTACTTCTCGACTGTAGATAATTTCTCTAGATTTTGTGTTCTCTTTTAATTTATAAAAGTAGCACACTATCAAACAATCCATCAGAAACTCATCATTCCCTGATAAAACATCCTGAGTTATTTCTCTCCTTTGAAGCCACAAACATTTAAGAAAGTTTGTGAAGCTCTCAAGGTGATTTCTGCCAATGAAAATTTTATTTCCCTCTTTTGTTTTACAAAGTTTTAAGAGTCATTCACTCAGTAATCACTGGCCTTGTGTCATCGTGGTCCTTTCCTTCCGTCTGAACCTGGCTAGACCAGGATACAGAATCAGGGTGTGTGAGATAGAGAAGGTTTGAGCAGCAGGCCACAGGAGGAAGGGGGCCAGAAAAGGCATAACATTAAAAAACAGGCTGATGGCCACTGGGTAAGGGATAAATATGATGAAGGCAGGTGAAATTCAACAAGATCCACTAGCGTGGATTAAATAGTATTCCCCAAAAGATAAGTCCAAGCCTCAGGTCCCTGTGAATGAGACCTTGTTTGGAAATAGGTGTCATTAAGTGAAGGATCTTGAGATATGATCATCCTGGATTTGGGTGGGCCCTAAATCAAATGACTGGTGTCAACTGAGAAGAAGGAGAAGGACACAGAGACAGAGAGACCAATAAGGGAAGGCCCTGTGGAGACAGAGGTAGAGACTGGAGTGATCCAGGCCAAGAGACATCAAAGGTTGCTGGCAGCCCCCAGAAGCTGGAAGGGAGGCATGGAACGGATTCTCCCTCAGCGGTTCCAGAGAGCATAACCCTACCGACAACTTGATTTTCAATTTCTGGCCTCCAGGACCGAGAGAGAATAAAGTCACCACATTTTTGGTCAGTTGTTACAGCAGTGCTAGGAAATTAATACTCTCCCTCATGTACATCTCCACTTTCTGTGCACACGATGTTCCAAAATTATAAGCTTCAGGAGGGCAAGGCCATGCTCTTTTCACTCTGTATCTCTAGGCCTAGACCAGTGCCTGGCGTTCAGTAGGTGCTCAACCAATATTGGTTGTATGAATGAATAAAATCTGCTCTTCCTGCCTCCATCTAAAATAGACCAAAAATCTTAGCAGTGAGAACAGTAGCTCCTTTCCCAGAGTCTAATAATATAACTGCTTAACATTTACCACCTTGAATATAAGAATCAGCATTTAGAGAGGGTTAAGTAAACTTCTATTATCTTTATCTATGTAAAGACTTAAAGAAAAACTTCTGTCGTATTTCAGCTTAGGAGCAATGTTGGGTGTAAATAAGATAGGTTCCTGATTTGCCTAGAATAAGACACTCATTTGTTCAATTTTCTTTCAATCAACAAATATTTCAAATATGTCGTAAGCACTATATAGTGGTAAGCACGTTGCTCAAAGTAGGGATCCAAGGCTTTAATCAGTAGGGACTCGTGGAACGTTCAGCCCACCGGAAGGGGAAGCAGCAGTTAACCTGCTGTCAATCGATCTATTCATCAAATTAAGTAAATATGAAGCCAAAGAAAGTCCATTCTCGAAGACAAGGAAAGCTTCAAGTGCTACAAGGAAACTTCATCTAGGGAACCACCAGCGTCCTGCCAGGCCATCTGCTCTGGCAGCGTCACGCACCTGTGCCTATAGTCACAACCACTGGGAGCTGGATGGCATTTGCCAACCGTACGAAAAAAGTCGTCACAGCAAAGTTTTAAATAGCCAGTTTTTAAAAGGTTTGTTATTTCTGGCTTTGGTGATTTAGTCAAAATCACTTCTGGGGGGTTATCAATCAATCGATGCCTTCATGACACACCTATTAAATGTCTGGTGTTGCTCTCAGCCCGGGGGAGAGCACAGAAGTAGGAGCGGAGATTTCTGTCCTCACGGTAGCTTATCACTGGGTAGGGAGAACAGCCCCTGGGTACAAGTGCATCTCTGCTGACAGTATCCATTCTCTCTTCTCCTTCTGTGACATCACTCCTCACCCCCCCTCAGTCCCTGTGCTTCTGGTAGACTTGATTCCACCCCCTACTCAAGATGGAAACCTGTGACTTCGGTCACATGGCCCTAGGCATGATCAATGAGGTTTTGACTGGGAGCATGGCACCATAATCTTATCTCCTACCGCATAGGAAGCTGCATAGGTAGAGTCCTGGCAGCCATTGGAAGTCACTTCATCCTCAGGTGGGGCCACAGAATAAAATCAATACCAAAGATAAAGAACCAAGAAATGGAGAGAGGAAAACTGGATCTCAGGCATAGCATTTGAACCTGGGACCAAGACCTGCCTGAAATCAACAACCTCCCCTGAAATTGTCAACTCCCCTAGTCACTGTTCAGTTATAAGAACCAACAAATTCTTTTCTCTTCCTTCCTTCCTCCTTCCTCCTTCTTCCTCCTCCTTCTCCTCCTCCTCCTCTTCCTTCTTCTTCTATCTCACTCTCTCTCTCTCTCTGACTAACCCAGTTTGGTTTGCATTTTCTGTTTCTTGCAACCAAAAGCATCTTAACCGACATAGAGACACTATTAAAACAGTGTTAGCAATACTCAGGAGAGTGGCCCATGTGGCTGTAGATGGAGTGACAGAGGAGGCAGCGAGCGAATGCCCTGGGCGCACTCAGGTGTGCTCCTGAGTAGAACAGTGTGGCTAAGGGACGTCTCCAAGAGCAGAGGTGGGAAACAATGTGAGGCAGGCTGATGCCAGTTCAGGGACAGCTGAACAATGAGTTTGGAATTTAACCTGTGGCCCTTAGATCTTTTGTGCTAAGTAATGACCTGATGAGGAGGAAATAGATCCTTAAGGATCATCAATTTTGTCAATCAGCTCTCCACACAATTAGGAGAGGGAGCCAGGCCCACTTGAAAGGCAACTCAATGCTTTGTTTGTTTAACCATCCTTCATGGAGGCTTTTAGCACATTAGGGAATGCTTTATATTGTGCTGTTCTCTTCAGAGACAGGACAGCAAACACAACAAGGGGCCCTCACCTTGCTCACGAGGACAAAGAGCCAGGTGAATGTACCATTAGCTGCCAAGGAAGATGGAGGCAGCCTGTCAATGCTTACCTGCTTTGGGGGATGTCAGGCTGACGGTCAACCCCTCTGCTGACTTTGGATAAACCTTAGTCCTGCAAGCGCATCCAAGACCAGGTGACAGCAACCTGGGCAACGTCCCAGGTCAGATAATTAAGTCTAAGAATTAAACAATCCTTAAATAAGAGCGACTCAACCACTCTCCCAGAAGAACTCAGTGTGTGCTTTGGGCAGTTGACTGTGGCCCAAACACATTCAGTATAAACCAGGTCTGCAACTTGTCTCTAGAATATTCCTAAGTGCATCTACCAGTACTGTGGAGTCCTGCTTATACATTGGGGGCAGAGCGAAAAAGTCAAAAGGAACGTTTTTATTCTATTTAGTAGATGTGTACACTCTCTGACTTCAGTATTGGGGTCCTTATCGTTCAATAGCAATTCATCCCAAAGTTCTAAAACCGTTCCTTCCTACATAGCTTTTGTTTTAATATACCATTACAAATAGAGAGGAAAAGCCCTCCTTGAAGATAAAATCCAAAGGAGGAGAAAATTATTTCAGACGTACTGTCTAAAATTTTATAGTGTTTTAAGGTTCACCATGGTGTTATGTGGAAAAAAAAAATGCCAGAACGTCTGTTAAGAATAACAACCACCAAACCAAAATAAACCTCTAGTGAAGAAAAAACTCATCAGAGATTATTGTGGGGCTTCTGCCTTCTTTCGCAGGAAGCTGGCCAACGCAGTGCAATGTGAACGTGATGGGCAAAAGTAATAATATGATGTGAGTACAGTAAATCCACCTTCCAGGGTCTTCCAGAGCAGCCCTCTCATGCTTGGCATTTTCTTGTATGGGTCCTAAGTCACGACAGTCAGCTCCCCAAGAAAACCAGCTATCACACAACTTTGTTCTTCTTTTCATCATTGTTTTCACTATAAGCCTTTTTCTATAAATAAGGAAAGTGTGATGTGCTTGGTAACTAAAAAAAAAAAAAAAAAAAAATACCCCTGCATTGTCAAGTCAGTTTCCTCCATTCATTTTAATGCGCAGCCATGCCATTTGAGATGAAAAGACTTTATTCTAATCTGGATAAATATTAAGAAATAAACAGATGAAATGCTAAAATTGTCACAAATGTTCCAAATCCAGATTGGCACAATCTGACATATACAGTTTTTGAATAATTTTCTAAATACAGCTAACACAGGCAAACTTCTATATCCTCAGGAAATAAAATACCCGTTCTGGCTGAATTTGAGAAATCTTATCAGCATGTAACGTATTCAGAGTGTTTGTGAAAATGTACAAGATGTGATGGGGAGCTCTAAACTGGTCTAAACAGTAACAACCTGAGGCATTCCTTACATTTTAAAGCCAAAGCTTCTTTTAAAAATTGGTTCATGGGCATTAAGCATCCCCAAGTCAAATGTGATGATGTGATCTTTTGCCACTTTTTAAGGTAAAGAAAATCTGTCCCTTTTGAAACAAAGTGGCTGAAATCTCAAAAATGTAGTAAATCTAAATAAGAGGAGACCACTAAAAGATCTCAAAAGAAATGTGTCACATATAATGAAAAGGAAGAGTCATAGGCTCTGTGCCCTTGGCCATATTCTAACGATCTAACCCCTGCTGACCTCTCCAAACTCATCTCAACTCACAGGTGCCTCACCGCCCTTCAGACTCAATACCTTCATTAGTTTCTTTTAAGTATCAATTTTTCCTGCTCAATTCCTCGCATGGCTAGTTTTTTGTCATCAGATTTAGATCGTCACCTCTTTTGGTAGACAGACCTCTGTTGTGTATACCTTCTGGGCATTTCTCCCCACTTCTTTTGGTCGCCAAGTCCAAACTCTCCCTTGAAGGAATTAGCCTGCCCCACCCTTCGTCAGTGAGATGTTGGACGAAGAGGTTGAACCATTTTCAGGAAGTTCTAAGACATATAACCTAGCTCTGGCCACAGTGATTGGTTCAAGGACTGGCATGTGACTTATGACTGACCAATGAGGGTAAGTGTCTGAAGCCTTTCTGGAATCAATGAGAAAGAGGTCCTCTCTTTCCACTAGAACTTCTAATTTGATAGGATATGAGCTTGTAGTTGCAATGACTATCTTTGACAGCACAGGAAGAGACGGTCTCAGGGGAGAAGGGGGATAGAGAAGAAGGGAGAGCCAAGAAACAGAAAGGGACAGAGACCCCAGGTCCCAATGACACTGATTAAGGCTTCAAGTACAGCCATGCCTTCTCTCTCTCTCTCTCTCTTTCTCTTCCCCCTTCCTCCCTCCCTCTATTTTCCTGCCCTTCCTCCCTCCCTCTTTCCCTCCTTTCCTTTCTTCCTTCCTCCTTTCCTTCTTCTTTCTTTGCTTTAATTGATTTGAGTTTAGATTTTGTCACTTGCAAACCAAAAAATATGGACTGATGGGCTTCCTCAAAAAGGACACCGTTGCTCACAGTATCTACAGCAACTGCTAGCCCTACCTCATTATTCTCATAGCACACTGTGTTGTTTTTTTTAAATAACGCTAATCACAATTTGCAATTATGTTGTAGTTGATGTTTGTATTGTCTATCTCCCTCCATAAGATATAAGCAGCATGAGATCTAAAATACCAGATTAAGGAGGACACTTTATTTTCTAGGCACTAGGGAACCGCTGAAAAAATATGAGCAGGGCAATGGTCAAATCAGAGTTTGTGCTTAAAAAAACAATGAGTACAACAGCAATAAAAATGTTAAAAAGAGACGTGGCTACATAATAAAAGAAACACTTGTGTGTCTTAGAAGTCTATATCTGCAGCTTCTATAATGGAAGACAGTTACTAAATGAAATTCATAACCAATATTTTTATGACGGATCAGTTCATGGAAGATAGCCTTGAACTCCAAACCTTCTTGTGGAACATTCAACATAGTGTCCGTGGTGCTTGGTTTCAGAGGTGGTAGTTATACAGGATATTCCAACAAATGAGCCTTGGGAACGGTGGTATAATTGGGTTCCTAATAATTTTTTGGTGGACCACTGAGTTGTAGGCTTTATTTAGTCTGGTACTTTGTTAAGTAAATCACCGAGTGAGTCAAGAGGCGGGGAAGACACCATGGAAATGGCTATGGGTCTTTCATGTCTTCAACTTGAGAATGTTTAGGAGAGAGGTGACATTTCAGAATCTGTTTAAATGTTGGGGATGGTGGATCTCTTATAGGATTCTGAGGGGGGCTGGGGAGTTCTGGGCCTCCAGCACTGTATTAGAGGGGGTTTGGGAATTTGCCTGACATGCCCCTCTCTGTGCCCCACCATCACCTCTTGGGATTGTATGGCTGAACTCAATCATCCCACCTCTGTCTTTCGGAGGGTGAAGTATTAGTTCTAGATTTAACACTTTCCTATGTCTCAGATTAAGGTGGGGGCAGGGCCAGCTTCCTCTTAGAAGGACCCCTTGTTTGCTTTAAGGCTCTGCTGTAGCTGTCTTGAAATTCTTAATACTTTTTTTTAAAGAAGAGCCTCCAAATTTTCATTTTGTACTGGGCACCACAAATTATGTAGTTGGTCCTATCTGGAGAAGTCTGTGAATGCAGATTCTCAGGCCCTGTCCCAGGAGTGTCTGGTTCTGAAGGTCTTTTATGGATCTCAGAATCATCACTTCTAGCACATAGCCTCAGTGACCCTTACTGACTACCCTTGGGGTAACATTTGCACTAATACTCACTATAGATTCACTGAGTGTGCACAGGGAACTTAAAGAAAAGCGGAGGTCCCAGGGCAAGCCCCAGAATTTCCAATATATGGGAGAGAACCTAGTTCCCAGTTCCTCCCAAACACAACCTATTGCTATCTTAGCTCTATCATTTCTCCAGTGGTCACTGCAGTGCTTAGCAATCCTTAGATCCCTTAGTTTTTAAGAGATTCCTTCCAGAGGAACTCAGAAGTGCCAGGATCACTGTCAATCATTGTCCAAAAAGGAGGATGGCTCAAAGGTCCCTAAATCATGGGCTAAATGAATCTCATGACAGCGAACAGTTATGACAAACATAAAGGAGCAGTCTTTTTCAGCTCTTTCCTTAGCAGACTTCACCAATCATGGCCCCAGATATCACCAATCAATAACATTACTCATTTCCATCAAGCCCAGGTGTGGCCCCAGAATCCCTCTCCATCCCGGCAGCCGCCACCAATGAACTAAACTTGACAATGCAGCTAAAAGCTATTTCCCAAGTCTATCAACTGGGACTGGAAACGGGCAGCTGAGTTCCTTTTCTTCAGGTAAAGTAGAACCATTAAAAGGGTCACTCCGTTTGAGGATAAATTTACTTACCAGCTGCTTGTGTTGAAAATAAACAGAAACCCAACACTTTCAGGGGAATGATGTTATCACTGGCCTTCCTTGCCTTGGAGTAGTTAAAGCTCTGGGGAACTTGAAGTAACTTGACCACTTTCAATAGGGAAAGTACCAGGATAATTTTTATGAACATATTTAGTTCAGTTTAATCAATGGTATGGGGGACCTCTTTGAGATTGGGGTGGGGAGGGCTTCTCCACTTAGCTGGAGTCCTTAACTACTATGCTTCCAAAAGAAATCAAGGAACTCACATCCTTAAACCAGAGGTAGCTACATGCGAGATCAGGATCTCATCAAGACACAACAGCACATCTTGAGAACTGTCTCAACCAAACTGACATTCCTCTGAACTAGCTTTTGGTTCAAAAATGTCACACATACTAAAATTCACTTGAAAGTATATTAAATTCCAAAACCATGCTGTTGGTTAGAGAGGGGAGCACATATGAACCAGCCGATTGTGGAATCCAGAGGTCTGGTTCCAACCATGGCATTATTGAGCACTTCATCAGGGCACAGGCGATTTCTCTCAGTTCTCTCAAACACAAACTGACCTGGCCACTCACAACACTTTGGGGAGTGGGGGTGGGGACCAAGGCTGTAGTCAATCCAGCCTTTCCAGAGACATCTGCAGAGCTTCACAGCTCTCTTGCAATGATGGTGTTGGAAATGGAAAACAACCCCTCCCAAATAAGCCAACAACAAAAAAGTGCCTTTGTCACTTTGTATAATGTTCTCTATATTTCTAGAATGTTCTAAACATTGTCAGGCCATGCATCAGGATGTGTAAGAGCAAAGATGGAGGGAAGGTGACAGGGACACAGAGACATAGTGAGCAACAGAGTAAACTTCAGGCAGGATGTTGCTCAAGCTGTGAAATTCATCACCTCAACAGCCATTAACTTGAGTAGAAAGAGGAGACTTTTTCCCAATCAGCTGCACCAAAACTCTGTATGAGAGAGACCTATGCAAATGTACAGAGAAAAGTCTAGAATTGAACACAGTAACCCCTCCCCCCATCCAAACACACAAATACAAGTGGTCATCTTGGGGGTGGTGACCTGGATTAGAAATGATGACCAAAGTGGGCTTTGGTCTTTTTCATGCTTCCATTTTTCTCAACGAAAATGGACTCCACTATGAGCTGTGAAAAGAAAAATTACTTCCAAAAATATTTTCTACGATCTTCAGATGGACATTTCATGTCTAAACCTGCCCTTTACTCAGCATCATGCTCGCTTTTACAGAAAATACAAAAGATGCAGTGTCTACAGATTACATGTGACAGAGATGAGCCAGTGTGGTAGGGAGTCTGGCCAGCTGGACATTATAAAGGCAGCCTGAAAACCAAGCAGACACTAGCTCTGGTCTCATAAGCTGTGCGGGTCCCTGGTGGGGAAGGAGAGAGGAGAAGCCTGTGGAGGTGCTGGATGGGGTTAGGGGCTCTAGAAGCAGCTTTGGGCAGCAACTGGACTCAGCAGGATGGAGGTAAGGGAAAGATGGAAGGTGTGGGAGATGGATCCAAGGAGCTGTCGAGCTCTGATTCAAAGGTGATACTTGAGTTTTAAGTCTAGGAGACCTGGAAAGCTGGTAAGGCCTCCTGGACCACCATGTTGGAAAGAGGAGCATTTGGGAGTGGAAGAGGAAGAGGAAAAGAAAGAGAAGCCAGTGAGAGCATGTAGCAAAGCAGGAGAGTTATAAGTCTCACAGACCGGAGCTGTGAAAGTGGGGATTTTCAAGAGGTTTCATCAGCAATGTTCTACAGAGAGACCATAGAGAAAAGACAAAGAGACATTCAATATTAGAATGCTAGGGTCGAAACTCATGCTGTTAAGGGCTGGTGCTGTAACTCAGAATTAGGAATACCAATATTGATTCCATTTGTCAATTTGTCGATTCCCCACAGCTTAATGAGTCAATTCCTGAAAACTAACATGGGACTGGCCTTCCCAAAAGCCAGGAGAACTTCCTACTAGGGCAGTGCTTCAGTCTGCTGTGAGAGTAAGCTGTCATTGGCTGGAAGTGAATGGATAAAACACACACACACACACACACACACACTCACACACACATGCACATATATCTTTTTAAATCAACACTGCACGGACTAATCATATATAACCACACAAAATCTGCACACTGTCCTCTCCCTGATGTAATACTATAACACATAGAAAGCATTATCGTCAGAATTACTCAGGCTTCTTCATTAGATGCCATTGTCAGTTGGGAAGGAGAAGTCGGGGAAATAGGGTAAAAGCCAGAAATGAAATTTCTGCTTGCTCAGTGAACAATTGAGATATCTGAGAGCTTATTCGGATATTTCACTCTCGTGAAACCAATTGAGCTCATTACTCAAACTGTCATGTCAGCAGGTTATGTCTGTATTTAAGAGACTTAAATATTTATCAGTATTTTTATTGAGTCATTTGAAAAATTAGGTTCTGCAGCTGTATATCATTCAGGGGGAGAACCCCCGGCAAGAGCTGCCCCCCCCCAGTGGAACCAAGGATATTCTCCCATTTCATCCTTTGCTCCTCTCCACCCTGACCCCCCCCAAAAAGTCCATGTTTCTGAAGAAAAAGCCTCGAGTATGTCGAATCTGCAATTACATTATCTCTGAAGAGAAACACAAGGAAGGCCTGAAAGAAATATTCTGCTCAAAAGCCGTGGTAAAGCTGCTAAAAGAGGATTACTCTTTCTCCTTTCTCTCTCAAGCAGAATGATTCTAATTGTGACGACAGCTCTGTTTTCATATATTTTTATGTTTTGTAAGTCTTTCGTAAATATGCTATTATTTCAAATAATTTAATATACACTAGGTGATAAAACTAGATTGCGCCTATCCCATTTAGCCATCACTGCATTCAATGCAAAGATCACAGTGATTTTATAGCTCTTCATCTTGGCATGTGAGCAGGTATGTGCATGCAAGGTAAAAACACTAAAACACCTACAGCAAAGTAACTTAGCATGAAGAAGAGTTGACATCTCTTCAGTGCCTACTATGTGTCAGGTAGGAGACATTTTATATCCATTACCATCTTGTAGCTTACAGCTGTTTGAAAGTAGATGTTTTGTTTTTGTTTTTGTGTTTTTTACAGATGAGTCAGCTAAGACTTGGCATAGTTAACTGACTCGCCCAAGATCACGCAGCTGGTGAGTCTCAGAGCAGAGATTAAGTTCTAAGTCTAGGCACCAAAGGCCAGTCTCTCTCTATTCTATCTCCCTGCTCCTCTCCATTGCAAAGAGGGATTTCCCAAGCAGCAATGGGCCTTTTACTCCTGGCTTTTTGATTTCCAGATGTTTCCAGTGGGATTCCCCCAAGAACACACATGTTAAACACTCTCCAGAGTTTGTTCAACAGGGTGTCTTCCTCATCAGAATGGTCTTAATTTTGAGCTACCTGAAGAGCGTATGTCATCATCAGGTAGAGACTCCATCCTCACAACTGTTTGCAGACACTCTTTGCACTTCAGCCATTTCTGTTGGGCTGTAGAGGTCACCTCCAGCAAAAGTGACCATCTCGTTCTTTTTGCTTACCCCAGAAGAAATAGAATGCAGCTATTTTCAATTGGTGTTTTCTTAGACTCGAGCATATTGTAAAAGCACATCACATCATACAGATGGCCAACAAACAAGAAAAAACTGTTCTTTATTACATTTGCTTAGTGATCAAAGATTCCTAACTAGACCTTTTTCCCTACTATGATTATTTGTATTGATTATGCAAATCTTCTCTTTGGCCAGACCAGTCTTGAACATGTTTACAAGGATATTGAAGCCCATTACTTCACTAAAAGGTAGATTATAAATACTGATAAATACTTGTATTCAAAGATTTTGACCATTTTCAGATTATACTTCATACTAGGATATAACCTTAGTTGACTACCAACAACTTTCAAGAACGCATTCCCACACACCCAGAGTTTCATAAAAACATACTAAATAATCTGAAAGCCCTTTATGAATAATTATGAGTTTTTAAGTTTTTGTGAATCTGCATATTAATTCTGTTCCATAAATAAAACATGAAGCAAAATCCACCATGTTGAGTGTCAGGGGGATAGAAGAAGAGAAGGAAGGATAATTATCAGTTTAATGTGGGAACATACTTAACCTAAAAGATTACCTCCAAAATTGGTGACATCCTAAGTATATAAAATATACAGGGATGTTTTCATTTAAATAAAAGCAGGGAAAGATCTACATTGAGTCTCTGCCATTTTCACAGCTCTCTCAGCACCCCGTGATGGAAAAAGCAATTGTCATAAATTTTATTTGCTAGAGATTACTCCTTCCCACGTATTTCGTTCTTTCTTCCCCATGCACCGTGTGCCTTGGTGTCATATAATTCACATTTTCTCTTTCGGTGGGCATTGTTTGGTTATCCATCTATAACTATAGGCTTTCCTTAGATGGGGGACTTAATGAGAGGCCCCAGTGTTGACTGTAGTTTGCTTGCTCTCAGATCTTATGCATATAAAGGGCAGGAGGAAGCAGAGCTGGTGCCCACATGATTCCAAGTCACTTAGGATAAACTTGGCAGTTCATTAGCAGTGGCAGCCTAGGTGGAGGAGTGTGGGGAACTATGAACGGCTCCTCTAAAAGCATGCTGCTCCCGAACACCATTTATCTACCTTTAATCAATTAGCAAATAAGAGGGACAACGAGTACCTCAAAGCTCCATGGGCACCAATGACTCTCTGATCATTCAAACTGGTCCATCTAGGGTATCGGACTCTGACCTTCATTTTCCTGTGCCTCCAATCTCCTCCATGTTTATAAATGGCTTCTGAAAAGAGCTCCAGGTTCTCCATGATTTCTGCTATTAACCACATCGGCTTCCATACTTAACACTGGTTGACCAGCCAAACTCAGACGGTCACTGAGGTGGCTTCTCTCTCAGCATTCCAAGCTGCTTTCCCCAGAACATCTGATCGCCAGAGCCACGTGAGGTGGAAATACATGGGTTTTGCACAGGGCATTCTGCTGCTTAGTTGGTTAAAAACAGTGTCAAAGACTTTTTGAAAGTTTTGAAAGGGCCAGACAAGTAATGATGAAGGTACAATGCATCCTAGATTTATTTAAAATGTTCTTTACTAAAGCAATTTGTACTTAGAATGTCATTTTTCCCCACTTCCAGATTCCCACAGAACTGGATGGAGCAGGTGCCAGAAGGCCTTAGATTGGGACACTGAGGCAGGCTTCCCCAAAGCCACAGAATTTGATAGAGTTTCAAGGCCCTCCAAAGTAATATATACAAACATTGACTCATGTCATACACCTAAAACTAAATAATGTTATGTGTCAATTATATTTCAAATAAAATGAGGGGGAAAGTTTGTGAAAAGAATAGTTTAAAATAACAGATATACCAGGGACTTAATCTCACCAACTCTGCCTACTCTTAGCAGTAAAACATGCCCTCTGCAGAACCAATACAGAATCAATAGAGCAATCTATACAGCTCCTTAGGGAGCTTCTCACAAGAAGCCAACAAAATAGTAATTTAGTTAAAGCTCAACACTATATGTGTAAGTCTGGCAAAAGGGGCCTGTGGTTTGGCCTCGTTTCAAAATGTGTTCTAATTCCACCACTGTTCCATACTCCCTGAGCACTCTGGGCATGTTACTTACTCTGTTGGAGCCTCAGTTTCCTTATCTGTAAAATGGGGATGACTGAAAGAGCATCATAGGGAGTAGAGATGAAGTATGCCATGACTTCTGAGTACCCATGACCTCTGAAAGAGGTCTCTGTTATGGTTACTTATACTAGAATTCCCTAATGAAAGACAAGGCCTTCTTCTCAAAATACAAGGATAACTTCATTGTTCACTCAATTTCTTTTTGAAGACCTTCATGTCTCTAGCACTGTGCTCAGTGTGAGAGGTTCAACGTAAAGTGAAACAAGACTTCCAGCCTCTATGAGTTCACCACGCAGCCAATGAGACACAGGGACATATAACCCATCACAAGTTAGTGCACTAGCGGTTTCAACCCAGTATACCAGAGGATGGAGATCTGAATTCTTCTTTTGGGGACTGGGGAAGGCTGTGAAGAAGAGAGCACCTTAAACAGAGTCTTGGAGCATGAGCAGGGCTTCCCCACGAGGGAAGAAAGGAGAAGGCCCTCTGACGCAGAAAAGAGAGGAGCGAGGTCATGGAGGTGCGAAAGAAACGCCCTGCGTTCTGGAGGGGACATCCGATGGTCTCTCGTGCCTGTCTTCATTCTGTAGACGTGTATAAGCCCTTACTACTCCCACCTTCTGGGAATGCACCAACAGGCAAGTTCTCTACTGTCTGGGAGCTTACAGACCAGTGGGGATGCCAGACGCTGAACAACAACCAGCCGACAAAAGAAGACAGGCAATGATGCTGCTGGCTGATGGGGTGGGAGTGATTGGAACTGCTTCAGGTACCCATCCAACTTGGGAGGGTGACATTAAGCTGAGACTTACCTGAATGATAAGCAGGGGCCACGAGAAGATCCAGAAGAGAGGAGGCCAGGAGGAAGTAACAGCCACTCCAGAGGCCTTGAGGTGTGTCTAAAGAATGGAAAAAAGGATAAATATCTTCACCCCTTTTAAGAATGGGTTCAAGAGAAACTCATATAAAGAAGAAGAAAGTGTATCTCTAACTGATTCTGAAATTCAAAAGGAGTTGTAAGTTTGCATTTTGGAGAACTGCACCTTTCCAGAAACTCCTTACAAATGTCAAGCAACAACTCGCAATTTTGACTACCGGGATTTTCTCTCTCCCACCAGTCTTCCCCCATTAGGAAGGCGGAAACTACTTGTCATTCAACTTGAAGCTTGACAGAACACATAAATTCAAACTACTCATGTGGACTAATAGCTTCTAGTTGTTGAATAAATAAACATGAAAAAGTAGGACGGGCCTGCCTATTGTCAAGGTCCGAGAATCTATTTTATAAATGTGATAATTCTTTTGAATTTCACAGTAACTAGTCTATACTTTTTGTTTTTAAGCAAGACTTTCATGTGGGTTGATACTGGCAATACTAGGTCTCTGATGAATGAATTGCCAATTCAACTGATTAGTAAAAAGAAAGGTGCTTAAAGATCTGGGCTGAGAAGAGAGCTCAGAATTTTAACTGAGGGTCTTTCCCACACAGATTCAAGGGATGATAGTGGGTAGAGTAAAGCATACATCTTAACAAAAATTAAAATCTTTTTAAAAACGATGCTTTTGTTTATAAAGTCTGTCACTTAATTATCATTAATAGAGGATACAATTAATAGTAAAATTTCTTCTTTGAGTTAATTACTGACTGCATTGCTAAAACCCCTGAATTGAATCAACATTTTATTGACAGCCCACAAATCATATTTGGGCTGATTTTTCTACTTGTATTCTAAGATAAACCTTAACGATGAAATTTTGGTTTCTGCAGCTAACTTTTAAAAATATTTTTAAATTGTAATAAATTTCAAAGGCTCTGATCAGGATCAATAAAGAAGTAACGTTTTGATAATATGCTTGTCACTGTCACATTAAAACAAAATCCAAAATGCATCACATGACCTAACATAATCAACAAATATTGTGCTTCACTTGGAAGGGCCTGGAGCTGTATTTTCACCCTCTAAATTATGGCATCTTCAGCTAAACCCGGTAGTTAACAGCTTAAGTTAATTCTACCATGTGTAGGACTTACATAAACGCATGGACTTTAAACTACAAATTCAGCTGCCATTTAAATTATTAGGTAGACTCTTTTCATGGAGCGCCAACACTTCAAAATCCACAACAGAAATAGTAGGCCAGCTGCCCACACGACAAGGAGAGACCCTCATTCGATGTCATTTGCATCCCATTAACCACCGAGCACTGGGTCAGTCATGGCCTGTCAAGCTTTCGACTCATTCTTTTTGCGTTAATTAGCAGAGAAACAAGGAGTTAATGAAGATGTTTGGATCTGTGATGACTCATCTGGTTGTTTGGGAGGAATCACCACTCTGGACCACTTCTGAGCCTCCTGCCGATGGTCTGAGCAGGAGCTGGAGGGAGACTGCCCAACGAGCCTCAGAGGGGCCTTCTGCTGGGCCTCTGGCACAGTGGGCTTTGTTAGCTCAAGATTAGAAGGAGTTAATTGCTTCAAGATTGCTGGGAGATTAGGTTATTGGGTGGGATGTATCTATGTAAGCATACGTCAGCACTAGTTAGAAGATAGGAGACGCTTATTTTAATAAACTTATGAAAAGAAGAATTAATTTGTCATTACATTGGAAATCTTATTTTATTAACTTAATTTGACAATGTCAAGTTGTCTGAAATGCCGATTTTTCACTCACTTTCCTTCTGAATATGTATGAATCACAGATTAGTTGATGTGCTACGCTGTTCATTCAGAGTTTTTTTCCTGCAGGATTCCCCGCGTCCCCCAACTCAGTTTGCTGATGGCATCTGGCTCTGGAGGAATGGGCCTGTTACAGGGGCCTCTGGGTTCTCTTCTTGTGGCGGGTGGAACACGGTCTCTCAGAGATCCATGGGCCATCCTGTCAAGAGAAGAGAACCAACCTGCTTTTGCCTGTCCTGCTTTCTCCCCTCTGAGAGCTATCTGGACACAAATGTTGTTTGAGTTGGTGCCCACAAAATAGAATGGAAAAGAGAGTGCGTTCAGGAGGGAACTACATGGGCCAGTCTCCAAAACAAAGCCATCAAGAAGTTTTCCAAATGCCTGGTTTACATTTTATGGCTGTTGGAGGGCATGGTCCAAATTGTCCTCGTCTTCTGTATTCCTAGGGTCAGGCCTGTTAATTGAGCACTTGCTATGTGACAGAAACTGTTCTAAGCACTTTATTCTTATTACCTCTTTTTAATCTTTATAACTAACTTAGACAATAAAAACCATATTATCCCCATTTTTCAGGTGAAGAAACTGAGGCACAGGAAGATTCAATAACATGCCTAAGGGGACACAGTGAAGAGAGATATCTGTCCACCCCAGAGTGCTCACTCCCCACCACTGCCCTAGACATTTCTGTGACATAAGTGAGGGAGGTTGACTATGTGACATTTTGGAGAGATGAGGGCAGTGGTGACTCATGCCATGTCTAGATGAGGCCGGGACTGCCCCAGTGGATTGAGGCCAGGGGAAAATGTGGCTTCAGTGTCATCAGAGCTTCTGAGGTTTGAAGGGTTTTTTGACCTTCCAAAGAGTTTAGAAATGTGAAGTGTTAAATAAAATCTCCGGATTTTTCAATATTTGTTCAAGGATTTTTTTTAAAAAAAATACTATACCAACCAAATAAAAAATAAATGCAGACAACTTTGGTGACCCTTTTTAAGGCCAGTTTCCTCCCAAAGTGTTTGTATACGATACTCAGGAAATAGGTGAATGGATCCATGTGCAGTTACATGAATCCAGAGGTGGGTCCTCAGCCTTATGGACACTGGAAAGCACGGATTTATAGAGTGGGCATCAGAGACTCCAACCCCTGTACCAAGAGTCCTTTAATCAGATCAGCAAAATGACCCATCCCTGTTGGAACCTTTCTGAGGGCAGGAAGCTTGTTGGGGCTATGGTGATTGTAATTTCAGCAGAAACCATTTGAACCCTCTTCTTGGGGGAGTTTATGGGATCCTTTTTTCTGTCTGGGGTTAATATGAATTTGGCTAAAAATAATCTTCAAAATATTTAACAACCCTGTAGTCACAGAAGAGTTCACGCCTGGCTTTGCAGCACTACTAAGACTTCCCACAACACAACGGTTTTCCTGCTTGGCCAGTGCCCTGCCATTCTGTTGTTAAATATTTTAATATCACCTCTGCAAAACAGGTCTAAAGGTAAAGAGAATAGAACACTTCCTCCCTTCCCTTTCCTTCCTCCCTTCCCTCCCGCCTTCCTTCCATCCTTCCTTCCTTCCTTCCTTCCTTCCTTCCTTCCTTCCTTCCTTCCTTCCTTCCTTCCTTCCTTCCTTCCTTCCTTCCTTCCCTCCCTCCCTTTTAAACAGCTTCTAGCTAGATCCCAGCACCTAGGACCACCCACCTCTCTGCATCAAGGGAAGCTCAGAAGTTTTAGTCAAGTCCAAGGGAGGCAGGCAGTGGCAGCAAAGGCACCTTACAGAGGAGCTTAAATCAAGAGGGAACCTGTGCTTGGACTAGACCTGGCATCTCCCTCCCCCAGGGTTAATGCTGCACTAGATGAGCTGCACAGGTGTCTAATACCTGAGGTGTTTGACAATTCAGACAAAAACTGGGCATTTACTAATGTCCAAATTGCCTTTTCTTATTTCTTCAAATTGGCAATATACTAAAAAATTCCAATTATCTCTTTAGCCTGCAGTTCAAAGGTTAGCAGAAGCAGGATACAAACTCTTTGCATTAAAAAAATAACAACAACAAAGTGAATAGGAAAAGCAAAGGAGTAAGACAGCTGCCCATCAACCAAGAGCATCTTACTGAGGCTCTGGGGATGCTGGCTCTTCATTGGCAAACAAATCTATTGTGAGGAGCCCATGTGGAAATCATGAACCAGCCTTTAAATTTTTTGTTTGTTTTAAATTTTGAGTTAGAGAATAGGTCTCCCTACAATTAAAATGTTCCAGTCACATTTATCCACTTATTGATACAAAACTGGAACTAGACTGGGTTCATGAGTTTCACTGATTTCTAAGGGACCGTAAAATAACCACTGGGAGGTTAGGAGCCAGAGGCTGGAAGCAGGAGAGACACTGTTCAGCACCTGAACTCTTAAAGATCCCAGGAAGGAGAAGTGGCTTCCAGACTGTCACTGATCTCCTTATCGCTTGACCTTTGTCGAAGCGGCAGAGCCCAGAGGAGATTATAAAAAGGCTAAAAACAAACGATGCATGTGTTTGTTTATAATGAACAGTCATGGCTGAAGTGCAGGACGGGTCCCGGCCACGTGATGCGCCCTCCCAAAGGCGCACCATGTTTTCGTGGACTGTTTCACGGAAGTTCTGGTGTAACCATCATTTGGTCTCCAGTGTCCCTATTTTCTCAGGAAAAAATTGCTGTTTCCCACCTCCCTTCCCTAAAAATAAACCTTTGAGTCCAAATAAACTGTGGATGAAACATTTTCTGAGGACTCTGGCTACTTTCTTGAGTGAGTTCATTTAGTTATTTAGAGACATATTTTCTGACCAAAACACAGGCTGGCCAACAAACACGGAAACATCAATCTTATTCAACATGCATTTGTTAAATGTCTCCTAAGTGTGGAGCACTGGACAGGCAGTTATCAAATAGTGTGATCAGTAGAGTCCACTGAGACGTCTGTTCACCGTTTGTGACGAGGAGACGAGAAGGAAGGAAAAAAGAGAATTAGATGGAGGTGACATTTGGCAGATGTTAATGATAAGTGGGAGTTAACCAGATGGAGAGGGGAGAAGCGAGTTCCAAGTACTAGGAATGGCAGAAACAAAAACACGAAAATAAAAAACAGCTAAGGTTCCAGGCCCTTTTTATCAGACTCAGAGATCAGCCTCTGTACCTCTGACTTCTCAGACGCTCAATAGTCATTTTACATACTGTCCTTAAGCCATAATGCTATGACCCTGAAAGCTCCATTCTCTCCATTAAGTGCTGCAAAAGCTGACGGCCTGCTCTCTGGCCTCTGGTGGGATCAGCTGTGGCTTGCTGCGGCTCTGGGTCCACCGTGATGAGTGGGACCATTTGGAGTTTCCCTAGAGTCGGAGCTAAAAGTGGATGTGCTCCCATCTAGAGAAATAGAAATGCTGTGTTTTCTGTGAAGAGCCCGTGAACGTGCCCTGAGCTGCCCACTCTCCACTCCACTGCAGGAACTAAGGGGTGGGTTGGAAATTCCTTTGTGAACAGCTCAAAGGATGGTGAAGAGACTTTTTAAAAAGTCTATTAAATGCTTACTTTCATGGAGATACAATCTACATTCAAATTGTTTGTCTATAATCCAATTTACACAAAAGCTGCTGGATAAATTTTCATCAAATTTAGATGATATATAAGAAATGGATCGACTTAAAATACAGGCCATGTGGTATACAAAAAAAAAATATGTTTTCTGGGTCCTGAGGGCCCCTCAAAGTCAGAGTTACCTTCCAAGGTACCTGAAACTAACATATGAACCAGGGCACTTGGATGACCCATAAAGACGTGTCATACTCACGAAGATGCCACAAACAGAAAACCAACAGGTTTTCAAATGTGAGTTGTAAAAGAAAGGCCACCAGGACACATGCTCTGTCGGTGGCGTTTCCCCACTTCTCACATCGGCCACCCTATGGAACAGTCTCCAGGGCAAATAGAAACAAGGTATTTGGTGATGGTCAATGGTTCTCCTAAGCAACACAGTGAGGAAGACAGTGGGTTACTGTAAGTCTGTCCTTTCCTATGAAGACAATACTTCCAGCTTTCAGTGTACATGGCAGTATTGACTCTGTAGGTTCCATGACAGGAGTGGCCACACAGCCGAATGTTCTGGGTCCTGAGGTGTGATCAGCAGGAGATCGATCATGTTTGCTTCTTCCCCAGTACGTATTTTCTTGTCTTGTGAGCATGGGTGCAAACATCAATTCCTGCATTTGGCTACCTTTTACTCTTAAGACTCACAATGTGAAATGCATTTCTCTAGTCCCAGAACTGGGTATAAAGTCACATACAGAGTTTCCTCCCTGAAATGAGATAAAAGTCTCACCTCCCTCTGAACCAACATGCCAGAAACTCAGAACGGATGGCCCAGATTTAGGGGGAAGCTTAGTATTCATGACGACTGCCTGGCAGCATCATGAATCGGTAATGAGGACGCCACCATCACGAAGGGATCAAGCCCAAAGCCCCGAGATAGCTATGAAATACAGTATTGTGTTTACACACTGTAACCTCATCCCTCAGAAGAGAACAGAAAAGCAGGACTGCAAATGTTGCGGCAGCTGAGATCTCTCTCCCAGCAGCACCCTGGCCGGAGCTGGCCAGTCCAGAGCAAGTAAAGAGGGCAAGAGAGAAAGAAAGACCAATGCAACCAAATTGCTGAGAAGCCGGCTTTAGTAAAACCAGACTGTTGACGTTTTAGGAACTGAATGGCACAAAGAACATTTAGGAAAAATAATTTGCATTCTCTGATTATATATGTCAGATCCCTAAATATCTTGATTATGTGATTTTGCTAAAGATATCCTGATGGCTGATCTGTGGATGATTTACATAAAGGAGACATTTGCATAAATTAAATTAACAAATATAAATACATGCTTATAAAATGCTGATACCACTTACTACTCTCGTTAAAATAAATTATGAGGGATGACATATGATAGGCCATGTGGTTTCTGGGCAATCATCGCGTGTCCTTGACACATACTTGGCATTTCATTGCCAGAAAAAGGAAGAAACTCCAACTCAAGCATTTCTGACGGCGTGGTCCTCTCAGGGAAGCTACAGAACAAACTTTTGGAAGGAGATGACGTCTAAAGTGGTTGAAAACCCAGTTTAGCGCAGTGGCTAAGCACATGTGCGCTAGGGTCTGGTTGCCTGGGTTCAATCCTGACTACTGCATGTTTAGAACAAGTCACTTAATCTGTGCCTCAGCTTTCTTATCTGTAAACTGGGATTGGCAACAGTACTTACTTCAAAAGCTTGTTGGGATGAAATGAGTTTGTGTACATGGAAGGTCTTAGAATGATGCTTGGCATGTGGAAAAGGCAAAATGAACATTATCTCGATTAGTAATATTGTCTTGCTGTCACTCGACATGTTGGAAGGATAATTTTCAAGGGCTACATAGACCTTTGCTTCCTACCTACTTTCTCTATCTCTTCACCAGTGATGCTCAAATTTTCCTGGTCTTCAGAGCCCTGAAGAGAAAGCAGGAAAATTCTCAAGGATCATCCCTTTTACCAATATTCAAATCACAGCCTGAATTGAGCTGCTAGGGTGACTCTCCAGGGTGGGTTCTCATGAGGCAATTGCAACTTTGGACCAGATTTAAGACATGGCCCCTAAATAATCAACAATGCATCTGGAGGCCCCAGTGGACTGACGTGGCTGGTGGATTACAGGGAAAGGACCAGTGCTAATGGGTAGGTGGCACCCCCAGTTCTGATCAGGCCAGGGCTGAAATGAGAGGGTGCAGGAGAACTTCGTTCCTCAAGTCCCCATTCTTTGTGCCCACTCCAGCTCAGTCTTTGAAACAACAACAACCATAGGTACCACCTTTCTAGCCAGTGGCTGCTGATGGAGTGTGCATTTAAGTTGGATACCACATCCCACAGCAAGTGCCCCCAGGAGTTCCCATTTCCTGCCTTGCTCACGGGAAGGATTTAATGGTTACTCCTGTGGAGGGATTTATTTTTTTTCTTCTTCTCTAAATGAAGTTCTATCTTATTTAATTTTTAAACTGATTCTCAGAGATCATTCTGCTCAGTCTCTTTGATTGTTTTGGGGGCCATTGGAGGAAACAGTCTGTTTCTTGGTGAAATCCAGATCTTTCCTCTTGAGCCTGGATCAATCCAAATATGTATATACTTCTGCTCCTTAGCTGCAGTGCCAACCATAAAGCATCTTTAGAACTTTATAAACCAACCTCCAATCTCTCTTTCAGGCTTTTCTCCCCATTTGAGAAGTCCAGTTCCTGCAGGGCCCTCCGTGGTAATTAGGGCAGGGCTCTGTGCAGCCTTGTGGGGGTCACAATCCCAGCTGTGGGGTCTGGGGGCACCAAAGGCCCTCTGTCCTGGGACAGTCACACCTGCTTTGCAATTTTGTCCCACACTGGGCTTGGCTGGACTCCCCTGGAGGGCAGTATACATGTTTCTGGGGTCAGAAAGCAATTACCATAATAGCAGCTATCAGTAATCCAGCCCCTTCTATGGGTCAGGCCACGTGCTTTACATATGCTGTCTCCACCACCCTGGGAGGCAGCTTTGCAAATTTTGCAGTAGTTGAGATAGGACCTTCATGCTGGGATGTAAGAGTGAGCTCCCATCCCTGGTAATGCACCACTAGCAAAGATGGTAAAATCCAATTCAGTGGACCCACTGATGTCCACCCACACTGGGCCGAGTGTCTGGGCAGGGAATCACACAACACTCCTTCCTCCTCAAGGCCATCCTGACACCCTGATGGCCTATCTGCCCTGCAATCTCCATCAGATTGTCACGGCTCTCTCATCTCAGACTTATGATGCATGCAGCTTTCTATCCAGCTGCCCTGGGCCTCCGCTCTCACATCTGTTGGCTGGGAAAAAATGAGTTCTGCACAGCAACTTCAGAGGGTTATTGCAAAGATGAAATGAGATCATGAGTGTGCGAAGTACCAGCACCCAACTTGGCTGTTAGCATTATCTTTCCACTGACAGATATGTTAGCAGGTTGGTGTCTGAGCAACTGCTCACTGGAAGCTTACACATTGGAAGAAAATAACAAATTATTGAGACTATTGCTTGAATTTAAATTCTGGATTTTCAGCCCGAAACTTTCTCTTAATCTCCAGACTCAGGTGTCCAACAATCAGCTGGAGTGGCCCGTGGATGAAAAGAACATATTGGCAGTAAAGACACATGTTGAAGAAGCACTAACTGAAGTGGCCTTTGGGGCCAAGGGTGGGTCATGGCCCCTCCCCTTTCATCTTCTCCTGTCTAGGACTGAGCCTAGGGCACTTCTGTGAAGATGTTAACTTCTTGCTGAGAACACAGGGAGGTCCCAGTCTAACAAGAAGCTCTAGGTGAATCCAAAGTGAGTGCTAAACTCTCATTGGAAATGACAGTTATGACAGTAAAACATTAAGAGGACTGTGGGATGGAGTATTGGGCACGTGACTGGGGTGAGAACAGGAGATGAAGAAGTTCCTAAGAACTCAAAAAGTAGGAACGAGAAGGAAGGAGAAATATAATAAAAGGCAGAAGAAGAGACAACAGCAGGGAAAAAGGGGAGGGAGGTTTGGAGATAATGCGAGATGTAGAGAGTGGTTCCCAAAGGTGGGCCAAGCTGGTGGCCCACAGGTGGGCACTGTCTCTCCTGCCACCCCTCTCCCCTCCCTCATTATGGTCAATCCCAGAGTAGAGTCTGCCCATGACAATGACAGCAGTTGCCGAAGCCTAAAGCTCGGCGTGGGAGTGTGCTGATTCCCCCTTCCCTCTCCTTGTAACATCCATCAGAAAGGGCTAGCTTTTTAAGCACTGAGAGAGGAGGGAAAATAAGCAGAAGTAATTTATTCGGGATCTTTGAGAGGATAATAGCCAATTATTTGTTTATAACACTGGTTAAATTTTCATTAGGCAGATTAATGGAATATCATGTACTGTCAACATTGGACTGAGGGGTGGTCTGTAAGAGATAAACGGGCAAACAGGCTCTGTGTCTCTCTGAGTAAATTAGTTTTTGCTTTCCTGTTTTTCATATGAAAATGGAAAAGGTGGGCAAGGTGGTGCATCTAAAACAGGTCTTGAGATGGGCCAAACTGGTTAAATATGAAAGCAATCCTGGTAATAAATACATTATAATAACTTGGCATCAGGGCCATAATTTTGATTTCATGAAAGTCTGGGATAATGTCAATTTTTAACCTGCTCTCTTAATACACACTTCCCCCTCCCTGAACTCAAACGCTGCTTGCTGTGAGTTGAAAACGCACTGCTTTGGGGGGCCCGATTTGTCTGTATCATGCGCTCAGCATTACAGCTGGTAAGTACAAGAGGCACCTCACCTTTCTAGTAAGTTCCCTCATTGTCATCCTGATGGCAGGAGTGGCTCCCGGAGTGCTGTTATCAGGATCAAAATTCCTGGGAGGAAACAGGGAGGGAGAGTCGCTTATCACTCTGGAAGAAGACTGAGGGGTACACACTCAGTGAATGATTTGATGCTAAATCTCTGGTTGGAGTTGAAGCGTAAAATGGGCTGGCTCTGGAATCTTGACGTTATTCCATGTACAAATCAGTGGGTCAAACTTTAGAGCCAAGAATTCTATCAGCAAATTGGAAATCAAACACACACACACTGAAATGGGCCATCTCACAACAATTGATATTCTGTAGTTTTTTTTTTTTAAAAAAAGGAATTGGCAATTAAAATTTTTTTAGTTTAATTAGCATCAGAGAGTCATTAAAGTTCCCATGTATAGAATGCAACTAAGAATTTTCATTTGCAGCTCGACTCTGGGTGTTTTTTTTTGTTTGTTTTTTTTTAATGTCATTACTTAGAAGGTAGATGATAGAATGTAATTACTTTCTTAGAAAACTAGGAGCGGGAGGGAAGAAGAGTTATATGAAGACACAGAAGGAAGGCAGAGCAGAGGGAATGGAAGGAAGGAATGAAGGACAGACGGAAGGGTGGGATGGAGGGAGGGAGAAAGCGAGGGAAAGAGGGAAGAAAACAAATGAGGGAAGGAGAGAAAAACGGGCATTTGCAGTGCAGTGGAAAATCAACTAAATGAGATCCATTGTTATTTTTGTAAAATGCCAAAATTAGCAACAAGTATGTCTAATAAAATTTCTTTAAAAAAGATAAGGCATTACTGTGAGTTTCTGCAAACCATTTTTCTGGTCTATATGTTTACTTCTCTTCAAAATAACTCTTTGCCCTAAAGTAATTCCCAGCATGCATTGGTCATACGAGTACATTTGTTTTCTAAAAGAGAAAATTGGTGTAACTTTCCCTACCAAAGCCATGTTGCTCCAGCTCACTCAGGTCAGATCTGAGAAGCCCATGTCCCAGGTCCTGTAACTGGGATAATCCTTACTGCCCATGGCTTGGGGGATGGAGAAGACGGAGGACAAGTGCCATTGCCTATTCTTGCTCGCTCTTCGCTGTGTCTTCACAGCAGTGACAGAGGGGACACTGGATGAGCAGTAACCCGCTGAACAGAGAGTTGGTGCATCTGCGTAGATAACCCCCAGGGGCCTGGAGGGAAAGTTGGGGTCCCCCCTCCTTCTAAGCAGTCTGAGTCCTTCCTTAGTCATGGGTTCCATGTCAGAGAACAGAAAGGGGACATGTGTTGTTGGTGGGTAAATTACTCCAAAATGGGGAGAGGTATGGATTACAGGTCACACTTGTCTGCAGACTCTGTGAAGTGGCAAAGGCCCTTTCATGGCTGCTGGCCTGGAGAATGACTTTGCACTGTCTTTAGGGACACTCATTTCTTCAACATCCAACATCCATGGACACAAATGCTTCCATAGTTGGGCAGTTTGGACAGAAATATTATAGCCTTTAGGAGGAGCTCAGTTGGAAAGTGGGTGGGAGATCATTTCAAAGTCTCTAGGCACTTACAACATAGGACAGCTGCCTTTAAATACAGCGCCCCTGAACCTCAGTTCACAGAGTCTGGGCTGCCAGAGGCCCTCATAGGAAGGCCCTTTGGGTTATTCAAGAACTAATCTCCCTTTGGCTGGAGGCTCCCAACAAACCCACCAAATGTAGAACTTTGCACTGCTTTGACGAGCATTAAAGGACAGTCACAGGAAGAAGGCAGAGCTGGAGTTTCCTAATTTGAAATATGAAAGATATTCGCTGGGCTATTACATCCTTTTAGTGAAGGCAATTCACATTCTTTCGGTGGTTTATCCTACTTATAATGATCAAATCCCTGAGTCAGAACTTCTAATGCAAACCACTTTTACAGTTGTAATTGGATCTAAGGCAAATAAACCACCAAGTGGCCTGAGACTCCCTGGCAATGTTCAATCAGGATCTGATATCGCTTATGAAAGTGATATCTTACTATTGATACTTCTCCCAAGAGCAGCGCAAATTAGAGACATACTTGAATGGTTCGAAGGCCTCGCAGACAGACAGCATGAGAGTAGGCCACTGTTGGAGTGGAGATTCTCAAATATAGTATAATGCACATTGCACTGTGGTCATTTAATGGAAACCCTATGAAAGTCTTCAGCTGGGTCTGGGGGTAAAAGAAGTTCTAACATGTAGGGAACCACATGAAATGTGGCTCTTAAGAAAATTCAAGAACTGATAATGCTAATGGCATCTAAAAGCAGACTTTAGGGGACTATGAGATACATGGTCACAAAGTGAAAACACATGGACATCCCCATTGCATCGAGCAGGACAGGATCCTGCTCGAAGCTCGTACACACACACACACACACACACACACACACACACTCCAAACCCAGGGGCTTACAGATGCCCTCTACAGGTACAGAGGTCAGAGTCCTATCAAGGGATGGCTTCAGCTCCTAAATGCCAACATGAGTAGCAGGCATAAATCTCAGTCCACAAATTCAGGTGTGCAAAGCATAACTGCTAGCTCCACTGTATTTACATGCCAGATACTTAAATGTACATCTTGTGGTTTCTACATTCAACATAATTTCTGAATTTAGCATACCCCTGATTGACCTCTGCCCTCCCCTGTCCCTGGAGTGAAGCTACAATCTCAGGATCTTATGCAGTGAGAAGCGGAGATGTGGAGCATCTGGTCTACCTGCGAAGATTACAGTTGAGCCATCTACCGTCCTCCCTGGGTGGCTCCTACAGGCCTGAACTGTCTGTTGCTTCCATCCTTTCCTTGAGATGTGGGAAATTTTGCCAGGTAGCTTTTGGCCGTCCACCTAGACACAGCCTGCAGCCACTTCTCTCTGCAGTCTTGCTGTCTCTTACCAGGCATTGCCAATGTGGGGGGGGCCTATCTCCCTCTTGCACAGGAAGAAGACCTGCCTATTATTTAACTTCTTAAAACCTCCATTTCTCCCTCACAGTGGGAAGAGTAAAAGCTATAGTAAGCACTCCATAAATATGAGTGTTTTATTTTTAAGATTTTAAATATGAGCATTTTAAAATATCATTATTAACAAATAGGTTTGAATGGCCTTTGATGGAAGCAAAAATACCCGGCCTCACAGAGCTCCCTGTCTCATTAATGCTATGATGATCACACCTTCTTGTATTCAAATTACATCATTGGCATTTCTAGAAACAATGCTGTGTACTCACAACGAATTCCTGTATGCCACTATGGTCTTCCTTCATGACTTTTTATTTTTTAACTTACCGCTGAATTATACTATATAATATTATAATGTACACTTAAAAAAGTACAAGTAATTCTACAACTCAAACACATTCATGTAACCAGCACCCAGAACGAGAAACAGAACATAACCTGCTTCCCTTTAACCCCCCTCATATTCTTCATGAAGGGTTGCCACAATCTTGACTTCAAACAACATAGATAAGTTAAGCTGCCTGTGTATTTTATGTAGATGGAATCATACACCATGCATTTTAGGGGACTGGCTTCTTTCACTCTATGTTATGTTTGTGAGAATCAACCAAATTTTGTGTCATTGTACATGGGTATAATACACATGTACATGTGTGTCTCATTGCAGTATAGTTGTCCATTACAAAAATATACCTCCGTTTACTTATTTTTATTTCAGAACATTTACAAGTGACAATCCTGGAATTTGGTGTCCCTACCTCGATGAGTCTGTGGGAGACTTGGGGGTGTGGTCATCACAATGCAGAAGTCTCTGTTCACATGGATGGCTTTGGGTGTGTGAGGCCTGATTAGCTGAAAGTATTTCCTTGAAACTAGAAGAATGAAAGCATATCATTTCTTCAGCACCAGCTCTCCTGACATGTCTCTGAGCCGGGTCACGCAGAGGACCTTGGGTAGTTTTGGCTCTCACACAAAGCAGCTCTAATGCCTGTGAGGTGACATGTATGACCTGGGAGCTTACATGTGTTACTTTGTTTAGCCTTACAAAGCCCTGTGCCACAGGTAATCATTTAGACTTCTTTCAACTTATAAATTGACTACTATGGCAACTACAAAGTCCCTGCACTCACTGAGGTCACCACTGGACTGAGGAGACACAGGGATAAATAGTCTATCTCAATAAAGGTGGACAAGTACTCGGAGAGGTGTGAATAAGGGCATTGTGGAAGACTCTAGAAGGACTGTGGGACCAGAGAAGGGTTCCAGGAGGAAATAACATTCCTCTTCCCTTTCCCCATTCTCTTCTGTGGCTAAGGGAAGTTAAGTAGTACGTCCAAGGTCACAGATCCAAGCAGCTTGGAGCAGGAAATAAAACTCAGGATGCTTGACTCCAAAGGGGCCTCTTTTATCCCTTCCATGTGTGCCACCTAACTCCTAGAAAGACTCATCCTCTTCCAGATTGTCCCAATCCATTGACAGAGTCCAAAGGC
Source organism: Rhinolophus hipposideros (assembly GCF_964194185.1). Classification (NCBI taxonomy): domain Eukaryota; kingdom Metazoa; phylum Chordata; class Mammalia; order Chiroptera; family Rhinolophidae; genus Rhinolophus; species Rhinolophus hipposideros. Next base: position 11,014,101 of record NC_138061.1, read on the forward strand.
AGGACACAAAAGGGGAAAAGATGATTCCAGGAAGGGAGAAGACAAAGCCTTGATGAGGAGACTAAAAAAAAAAAAAAAAACTAAACGGGATGAAGCTTGAGATTTATAAGCCCCCGCCCTTCTCATTCTGAAAATCAGAAAAAGGCTGAGAATCCTAAAACCCCATTATGGGAACCGGAGTTCATGCCACACTTCTGATACAATTGCAGAAACAGCAAAGGCAAATTCTTCTACACTGTTCAGAACTAGAACTAGAAAAAGAGACCGGCTAGGTTTTGAATTAAATCAGCCTACATATGTAGAATCTTCATTATTTTTATTTTCTGGCTTTAGGATAATAATGCAGTGCTCATCAGAAAAATGTCAAACAGTTTGGTATAGAGTCATCCAGATTCTCTCTCTCTCTCTCTCTCTCTCTCTCTCTCTCTCTCACACACACACACACACACACACACACACGATGCCAAAAAAATGTATACACATTTCAAGAAAGGAAAAAACTGTATTAAAATTGTAACACTCAATATATACCAATAACAAAAGATGAATACAAGTCATGTGTATACATTTTTGTCACCCCCCCAAAAAATGTATATATATACAGAGAGCCAAAAATATGCATACATATTTTAAGAAAAGAAAACTGTATTAAAATTGTAATAGTCAATATAAAGGGGGTGCAAAACAAATGTATATACATTTTAAGAGACGTTATCTATGTATTACTACTTTTCGAAGTTGAATTGAATTACAGTAGCAATGTGTAGTATGATGTTTGCTTGAAAAATGACATTAATCAAATGAATGCTAGCATCCCCATGTGACAGGCAGGACAATCACACAAAATGGCAGAAGCACAGTTGTCGTTCAAGGAGCACAAGACCATTTTGAAGTGGTATTTGAAATTCGAGAAAGTTCTCCTGACTCAACACCCCTTGACTTCTACCCATGGAGGACCTTAAAGGATGTGGTGTACTGTAGAAAACTGGCTACACTGGTGGTGCTTCAGGAAGAAATTGAAATGTATTGCACAGCAGACACTTTGGTCAACATTGCTCAAGCAGTAGTTCCCCATAATCAGAAGTGTCTGGATGCTGATGGTAACCACTTTGAGCACCTTTTGTCATTGCAGAAGTCAAACATGACTTGTATTCATCTTTTGTTATCAGTATATATTGAGTATTACAATTTTAATACAGTTTTTTCCTTTCTTAAAATGTGTATACATTTTTTGGAGATATATATATATATGTATATATATGTATATGTATATATATGATGTCCTGGTCAATAAAGCAGAAAACCTGTCCTATGTAAAGCATGGCACTGTGAGTGGTCTCAACCCCCATAAGTGATGTCATGGAGAAGATAACCTCCATGGAGAAGGGTTAGCCTCTAATCCTGTAATGGCTTCCAAACCACATATTATGCTACATGTGACAACCCAATTACTAATACCACCATTTTCATGGATGTAAAGGACAGCAAGCTTTCCAGTCCTGTGATTAGATAATGCACAGCTACAAATAAACTAGCAATTTCAGTGCAATATGAGGAAACTGCCATTCTCATTACATTCCAAAGAAAACCATAACCAAACAGCCCTGGTGAGAGCCAAGCATACTTGTCAGTCTGCAAGGCAAGCGTACGCTCTGGGCCCCCACCTGTTCTCTCCAACAGGAAAACCCTCATGGTTCTTTGTTTAGTGCAGAGGCTAACAAGGACCTCCCAGGCACCAGAAGTCCAAGGTGCAAATACAGAAGAGCAGACTTTTTGCACTAAGTTTCACCAATTCTGATAATTAGAATGAAAATTGGTAGGGGGAAATTCTACTATTTGTGTCATTTTCAGCACAAATAACTACACAACCCTGTGTAGTTATTCTCTGATGGGCCTTACAGATCACCTTGTCTAGACAAGACCCAGAGACGTGAGAAGGGTAGACAAGACCCAGAGACGTGAGAAGGTTCACGTGTGACCAGGCAGAGCTCAGCCTCAGCACATGACTCTGGACTTACAGCATCAACCAGGAAGCTGCCAAGACAGGTGGAGAGCCAGCGACCAAATCTGGAAAAGAAAGGAAAGGGAAGGGAAGGGAAGGGAAGGGAAGGGAAGGGAAGGGAAGGGAAGGGAAGGGAAGAAGGGAAGGGAAGGGAAGGGAAGGGAAGGGAAGGGAAGGGAAGGGAAGGGAAGGAAAGGAAAGGAAAGGAAAGGAAAGGAAAGGAAAGGAAAGGAAAGGAAAGGAAAGGAAAGGAAAGGAAAGGGAAGGAAAGGAAAGGAAAGGAAAGGAAAAGTCCTCCACAGGAAAACAGCTCCTCCAAACCCTCCTTCACCCCATGAGCGTCAGAATGGCTGTTATGTGGCCTTTACCAACTTCCCCTTTGTTTGCCTATTCAAATTAACAGTTTCTCAATGGATGCTCCAACATATTTTCCTTTAGGCTTCATAGTTCTCCAACCACTTTTCACCTTCATTTTGGGCCACCTCTTGTGGCTCCTCTGTGAAATCTTGCCCTTTGTCATCCCCAGGTAGGTCTGACCATTGCTTGTTTTGTGCATCTGCTCCATCCCAAATATGGCACCTCCCATATATTTCACTTTACAGATACATGTATCTCTTCTAGAAGATGGTCAGCTTCCTAAGAGTAGGGGCTGTCTTTTACTTGCCTTTATATTCACACAATCCCTTGCACATGGGAGGCACTCAATAAATATTTGTTGAATGAATGGTTGAATGAAGAATGGGTGGATGGATAGATAGATAGACAGATAGATAGACAGATACTCAGAGACAAAGGAACTATTCACATATTCCACTTGTGTGTCCTGGCCTGATTCAAAGCCAAGTGGAATAACTGCCTTTTCACCACCATCTAGAACTTATTTCTTCTGAAAAGAATGTTACCAGCATGATATAGGACACAGGACTGTATATCCACTCTGTAGACCTCAACATGTTCTTTCCTGTTAGAAAAATATGGTAGCCCTCTTACTGCAGTAAGGAGCTACGCTCTTTGCAGAGTGGATGTATAAAAATAGATTTAAGCTAGAGATGGATGGCCCCAGATGGATGTGGTTGGGGTGTGGAAGAACATCTTGAACTATTTTTCAAACATTTCAGTTTCGGCAAAAACCAAAACATGTTTTGCCAATCACTTTCCCTTAATTTTAAAACCCATGGATTTCAAAGGAAATTTAATCTGAATGCTTCTACTTCATTTACCCCACCTCTTCAAAATATTCTCCTGAAAACGTGAAATGATGTCCTAGAAGTTTAAAGGACCTTTTATAGTTTGCTGGTTTCTTTTAAACAACAAACCACTTAACGATTTGGGAGGGAATCAAAAAGCCCTAAATTTTGAAATAAAAGAAAAAAAACAACATAGTGTACATTGGTTTGAGTTTGGATCTAGGAAGTTGGCAATATATTTTCCATGCTAAAACAAAGAAGAAATGGTTCAAGTTTAAAATTGAGAGAAATATAATTGTTTAAAAAGTGAATAAATCATACATGATCAATGGACAAAAATAAAGCCAGAGATTATTACAGATGTTGATTCCACTGTAATAGAGATTATTATAGATCTTGGTTCATTTGTTCCCTTTGGTTTATTTGTGATGGAGTCCAAGTGTGTGTTGTCAGTAACTCCTTAATTATAAGTGCACGTGACCATGGCAGAAAAATCACGAGGATGCTTTAAAGCAATGATTTGCTAAAGGAAATAGCAGAACTGTAGGTGCAATGAGCTCCTTATAATATGCCAATTCCCATTACCCCACCCCCCACTTATTATTTCATAACCCAATCCTTAGTGACACTAGGGTGGAACTTGTCAACAATCTGCTTCCTGGTGTTTGCAGGGACGGGCACTCCTGCAGACCTTACCTGATATACTTTTGTTCCACCAGAGCCTTCCACTGTGTAAGTTACAAGGCGGGAACAGCTTGGGCCCCTGGGGCATGTGTCTAATTCACCAGAGTCACTAAGGGAAATTGAGTGCACAGCAGAAATCCAGTCAACACCCTTGTTCCCATTAGTTAATATACTGTTTGACACCACTGTGGCCAGCAAAAGAATTAGTCCATCTCCCCTAGACCACCCACGCCACTAATAGCTAATAACTAACACATGGGGAGACCATGGCTAATGATATCCTTGGGTTCAGCGGTTCATTGTGATTTTATTTCTTTTTCCCCTCTTTATTAGCATTCACTCATTCAATTAACAATTGTTGAGTGCCCATTGAATGCCAGGTGTTGTGCTGGGCCTTTTGGAAGAGACAGAAAGAGCCTTTTGGGAAAGACAGAAAGATGAGGGAACTAGCTACTACTATCAAGAAGCACACAGGCCGATAGAATTAACGGTCATATTGGTGATTTCATCCATATGCTGCTGTGGTCCATACACTACATATTAAGGAGAGTACATTTTAAATCAGTCACTTCTACATGTAGAGAGAAACCGAAATTGGGAAGTCCGTTCTGTCTCCCAAAGGAGTGCATTATTCTGTTAGCCTCCCCCAAACCAATCAACATTTGACATATTCATGCAGGGGGATGACCTCAGCCACAGATACGTTACATAGATCTACTTGGCGGTAAAATGCCAAACTGGAGCCCATTCTTGAATCCCTTCTGAAAAACCATGGGAGTGTAGGAAATATAAAAAAGGCCAATAAGGAAAAACATGAATCACAGACTCCTGAAAAAGCCGTCTGAGAATACCTCCAAATGAGAACTGATAATAGAATTTTCCCCATCAATCAATGCATCTGTCTTTAGACCAGAAATCATTGACTTCTAAGAGCTTGCCAATCCTAGTCCCGCCACATTAACTTGCCTCCCAAACAAAGATTCCAAGAACCACACGTTTTTAATTATACAAAGTAAAGGTTGATGAATGATTCATATAACTAATCTAAACTTGGGCCAGGTTAAAATAATACTGTGTAATAACTTATATTTATATAGCTCATTTTCTTCAGAGCTCAAAGTACGTAGTTTTCAGATATTATCTCATCTCTTCTCATAAGATCCTTGTGAAACAGACATGGTAAGGGTATCCTCACTTTTCTTCCATGGACAGGGCAATGAAGGGCCAGCAAATTTCAGGTCCAAGTCCAAGGTCACACAGGATGGCAGGCAAAAATCCAGGATCATATCTGCACTTAGGAGAGAAGTCATCTCAAACATCTGACAATTAAGGGACAATGGCACTGACAAAGCAGGCTTCCTTCCTGATGGCAAATGACCACATTAATGGTCGAGGTTGGGAGAGTGACAGCTCTGGGCCATAATGTTCCCTTTGTCTTGGTAGTTCTGGGGGGCATTAGAGGTACTTAGGGGTTTGAGGTACTACAGACATAAGAAATTCTGAATCAAATGCATGTCCCATCAGCTCCAAGATTCTTCCTCTCCACTAGCAAGTGTAGGCAGTTGTGAACCAGCATAGCCGTTGCAGCAGACATCAATGCCATCCCCAGCTCCCTTGGGCCTTAACACATTTTGCTCTGCCAGTATTTGCACCTCTGCTCAAAGGCTTTCTCTCTATTGTTGGAAGAACTGTGTGTTGCTCACTTTAGGTCAAATGTGAGTGCTGGAATATTAACTTCCTCCTGAATGAAGTTATATGTGAATGTCTGAGCTCCCCATCCTTTGAATGGGATAATTGAGGAGGGTCTCTAGTGCTTCCCAGAATCCCCCTGTGGAATTAAGGCTCCACAGTGGTCACTGTAACACACACTTTTAGGGCAGCCTTCCCATCCCTGTCTCTTGTCCTGACAGACTACTTGCCCAGAATTCTTGTATCAGGGTCAGCTTCTGGGGAAAATCAGGCCATGACAATGATTCTCTCTAAGCTCAGACTTGATGTCCTAATGACTCATTGTGGAGCCACGTCCTGGGACCAGGCCTCTAGGAAAATGCATCTGTCACTATCCCAGGATGTCAATTTCCCCAAGTTCCCTCCACACCGCAGCAAGAAGAGGTTATGCTTCTGAGCAAAGAAGCATCAAAGAAGAATTGTGCTGAAAACCTGAAAAAAAATCGTCTCAGACTTTGTTTGGGTGTTTCTTCTCTCTTTTTTTTCTCTTTTCTATTGTCTGCTAAGGGCTGCATAAGGAAGTTAGAAATGAGTAGGCTTTTGAAATCCATACTTTCATTCTTTAATGTAATTTAGATATGTCTTTTATTCCACCTATTGCATGGGCAACGACACATGTGAGAGGTGCAATACTGTTGGAATTTCTTTTCTCAGGTATGTCAACCACATGCGGTCCACTTACATGCGAAAGTCAGTGTGATAAGAATACTTGCCCTCTAGTGGCTTAGTAGTTATTCACAGAATGTAAATTCATGTCATCCATACATTCATTCATTCATTCATTTAGTCAGTCAGTCAAGTAATCACAGAGGCTGTATTCTGTTCCAGACATAGTGCTATGGGGCTGGGGCAATAAGCTCCCTGGCCTCAGAGAGCTTACAGTAAGGGAAATGGAAATGAGAGCAAATTAACACGACTAATCCAATAATTGAAAATTGCAATTATACCTATGAAGGAAAGCAATGAGATGCTGTGAGAGAAAAGCAGAACATATTTAATTTGAAGTGGGACAAGAATCAGAGAAGGCCTCTCCTACAAGTGATACCTGCGCTAAAATCTGAAGGGTGAACAGTCAGGCAAAACGTGAGGAAAGACAGTCTTGCAGATGGAACAGTACGTGCAAAGGTCCTTAGAAGGGAAGGAGTTTGAAACACATTCTCAGAGAAAGTAGAGCCTAGAGACTGAGGGCATGCGGCATAGCTTCTGGCAAGTTGGGTCCCAGATGTCCGACCTCTGTGATTAGCTCTGTGACCCTGGGCAAGAAATGTAACGACTCTGTGCCTCCTCTGTGAAATGTAGATTGCGATAATCGCAAGTATCCCCAGGTGCCCAGCACACCAAGGTTTTGGTTACTCATCAGAGCAAGTGGGCTGAGTTGGCATAGAACTGGCCAAGTCTTAGGAGGCCTTTCCTCCCCCCGACCCTACACACCTGGCCAAATCTTAGGAGGCCATTCACACACCACACACACACACACACACACACACACACACACACACACACAAACTTTTCTTGATGTCTCAGTGCTTCATTACCTTAAATGCCAATACACAATGTTCTTTAGAACCTTTCTGCTATCAGAGTGTGGTCTGAGGACCAGCAGCCTGGCATCACCGGGGAACTTATTAGAAAAGCAGAACCTCATATCCCACCCCCGACCTTCTGGTTCAGAATCTACATTCAACAAAACCCCAGGGTGACTCCTGCACATTCCAGTGCAGAAGTGCTGCTTTAGAGGGCTTGAATGGCACGGCTACTCCAGGTCAAAATGCCAACACATGTCATTATGAAAAGAGGTGACATCTCTTTCCTATTTTGACTCCAACACTGTCATCTTGAGCAAACAGATGGAGCCTAAGATCCAAAGGAGAAAACATTCTCATGCCATTTACACAGAAATTGGAAGGCTAGGGACAGTGCTCAGTTGGAAGATTTGAGCCTTGAACTGTAGAACAGGCAAGGGGCAGGTGGTGATGTAGGGAGAGAAAGAAAGTAAGAGGAGAACAAGTTTTTTCTTTTATAACTCCCAGCTTTTACCCCACCTTTCCTCTAAAAAGTGACCAATGAGTCTCCCTTCTTACGTATTTGGTCGCCACTAAAATAAAAGTTCTCCCCACTTTCACCCATCCAAAATTTGTAATTGATGTCACTGTACTGAAATGTAGTCTTATGTTTAATTATGTTGTTATGAAAAATAAATGATATTTTTAAAAAGATGAGAAGCACACGAAAAAGCTATACTGCCAAACAGAGCATGACTAAAAAATATAACTTTATAATTTAAAAAACTCACCAGGTTTTTTACCTGTTTGATAAATAATCCATGATTTTGGGATGCTTCTAATATTATTTACAACACAGAGAACAAAGCACAAAGACTTATAAGCTGCTTGTGTTATCTAAACATCAAGCAAGAATTTTTAGCACCCTTTCCCTCTTAAATGTACAATTTAGATTTTGTCACATTTGTAATTACTTTGAACATTTTACACACACACAACACAAAAGATTCTGATGCGACATTTCCTTTGATAGCCTATTATGTTGGATGTGAATTCTAAATCAAATCTTGTTACCAAATAATATGGCACATTAGAGGTCTTCCTAATTTATTTGCAAAATAAATAAATAAGCCCACAATAATCTCAAATGAAAACAAATCAAGGAGGCCTTCCTTGATCATTTTTGTGATAAGACTTAAGTACTCTTACTAGAGAGACGTGGCTGGAAAATAACTTATCAGTTGGAGAGGACAGTCAGTCTCCTATTTAGTCTTTTAAGCACATGTTTTCAATGACATCCATTGCCTGACGGTGTTCTGTCTGTGGTTAAAGGGCATCCACTGGGAGTGATTGAAGCATTTCTACAAGAAGCTCTGAAGGAAGGATCCCTCCATCTCACCAAGAAATAAATCCAGGTCTCCACAGCAGAAGATGACAGGGGGTTCAAATTGTTTAAATATCGAGCATACTGGACACTTTTCTCCCCTGACCTCAGCCTGCAGTCTTTCAGAACAGTGCAAAGGATGTGTGCCCGTGGAGGGGAACTGAAGTTAAGGAACTCATTCATTCATTCAAAGATGGGCATTGTCCTTCAGTTCGGGGGAATGAAGAAAAAGGTAGGAACGCAATTAAAATGAAAAATATAACCTAGGCAGCGGCAGCACCAGATCCAAGATGGCGGCCAGCAGGAGGATGATGGAGCTTGAAGAAATCCGCAAATGTGGAATGAAAAACTTCCGTAACATGCAGGTTGATGAAGCTAATTGATTGACTTGGCAAGGGCTTATTGTTCCTGATAACCCTCCCTATGATAAGGGAGCCTTCAGAATCGAAATCAACTTTCCAGCAGAGTACCCATTCAAACCACCAAAGATCACATTGAAAACAAAGATCTATCACCCCAACATTGATGAAAAGGGGCAGGTCTGTCTGCCAATAATTAGTGCTGAAAACTGGAAGCCAGCAACCAAAACCGACCAAGTAATCCAGTCCCTCATAGCACTGGTGAACGACCCTCAGCCCAAGCACCCCCTTCGGGCTGACCTAGCTGAAGAATACTCCAAGGACCGTAAAAAATTCTGTAAGAATGCTGAAGAATTTACAAAGAAATATGGGGAAAAGCGGCCTGTGGACTAAAATCTGCCGCGATAGATTCCAGCAAGTGTGAGCATAGACCCAGAGCAGTGCAGACACCCCGCAAAGCAGGACTCTGTGGAAAACTGACCCCTGCCACCGCCTGGCGTTTGCTTGTGGCAGTTACTAACTTTCTACAGTTTTCTTAATCAAAAGTGGTTTAGGTAACCTATAAAAGGATTAAAAACTTAAAATATGTAAATATCTAACCTATATGATATCTTAAGAAACCTTTAAAAAATGATACATGAAAATGTTAAGAAATGTTCCCCAAAGTCACACTGTTCCGTTCGTAGGACTTCCTTCCTAACTGTTCATTCCTATGGAATAGTAACTGTTCTACTGGGTCTGCACTTTGGGGAATGTGTCTGTAGCTCCTTACGGAACAGAGACATATGTCTTTCATCTTTGTTCTTTTCAACTCTGGCTCTAAGTGAGTGCTCAATGGATGTTTGTTGAATGAATGGATAAATGGGTAGATGGATGGAAAGAAGGATGGATGGCTAGATACAATGCTATCTTTCCAATCATTTTTGAATTGTGGAAGAGCAGAGGCAAGGGGAAATGATGTAGGTTATTATTTTAGATGGTTTTTTTTTTTAATTTCACGTAAAAGAAACCCAATTCAAACTAAGCAGAGCAAAAAAAAAAAAAAATCTGAATCATGTAACTGTGAAGTTCAAGGAGCAGGGCCTGCTTCAGGTAGGGCTGGACCAAGATGACAGAATGGCATCCCTGGGGGCTTGACTGTTTGCTGTTTTCCTTTCTGGCTTCCGTTTCCCTCCATGTTGTCTTCACTCTCAGGCAGCTTCAGGTTAACATAGTCTTAGCAGCATTTGCTCTCAAAATGAGAAAGACCATCCTGTTCTTGGTTCCTCCCTCCTTCCATTCCCTACCTCCACTCTTCGTTCCCATTCTGGGCACAAACACAGACAGCTACCATGATCCCTTAGAGGTATATCATGATGTTTGAAGAAGAGTATGAAAGCCTACACTCCTGGGCAATAAACTGGAAAAGATAATTTAAAAAAACCTTTCTGGCAATCAAAACATAGGGTTCTCTTTTGTAATAAAAGAGAAATTTTTATCTCAAGAATCCTTAACTATAATTTCACACTGCTATCCCATTTTAGAGAAATAACATTTTAATGGCAATTGAAGCATAGAAAACCTAAGGAACTTACTTACCCGTGGCGACAAATCTCCAAAAAAACAGTTTCCAGGCTCTCGGCCTCACATAGAAAGGTGCTGGCTCGGGTAGTAAATGGCCATCAACTGTGATCAGATGGCCAGCAGCTGTGGCTAGTTGGCCGTCAGCTGTAACCAGTGAGCCATTGGGCACTAATATAACTGCCGTGGCTATGCTAGCAAAAGAAGAAATGGGGGCTAGCAAGAAGATAGTGGCTGGCAAGCGCGGACTGCTGTTAGGCAGATTATGTAGATCCTGCTTCCTGTGTCTCCAGCCCAGCCGACAGCGAGAATATATTGGTTTGACTCCCCTACTTATGGCTCCGTGGGTGTTCCTTTTTGGCCTTACCGTGTCCTGCGTTCTTATGTGGGGAGCGGGACCAGAGACCCCGCAGGCTGCCCCGCACAACATTGCCTAAGGTCACACAGCTATTACCTGGTAGAGCTGCGGTGCAAACTTGGGGACATCTGTCAGCAAAGCCAGAGCCCTAATCCTTCTGCTCAGCTGCTACGCTTATTTCCTCATTTGTAAAAATGGGGATAATAATAATACCTTCTTCTAGGTTTGTTGGGAGAATTTTATGAATTAAAACATCGAATATGCTTACAGTGGTGCTTAGCACACAGTTAGCACTCAGTAAATGTCAAGGTAGCATGGGCTGGAACTGGGAAGGGGTGGGGAACACAGAAAAACAAAACTTAATAATAAATCAAGTGTCCTAGTTAGTACTGTTCTGGCTCACTGGTATTAGACTACATTGAATTGATGAATGTCAGACATTCCTCTATGAGGCTTAATTCAGCACGCGTTTAAGGCAGGTCTGGCGTTTATGATTTTTCACCCAGAGACCGAGCCTCTAAGCCCAGGCTCCCAGAAATGAGGCTGCCGTTTCCAGCCAATCACAACGCAGAGTGATCCTGCAGCTGAGTGTAATTTTAATTCTGCTATGGAAATTGTATGGGTTCCATACAGTAGAATTCCAAATGTTTTACTTTGTAGTTAAAAAAGAAAAATACCAGGAAATAAACACGTAGGCTTCTTAGGGAAAACTTCAGATGCCAAAAGAATGTGTGAGCATTTGAACTTCGGGCAAATGATAGAATCTCAAACTGAGATTCCTCCTGTAGGCGCCATATTCTTTACCCAGCCCCGAGAAACGGGCCTGAGAGATTTACACCAGTCCTTTCTGTCTGGTGAGAAACTTGCTGGATAGCTGGCAGTTAAATATCCACTCAATAAACACAGCCACAACAAATGGAAACCTCCCCCAAACCCTCCGTATTTCTCCTTCCATGAATGTATTCCTAATGTCATCAAGTATTCTACTACAAATGAGAAGTGAATTCCTGAGATGGAGACATCGAGGTCCCTAGCAATGCAAGGATTACTAAAAACGTTGGGATGTCTTTCTCAAGAGGGACACAAGCTGTTAACTGACATTGACATGTATTAGCTAAAAGGCAAAAGCAGGTGTCTAGCTTTGCCGATTCAGCACAATGGAGAGGATTCAAGCATTATGATAACAGGGCGATTCAGGTTGCTATAGGCTATAGCTGTGTGTTCACACTCCCATAATAAACCTATTTTCAGGGGCTTATAATTCAACCATAAAAATCTTCCCATACTCAAACTTGGCAGAACAAAATCTCAGACTCTGAACACAGAGGCTGTCTCTCCCTTACTTATTTTTTAGAGATGTGTGTTGGGTGGGTTTAAATTTACAAAGTGCCAAAAATATTAGGGATTTGAACAGCTATTTTTCTTTAGGTGATGTCTAAAGACAACTAATCCGTGCCTGTGTTAAGGAAGCACCGGCTATTTTGATCAGTTTTGCCTGAAAGGTTGTCAAGTTGGAAAGAAGTTAAACACCAATCTGAAATGAATTAGAGAGCATTAGACAATAATTAAACTGAAATTAGGGCATCATTTATTCATCAAGTCACCACTAAGAAAAGAATCCAATCCTCGTAGATACCTTTAAAATATTTAGATATCTTAACCACCTTTGCAAGTACGGAGAGAATGATGGGATTGTTTCTGCTCAGGGGGAGTTGCTGAGAACAGTGGCTGAATTTTAAATGCCTCTCAGCCCTGGTGAAGGTGTGGGGATTGGGACTGGGAAGGTGAAGCTGCCTTCCACTTATGTTGACAATTGGACTTGATGGCTAATTGCAGGAGAAATCTCCCATCTCCATACAGTGGCCTGGGTCTCAGAATCTCCAGGGTCATATTTCTCTAGCTTCCTCCTATGAAGTTCACTGCCATGGACAACTGGGGCTTGTCCCATTGGGGTGCTCTGCGGAACCACATAGAATGTGCCTTAGAATTGTCTCTCTAAAGAAGGGGAGGCTGGACCATTCATTCATTCAGAGAATTAACTTCCCTGCCTTTCTGGACTCCCGGGGGCTTTGGAAAAAGCCTCATGACAGGGAAGAGAGGGCCCACAGCTCCTGAGGTGGGACAGTTCCCACCACAGCCACAGCTGAAGTCAGAGGTTGCCCAAGGATTGTGCTGAGGAGGGTGACCAACTCATCCCGGGCTGCCAGGACTTTCCCAATTTTAACACTGGGAATTTCACATCCTGGGAAACCCCTAAAGGTGCAAAGAAAACTGGGATGTTTGGCCATCCTAGTGATGGAGGAACCAACAGTATCTGCTAACAGGGGATGAGACCCAGCGCAGTGCTCTAGGGCCCTAGACGCTTCTGAAACTGTTCTCTGCTGAGTCCACTTTGCTGCAGGACTTTTTGTGACTGGGGTCAGCCCTGAATTGCTGGGACATACGGTGATACCACTGGAGGTGGGCGGTGGGGGATGGTTTCTCCTCTACGCTACCTTCTCCCTCCCACCCCAGCCACATTCAACCTCTAGTCTAAATGAATGCCTCATAGATACTAATGACTATTGATTTGGAAGAAAATAAAATTTCATCTTGCCCACATGTCTCTGTCCGTTCTGCCCCCATCTCTCCATGGGGCTCAACCACTTCTTTCCTGGCGCCCCCCTCCCATCCTCACCCCAGGCCTCCAGCTGCCACCATGGCGCACACTGAACCCTGCCCAGGTCACTCTGTCTCCTGATCAGCACACTCATCTTTCAGCTCAGTCACCTCCTCTTGAAGGATTGCTGACATGCTCTGCTCTAGAAGAGCTGATCGTCCCATTGAGGCTTCTGTCAGCCTGCGGGCTCTTCAGGGCAGGTCTCTGCTCTGGGGCGGCTGCCTCTACCAGACAGGAAATACCCTGAAGGTGGGGTCCGGGTCGTTTTAGCTCCTCTCACCAGTTCCCACCTTTCTAGGCACTCCACACAAGTGTGTGAATCCATGAATGTGTGGATGCCGCTTCCGGAAGGCGGCCTGTTCCCTTTTCAGACCCATCAATGTATATTAGAATCAATGCGGGTCAGTGAAGTACAAGGACTCAAGTGTAATTCTGCAGCCCACGAGTCTAAGGAAAACGCCCAGGAGGGCCTCCTGCAACCTGCTCTGCAGCCAGTCTTCTCTGGGGCCTTCTAGAAATTGTAGGCTCCGTATCCCCAGAGCCTCTGCCAATTTTAACAACACCTCAGAGAGTGAGAGCCGGAGGAAGCCCTGCAAGGTTTCCAAGCCCCTTGTTTGTTCAGATGGAGACACTAAGGCTCAGGAATGAGAAATGCCTTACCTTCCGCTTACAGCCGGTAAAGGAAACAGAGCTGCTCCCTACTTAATCACAGTCCCCTAATTCTTTCCCCCAAATGATGCTGAATCCCATAGAAACTTGGGATTCAGGGGGACTTTCAGTCATCCAGCACTTGCTGCTCCAAGTGTGGTCTGCAGGCAAGTAGCACCAGCCTCAGCTGAAGCGTGTTAGAAACACAGACCCTCAGGCCCCCGCCCAGCCCCACTGAGTCAGAATCTGCATTTTAATAACATGCCCGGTGCCCTGTGTATGTCAAGTTTGAGAAGCACCGAGCAAGTCCGCTAGGGCTCTCACACATGGACCTCGCCCCGGTGATTCCAATCACCTGGGAGCTTTAAAAAAATACTGTTGCCTGCATCCCATCCCAGACAGGTGCAGCCAGTGGGTAGGAATTGTTTTAAAGCTCTCCAGGGTGATTCTGATGTGCAGCAAAGTTAGGGAACCACTGATCTGGCTGAATCGTGCCAATGGCAGCACCTCACTCCCTGGGGCCAGCCTAGACCATCTTCGGATACTTAGACATTCTCCCTCGAAGAGCAGAAATGTTTTCCTTGGAGGTAGTCTAACCATCCAGGGCTCCCTGCGTGACTTCTTGGTCACCTGCATCGGCCTATGTCACAGTAGAGCCAGTTGTTGTTCCTGGAGGTGTACACACCGAACACACAGGTATGTGCAGTTCAGGTTTCATTCATACTCACATGATGTGCCTAGTAAATGTCATGTTGAGACATGCATGTTCTCCCTGGTTGAGGTTACTACTATTTTCTAGAAAACAGTTTCCTCTAACTCCTAGGTATCTGGAATGGCACTAGCCTGCAGGAAGTAACTTATAGAATAACGGTGGTGGGGGCATTTTATCTTTGGTTTTAAATTTAGTGCTGTTGACAGTTTCTTTGCTTTCAAAAATAAAGTCAATGGATTTCCTAAGAGACTCTTTAAATACTTTTGTGTAGAACCTTAAGTCTTCTCATTATGTCACTTTGCTTCCCTGGTGTCATTAATCATTTAGAAGATTATAGCTTTATGACTTGTCTTGAAACTAACTCAAAGGAAAGCTTGTATGATGGAAAATATATACCGTGAGACTAGTTGGAAGTGAAGGTGAGTAAAAAGAGCTTGCTTGCTCTCTTGCTTTGGTTCTTTCTTTGTTTGTTTCGTCATTTAGTGGTTTGCTGTCTGTCTTTGCATCTTACTTGTCACTCTGACTGCAGAATTGGATGCGCTTCCAGTTGTGTGAACACAGAAAGAGAAGACCGTCCTTCTGGTGAGCTGAGAAAGTCCCCTCAGATGATTAACAGATGAGCGCTAGAAAGTGTAGCATTTCAAAGCTGCCAAAACTTTGTGGAATATTTGACATTTCGGTGGATTCATCTGTTTCACAGCCATTGTTCGCCTGGTGTGCGCCTCTTAGGGACATGTGCTTTTGGTTTGGTCTTTATTGGTTTTGTTCTTTATTTCCACTCTTTCCTTCACACAGGCACATAGGAAATCATGACTGAAGTCATATTCATAAAGTGGGGTATGGTGTGAATCGAAACAAATATTCCCTTTCTTCTGAGGAAGAGACGAGTCTAAAAACAGTTTAGAGCGATTGATCATCTCACTGCTGGTGTTGCTTTTGATGGAGTGGAGGGGATGGCTGGGAAGAGAGTCCTGGTTAAAGACCACCTTCCATTACACTCCAGGAGGTTCTAAAAGTTCCAGGAAGTGTAAACCACGGTAATACCCATGTGTCTGCTGTAATGACCAAGCTGACAGATTTTTATTCAGTTGGACATCCAAGGGAAACCTTCTCCATTTCCTCTCTCCACCTAGAAATGGTTTAGCCACATGGAAACGTGAGTCTTTATACACATTCACTTGTGCCGACATAGGCATTTCCGTGGCTTCCATGGAAAGATCTAGGCTCTGCCATATGTGTCCGTGACCTTCACATATACAGCAGGCAGAGGAAAACAGTGGGAGTTTCTACTGGGAATAAAGATGGTACAAAGAACGTGGCGAGGGACATCCCTGATTTTAGTATGAGGAATTAAATAAATGAATATCCAAATATCGGTGTGTGGGATGGGGGGAGAAGCTGGGCTTCAGTACTCCCCAATAGGGAGTTCTGGCCCTTTTTTTATTTTCATGCGAACTGGTGACAATTATTCAACTAAATTAACATCCTATATTGACTGACTCATTTGCCAGTGACAAGAAGCTCACAGGCTAAAACCTGGGCTGACCCTCAACCCCTCACTGCACACACACCCTTACACATACAACACACACCCTTACACACACAACACACACCTTCACACACACACTACACACACCCTTACATACACAAACACACACCTTTATACACACACTCACCCTTACACACAACACAGCCCCTTATACACACACACACCCAATATACACAAACACAACACACACAGTATAAATTTGAATATATATATATATACACATATATATTAGAAGTTGTACATTGCTGCTCATTAAATTGAGTATAAACTTTCCTTTTGCCCATTTTTTGTGATCACATCTACCTGTCGTGCTGGGCTACAGATGCCAGACACAGAGAGGTTGGAGGGCAGGTGGGCACCAGGAGAGGCGAGGTGGGGAGAGAGGCATTTTACATGAAGATATGAAGGCTTTCATAAAATAAAATCAGTGCTTAATCTCTCGATGGTGCTAGGT
The DNA here is from genome assembly GCF_964194185.1 of Rhinolophus hipposideros. Lineage (NCBI taxonomy): Eukaryota > Metazoa > Chordata > Mammalia > Chiroptera > Rhinolophidae > Rhinolophus > Rhinolophus hipposideros. Next base: position 11,030,887 of record NC_138061.1, read on the forward strand.
ATTTAAAAAGCTTCCCCCCCATCTTAGCACCACCCCCAAACAGGCACAGATTTTATTAAGTTATAACATGCAAACAGTAAAATGCACTAATCCCTAGTCCAGTGATGGCATTTTACCTGGGTGTCCATTACTGGCATTCTGACATAGAACATTGTCAGCCCACAAATGGTTTCTCCCTGTATCAACACTCCCACCCAGAAGCAAAGCACCATTGTGACATCTATCACAGGGACGTATCACCATCCATTGGTTTTGAAATGACAAGAAGTTAAATATTCTAGAGAGAAGCAACCAAAAATAAATTAATAAATAATAACAAGAGTAATGGAAATCATTTATTGATCATTTACTATGCAGACACCGTGCCAAGTACTTTAACATCATAATTTATCCTCCTATCAACACCACAGAGAAACTGTTATCCCCATTTTTTTGAATGAAAAAATTTTGCTCAGAAAAAAATACGTAATTTACCCAAGGTCACAAACTAAAAGGGGGTGGAGCCAAGATTTGAACGTGGGCTTATTTCTTCAAAGTTTGAGCCCTAAACCACTGTTCTATATTATCAAGAAGCACCAAACTGGCTGGAGTTCAGATGGGTAGAGGATAATATTCTATCAAGCCACAGGCCTAAAATATTAAATGCCATTTTAAAATTCTAGGTCAGATATGGATTAAACCTGTGAAATGGTTAATATATGACTGGTTTGGATCTGTAAAATGGTAATTTCATATGGTTTAACCTCATTGCTTAACAAACAACAAATTTCATGAAAATACAGAACTAGCCTCAACTTAAATTCCTGATGAACTTGGACTGTTGCTATTCACCCATTTAATAAATATCTATTTAATCCCTGCTAAGTACCAAGCACTGAGAGAGGCACTGGAGAAGTAAACAAAACAGTTAACAATCTCCTGTATCCACTTTTCATAGGACAAATGGAAAAAACACCTTTGTAAATCAGAAATGTGTCCCTAAAAACAAAATCCCCTTTTCTATACCAAAGTCGTTTTAATTTTTCTAATGGTCAATATTCTCAACTGTCAGCGATTGAGCCTGTGATGTTTGTTGTTCTGTACTTCTAAGGTTAGAAAAGTGATTAATACATTTTCTAAAGATTTGTCACAAAACTTCTTCACCAAATATACTACAAATGGTGAACCTTCTGTTTATTCAGGGTTTCCTTAAATAGTATAAACAGTAACTCAATGTTTTTTCATAAAGTGCCTGAGTTATTGACTCCTAACAATCAGATGCTATTTTGCATATGATTTGCATTTTGTTAATATATACCCAAATTAACTGAACTCAGTTTTCCAACTCTCCCACTACCTACCTTGTACTCTTTGTTCTTTCTGTTTCTAGGGTTCTCACTCAGCTTAAGAAAAAGAAAAATACATGAACTGGGGTTCTTTCGAGGACATCGAGCTAAGGCTACATTAGCTTTTGCCAGCTGATGGAATTATTTTGTTAATAAATTTTATTTTTAGGATCACAGAAAAATTGTGCCCACAGATGCACAGCCTCTCGAATGCAGTTTTTTATTTCTAAAGATGTTTGGATCAGAAAAAAAAAAAACTACGAAAAGAAGTATTGAAAATGAAGTGGTTTGAATCAAGATCACAAAAAATCCAGACCAAAAAAGTTAAGACCACTCTGATTTGTTTTATGAAACCGGAAGAGGACCCAAGTCTTATAAAATAGTACTACACTAGAAAACTATAGACCCAATTCTCTTGTGGCTACCAATGCACATTGAATCCAGCAATACATTTTAAAATGAATGCATCATGACTAATGAATCCTGGATTCATTCCAGGAAAGGAAAGATGATCTAACGTTAGGAAATCTGACAACATAACTCATTATATCAACAAATTAAATATGGTTATATTAGCATTCGATCAAATTTAGCAGCTGTTCTGAACACCACAAAATTTTAGTAAAATGGAAATAAAAGGAAATGGGGTAAGTGTCATTTCCCCCCAGTCTTACAGCAAACATTATATCAAGTTGCAAAATACTGAAATCATTCACATCAGGATGCTTATTATCATTATTATGTGAAATGGTTTTGGAAGGTTAGCTATCGTGATAAGACAAGAAAATAAAATAGTTGCTATAAATCATGAAAATGAAGAGATAAAGCTATTTTTGTGTAAAATTGTAAAATTCAACCAAGGTCTTTAGTGAACAGTATCGAATGGATACCCACGTGTTGGTAAATGGAACAGTCATGGTAGATATCCTTTCACCATGGCTGATTCAGCTACTGTTGCCGCTGCTCAATGTGTAATCTGTCAGCTAGATAGCCAATGCTGAGCCCTCAACCTGGCACCAATGCTTGAGAAAGAAAAACATGCCATTTGATGATAAGTTGCTCCCATTTCCTTTTACTCCTTTCACCATGGAGGAGGTGACAATTTGTCACTGTTGGGATTGAAACATATTTTGGGCACAGGCTTGCTTTCCTTGCCTGTGCCATCTCTGCCAGAATTACTATTTAAGAGCTCACAGTTTCTGATTTATTACCATGGGATCTTACATCACATCATCTTGGCCCCACTTTACAGTGAGGGAGTACACCAGTGGGCTCACGTTCAGAGTTCCTGCTATACACTGCCACATACTGCCTTGTTCTTTCGGGCCTCCCCTGCAGTGGATACTCCCTGGTGGGCACTGATGCAAGTCGCTATGTTCCTACTCCCTTGGTTCCATCCACATGCTTCTCCCCCAGACCTCTTTGCGACTGATCCTCTACTCCTTTCAGATACCTGCCTAGTCAGGCCATTCGCCGCTTCTCAGGAGTCTATGTGTATCCTCACATCAGATCACTTCTCCCTCCACACCAAGTTCGTGACAAAGTGTACTCCTAGAAGCTAGGCCCACTGGGAGGAGTCTCTGTCCCACTGTGGTCAGGTTTCACCCCTAGTAAGAGTGTAGTGTGGCAGCATTCATTTTTAGCTTGCCATAACACCCTGAGCCCCAGAACTGGGTTTTTCCTCTTTCATAAGCTGTTCATAGGGAACTTCTCTTGTGGCCACAGCTGTGAGCTAGGGGAGAGGTGAAGGAGCTGGCAAATTTATATTTCCTCTCCCATCAATCTCTGAGAGAATGTTAATTCCCTGGCACTTAAGAAGGATGCCAACCTAGGAGAGCTAAAGCAGGGGAGTTGCAGGAATGTGGACCAGCAGTACCCCAGTGTCTATGTGCCACACTAGCAAAAACCAGTTACAACATGTAAATGGAAAAAAAAAATCCTATTCATCATATTAACCAGGAATAAATTTAATAATAAAGGCATAGAGCCTATATAAAGAAAGCTATAAAATCTTACTGAAGATCTTAAAATAAGACACCCCCCAAAATGGAGAAAAAGCCTAACATCGTAAAAACATCAGTCCTCAAATTAACTTAGAAATGAAATGCAACTCAATTCAGTGTCCCAGTGCCTTTTTGAGGGGGAGGGAGAGTCCTAGGAGTGCATGAAACTATTTTAAAGTCTATATACAGTAATAACTATCTGAGGATGACCAACAGAAGTGTGAAAGAGAAAAATGTTTAGAAAGATTCCCTTACAAAATAATGAAACTCATCATACTATACAACATGTGTATATGTGTAACATATATGTATGTATGTATGTGTATCATATACTATACTGTACTATAATCTAAACAATATGCTATTGACAGAGGAATAAGTTAATAGATCAAGAACAAAATAGAGAACCAGAAACAGGAACATCATAGATGTAAAAGGTAGCACTTTGATTCACTGTGAAGCCGATAGATTATGTACTAAAGGATTCAGGAACAACTGGTTGGCTATTGGGGTGGAGGAAAATGCTAGATCTCAAACTTCACGTCACAAACAAAAATCAATTCCCGATGAAATTCTCAAAAACTATGAGTTTGGGAAAAGTTCAGTACTTTCCACTTGAGAAGCAGGTGCCCTGGGCTCTGTACTTGGGGGGCCTTGGCGAGCCTCATTGCTACAAGCTTGAGGCTCCACCATCCCTTGGCAAAATCCAATGACAAGGATGGTGACGAGATTGGGGATTGTGTCCCAAAGCCTTTTTCCAAAGCGAAGCTGTCCCCACACTAGGACAATGCATCATTCATCCCAGCTTCCCCAAGCTAAGGCTTCGTATGCCTGGCACACAGTAAGCACCTGATAAATGTTAGCTATTATTATTTTTATTACTATTATCATTACTACAGTTCTCGGTTTCCTGTGTGACAGTATGAAGTAAAAACAAAAGGTCATCACCACAAAACATCCTCTCTCAACATTCTGGACATCAGCTGCCTCTCATCTAATCATTAACTCACAGGCACTGTCAACAGACACAGCTCTCACGGTGGGTCCTGACTGCACACATTCTCGCAGCTGCACCGGCTTTCTAGTACTTACTACAGTTATTATTATTGTTCTGCCAGCTCCAGGACTTTACACAGGGCTGTTGATTTTCCTTTATAATTTTTTTCAAAGGCTGTTATCTCCCTCTTTGTGAAAATCCAACCTAACTGGCTCTCCTTATAGCCTATCATTGGCTAATGTGTTGGGTTTTTTTTTCTATTAAAGAATTTTTCTCCACTAACTTAGGGAGGTAAGATATGTGCTTGGCTTGGCCCTATCCAACCAGACTAATCTCATATCTTATTGTTCTCTTTAATTATATTTCCCAACAGTTCTCCCAGTTCTAGGCTGAGACTCCTCAGGGATCTGTGTGATCTAAAACACGATTTTTCCATAAAGGAATCTTAGAAAAGCAGAAATCCTGCAACACATCGCTTGTGCCTTGTCACTGCAGAGCTTGCCCTAGTGGGGGACCAACTGTGGCCCTTTCTGTACCCCAAACTTCCTTCTGGCCAGATCAGAGTGGTCATTTTCAAGGCTGTTTGAGGTGCTGTCCATTCTTATACTGAATTAGGAATTTGAGATATTATCTCTTCATGCCTCTAAATGGATGACAACGGGCTTTCGCACTGGAAGCTAACATTTATTAAATGTCTACTGTGTGACCAGGTACCATGCTCAATTCTTTATATATGTACCCATCATTAGCAAGTATTGGAACTGCCTTGATTATTTTTTTAATAATTTTTTTATTTTGAGATAATTTAAGATTAACCAAGAAGTTGCAAAGAATAGTACAGAGAGTTCCCATATGCCTTTCGCCTAGCTTCCCCCAATGATAAAATCTTACATAACTATAGTATGGTGTGAAAACCAGGAAAGTGACACTGGTGCAATGTATTAACCAAGTCACCACCGTTGTCAGATGTTACCTGAACTGCGTGGATTTGAGTCTGACTCATTAGCTATGTGCAACTTTGGGAAGAAACACAATATCTGTGCTTCAGCTCGCTCATCTGTAAATGGAGACAGTAATCATACCTACAGCACAAGATTACTGTGAGAATTAAATAAGATTGGCTACTATTATTTGTGAATCCTTCCAACAACCCTGTGAGGCAGACGGTGTGGGAGACTGTTTGCCAAACTGGCTGCCTTTACCCTTGTTCCTTTGAGACCTGGTTTCTTCCCAGTAAGAGGTGGAGTCCTTTGCCCCACCCTTTGAGTCTGGGTTTGGCTATGTGAGACTTGCTTTGGCCAATTGAACATAGCAGAAGTGATGATGTGCCGGTTTTGAGCCTGTCTCGAAGGGCCTTGTATTCTCTCTCTTTCTCAAAATACGGCCTCTTTCACACGCACAAGCCCAGGCTAGCTTGCCTCATGAGGAGATACATGATCCACATCACCTCCATCACCCCAGCAGCCAAACTCCAGAAGCAGAGCTGACCTGCAAACCCCGGAGTCAGAGGGAGACCAGTGGAGACCAGAAGGATGACTCAACTGGGCCCAGCCTAAGTTTCCAACTCCCAGTGAACTAAATAAGTGGTTGGTGCTTACCACTACATTTTCAGGGGTTGTTATGCAGCTATAAATAACTGATACAGACGGTATTATGAAAATGCGAATGGTAATTACATTATTGGATTATGACGAGAATTGATGAGATTATATATAATACATTTAACATCCAGCACATGAGAAACCTTCCAGAAATGTTAGCTGCTATTGTCACATCAGCCTCATCCTTCCACCCTACCAATGAGAAAACCGATGTTTAGAAAAGCTTAGGAAGCTTGCCAGTAGGCATCTGAGCCTGGTTTCAAACATTGGTCTGACTCCAAAGCTGTGTACTTTTCCCTGTAGAAAAATGTCTCTTTCTGTTTCCCCTGGCCTCACATCATCGGTACGTCTCATGCTAAAATAATTCACCAGAATCCACACAGTGGTACGGTGTAAAATGGTTCTCACTCTTCTCTGTGGATCTGTAACAAACTTTTAAATTGAAAAGTTGATAATCTGAATATTTATGTATAGGCATATATATGCACACAAAGAAAAACGTTTGACATTTTTAATTATTCATTTAAAATGAAAAACTCACATTCAAGTTTTGAAGGAAAGTCCAAGTTTCCTTCAAATTGTCGTCTATTAAAATATTCGATAGCAAGGGGTTCATATTTCAATGTAGGAACAAGTATCACAGGAACTCTCCACTACTACTATTTTTCAAATATTCTGGAATGCTGGGCAGAAGTCAACTGAATGTTGCTGAGTAAAAAATAAGAGGAGATAAACATCTTCAAGTTTCTCAATAATTGTTAGTCTGACGACACCAGAGCACTTTTTTTGGGGGGGGGAGAGCCATGGGTGAGCCTATGCACTGGTGTGTGAACATGTTCAGAACAACATACTAATGTAAATGAGTAGATGGAACCCATCAAAGACTGTGGGAGAGAAAAGATGTGAACACACGGCATGGTACGTCCTTTTCCAAGAAGGCAGACTTAGCGTCAATGAAACGTTTGGGAAAAGGATAAAGATGACTTCAATGGGGTAAGTTTTTATTTTCCATTTTGATGAATAGTCAATGATTTTTATACTATCACAGATCAAGTGGAATCATAACCACATTGCGGTAATTCACTCATGTAACCATGTTTATGGCTACTTTATAAGTGACCAACGCCACTTCCAGAAGCATGATAAATATTCCCCCTCAGCATGCGGTATAAGCATGTGTCCCAGAGAAGGAACTGGAAGGCAAAAGCCAATCTGATATGTAGGGGGTCTTTCGGCCACAGTGGGAATTAATGGAATTCTTCCCCAGAATGAATGAAAATGTCATGCCTCAGGGCAGAGACTGTTAGTAGTTCACCCAGTGTTCACGTTTCCCTTTTTATCCTAACACAATCCTGATTTTGTTGAGGGCAGCCATGTACCAAGATGAAAAAATTGTTATTTCCCAACCTCCCCTGCAGCCAGGAGTGGCCACGTGGCTAAGTTTTTGAGAGCGATAGGAAGGCTGAAGTTATTAGGTAAGGCTTTTGTCCTTTTCCTTCCTCCTTCTACCTTCCTGGAAGGTGATGGCTGGAGCTATAGCCACCAGTTTGCAATTATTCACTATTTGAATCTCTTCAATCTGGGCCCAAATCCCCTGCTTAGCAACTGAGCAATTAATCTAACTTTCCTGTGCTTCAATTTTGCATCTATAAAATCAAGATGACAATATTATCTAGCAATAGATGAGATTATCTACATAATATGTTTCCTCTAAAATAAGACCTGGCTGGACAATCAGCTCTAATGTGTCTTTTGGAGCAAAAATTAATATAAGACCTGGTCTTGTGTTACTATAAGACCAGGTATAATATAATATAATATAATATAATATAATATAATATAATATAATATAATATAATATAATATAATATAATATAATATAATATAATATAATATAATATAATATATAATACCGAGACTTATATTAATTTTTGCTCCAAAAGACACATTAGAGCTGATTGTCCGGCTAGGTCTTATTTTCGGGAAAACACGGTAAAAGACCTTGCAGAATAAGACCTTGCAAAATGACTGGGTATATCAAAGATTAGGTGCATTTTGTAGAAGTAGTCGGAAACAAGTAATGATACTAGTAGGGACAATATTATTAATAGTAACAATTATAATAATCAAATGGGCTGAGGGCCAAACCAGGAAGCACTTACGCTATTATGAGGATTTGGGTCTTTAGTCCATGAAAACGACGTAGTGACAAATCTTAAATAGGAGAGTGACATGACTGTATTCAAGTTATAAGAAAACTCTGAATGGATTCCAGAACTACGTTAGAGATGGAATTAACTTTATTTGATACCAACTGTTACATTTAGGAGTAAAGAGTGTTAAATGGGAAGAAAGACGACTATTTGCTCAGAAATTAACTTGCTGTTCAGTAACCCTGAAGAAAGGATTAAACAGGGTGGAAGTTTTCTCACAAAGATGTCTGCCCTGTGGGGGTTGATTAAGCCTTGAGTAGGGGGTTCTGTCACACTTGTCTGATATTCCTTTGAAGGATGCTCTGGACGGCACTGTTTTAGCAATTCTTTAAAGGAGGATTTTCCTGCACCTTCGGAGTAAGCTCAGGCACCGTAAGTTTCTTGAACTCTGCAGATGGGCACTAATATACCTCAAGATTCTAAAACACTTTCAAATTCCAAGGTAGCCACTGCAACTGACTTAGACATCACACTACCTGAGTTATTTGCATGAGTGGAAGAAAACATTATTTTAAAGACATCTTTGGCTTCAAAACAGGGGACTATAATTTTCTCCCAATTTTGAAACTGCGCTGTATTCCACCTTCAAAGAAACGGTGTGTGTGTGAGTTGCTACAGAGAAATTCTATGTAAAGACAGCAAGACATTAATAGTTAAACTGAATTAAACTACATAAAAACCTCAGTTAAACTACATACAGATTGTTCTTTTGTAGGAGTCTTTTTTCTTACTTATTTCGATGTAATCAGAAATCTAAAATTACTATTATTAATTAAAAATTTCCCCAGCTGATAAAAAGCTCAATGAAGGATTTGAGCAGATCATTAAATACACCACTGCTGTTTCACATTTATGTGTTTTCAGACGTCCACGCTTTGGACCACATAGAGTCATTGGGGTACCATATGTTCAATTCTGTCTTCTGATTTTGGGGGGTTGGGTTCAGCACTGTCCTGTCTGGTGGCAGGATGAACCAACGAGGTGTCCTCCTGACGATCATTCCCAACGCCTGTGATTGTAGAAAATAGGAAACGGTCAGAAAAGGGCTCATACATGGAGTAACACTGGCCAACTGGTACTGGCTTTCTGGAACTCCATGTTGAGATTTTTGAGACTGTGTGAGGAAGTTGAGGGCTAGCGGATCCGACCGGTCAGTAGAGTCAGCCATGGGCCCAGGAATCGGAAATAACCCCGTGAATCCGGGATTCACCAGTCCCAAGTATCCTGTACCTCAGGGAAAGGCAGCAGGAGGTGGGAGTCTATCAAATCAGCTTTCTATTTATGTGTAACCTACCTTGCTCCAAAGAAGATTTAAGGTAATTTACAAATCTATCCAGTACATGGATATCATAAAAAATGAGGAAGAATATTGGGGTAAAGGGAAAGTAAGTGTGGGAATCCAGGACTGTTAGATCTGGGGGCAACCCACACTCAGGTTTTTACTCTCCAAGAGTGTCCTTGGGGCAGTCAGGTGACCTCCATGGGCCTCAGTTTCCTTGTCTGTAAAATCGGCTGGAACGGAGCAGACAACCCCTGAGGTCTCTTCCAGCCCTAATCCATATGCTTTTCAAAATGTCCCCAAATCAGGCAGATGAACATCAGTATGATAAATTAACTTCCAGAGTGTTTGTAATGTGCTAGGCTCCCTGTTAAACATTACCTCATCTAATCCTTATAACAACCCTCTGAAGTAGGTGGCTAATATCAGTCCATTATACAGATGAGGACACTGAGGCACCCAGAAAGGTAAGAAAATTACCCCAAATCACAGATACAGTAAAGGCAAAGAAAAGATAAGTATATTTTGAAGCTTAAGATCAAATGAAAAGGCTGGGAGAAAACCCTCCCCTAAGTAAACAGATGGCATGAAGGAAGTAAACTTGAGTGGAAGAAGTGGAACTTGAGTCCATGCCCCTGAGACTGCCTGTGGTCTTATCTCAGTTCTACCTTATGGGCATCCGACAGGGTTGATACCTCACCCTGGTTGTGTCAGTGTCTCCTCCAGCCTGGCCTTCACAGTCGAGTGAAGAAATTTGTAGTGATCATGTAGGCATCAGGCTTTGGCCTCATAATTTTACTTTCTTCCTCACTCTCCTTTCCAACACAGCATGAGTCTGGTTGCCAAATTCAGGCCTCCTGGTTTACCACAGAATGTCCAAGGTAACCACAAATGGAAGCCATGAGAGGGCCTGAGGTTACAGCAAGGGGGCCAGTGGCTGCTCCTGGGTTGAGATCTAGACAGCCCTGGAGCTCCTAGCTTGACCTTCAGAGAATGGTGTCTCCCCTGCAGGAAATCAGGGCTGGTGAGCCTGAGCTGGTGCAGGGAGCAGCACTGGGCTTTCTGCTAAGTGCTTGGAAATCCTGAGAGGTAAGAGCTTTGGGGCCTCTCTACTCAAAGTGTGGCCCATGGACCAGCAGCCAAGTACCGAGGTGGTTAGACACAAAGAATCGCGGGCCCCACCCCAGACCTACTGATCAGATTGCATTTTTGCAGGATCCCCCACAGGAAATGTGCACACATGAAAGCTTGAGAAGCTCTGGAACACAAGACAATTGACAAGCATTAAGGCAGTGGCTCTCACTTTTTAAAAAATTCTGAGGTCTGCATCCCAAACTAGATCAATTATTATGTCAGAAACCCTGGGGGTGGTGCCCAGACATGGGGAGTTTGAAAGCTCCCCTGGATGATTTGAATGTGCAGCCAAGGTCAAAACCACTTATTTGGTGTTGTCTGCCACCGCCCCACCCCTCACCCCTGCCTCTGAAATCAAAACCTACACTAGCCTTTTCTAAACATCAGCTGGCAAGTGAATGCTACTGCATGGCAAAGAACTCACAAATCTCTAATTAAAAGAGGAAAATAAAGACAACAGCACGAACTCTTCTTCATAAGCAAAAACTCATTCTATTTAAAGGATTGGCTTTTATTCTAAAATTATGTTCTTACTATTTCCTTTTTGTCACTTTTTAAAATGTCCTCTCTTTTATGAAACATTGCAGGGGGGTAAATGTTCATTACAAAATAAAAAACACCAAACCCCATTTGGTACTTTCACTTTTTTTTTTTTTTTTTTTAAATCCACAAGCCTAAGAATCCCAACTCTAGAAAACAGACTTAAGTATTTCAGTGGCTACACTCCCCACATCCACCCCCTACTTCCTGAAATTAACACAAAAGTCGCCTAACTCAGTAAGGTCCTCCATCACGTATCAAAAGTCAGGAAAGGATACCAGCCTTGCGTACAGAGCATTTTGATAAAAGATAGACAGATATGAAGTCAGATTAAATAACACAGGGTAGCCTTTATGTAATATGCTGGATTTTTTTTAAACAAATGGTGATATTTATGAGTAACCACCCAAACTGGCCATCAACAGAGGAGTTTCTTGGACTCGTGCTAGATCAGTGGCTCTCAAATTTTAGCGTGCTTCAGAATCACCCTGCGGGCTCGTTAAAATCTAGGGTACAGGTCTCCCCCCTTGAGTGTGTGATTCAAGGCTCCTAAGTGGGGCCTGAGAAATATGTATTTCTAACAAGCTCTCAGGTAAAGGGGCTTACCCAGGGATCACACTTTGAGAACCACTTCTCTAGATGAAGAAAAATTGCTAGAGAAAATGTGAGTCAGAAAGATAGTTCTCACCAAAAAAAAGGGTATTTTTAGTTTAGTTTGTCTAGAGAGTATGTGTGCCTCCAGCAGGCGTGTGCCATTCGAAGGAAACGATTTGCAATGATCTTCTAAAATGATTTGTTAAAAACAGCATCGTATTAGCCAAGAGTTCCTCCGTAGAAGGGGAGTCTCTTCTGTTGGAGCCAGGTGAATAATTCCATAAGCAGTGGTCTCCTTTCTGGCCTGAACGGCACGTCTGTCGGTATCTTCCTGCATGTCCCTCTCCCACACCATTCAGACCTCTGATTTATAGAGTAACTCTAATAAGATGCAATCTTCCCAAAGGTCGGCTCCTTTCCAATCCCGCTGTCCAGTGCTGACAACAGGCCCACGAAATTGAGCAGAAGTGGAAAAAAAAACCACGCAGTCCCACTCTAGGGTGCACCTGCAACCACTGGACAGCCCACCAGCCTCCAAACAGTTCTTCGAAAAATTAGGCTATCTTTCATTAGCTATCTAACATGGGGCCTTCAGTGGGCTGCAGGATATGAGGGCCATTTAATTAGGCCCTGCACCACTCTCTGGTGTGAAAAGGCTCTCAAACACTTTGATTCCCCACTGCTTCCCAGCAGGAAGTTGTTGGCGATAATTGACATAGGATTTCCTTGTTAACCAGCAGCAGACATGCCGGATTAAAGTGACAGAGATCTCGAGAAGAAAGTGAAAGAGATAAGAAGCTCCGAAAGACTTCTGCTTATTTGGCACTTGAGGATGGGGAGGAAACAGCAATAACCCACTCGAGTGGCGACTCCCAGAGTGGAAGGGCCGTCCCCTTATCAGACCCATTTCAGCTTGGCTGATCAAAGATTGACTCCCCGTAAAATCACATAGGCCTGGGGTTTGTTAGTTTATTAAGCGGCAGGTTTGGGGAAATTATCACAGGTTTAAAGATGGATTGCAGTTTATGTGAAGGGGGAGAGGATTATCGGGTTTTCATCTTCACAATTATAAAATATCACAGCTGAAAGCTTGCTTGCAAATGACATAATTTTCCACTGCCAACTAAACAGGTCATTGTGAGGCAGCGTGTAAGCGTTCTCGAGGAGGGGGTAAATGCAGGCAAATTAACTCTGGGGAGGAATGAGGATAAGGGGCCTCCAAAAGCCTTGTTCCACTTCGAAAGCTGGTGTGATCTCATTTTGCCTTGTACAATTCCATAGATAATTATATTTAATTTCTTACCGGAGCTGTTTAGGTCGGCTTGTATTAAAAGAGGGACGAGACAAACAGCCCACTGCGATGGCTCTCAAAAAGTGGTTGTGATAAATGAAACCGAAATAGATCCACATGAGCCGAGTGAAACGAAATGTCTACTTTGGAGTAGAGACAATTATTGTATATCACTTAATAACTTAACCTTACAAGAGCACATGTGGCATTAATAAAGGGCTGGGAGCTGCAAAGGCATGTTATGGGACTCCCTTTTGACAACTATATACAGGTTCTGGAAAAGCAGATCTGTGAGACAGGTTTGCAAGTCTGCTCGCCTCTCTGTACTTGACCAGGGATTCAGGCTCTACATAAATACGTCATTACAAGACTTGCATCCTTGCTATTTTAGAAAACCAGCATTTACTGGTTGATTTTCGTTTTTAGTTATCAAAGCAAAATATATGTGGCAGCAAATTTAGAAAATATAACAAACTATTAAGAATGAATAAAAATAATTCCCTCACCACCACCCAGTGATAAGCACTGGTGAATCCCTGCAGGTTTTGCTGTTACGTATACACAGATATATAATGTTTCATAAAATCAGGCTCACTCCTTGTATTTTTTTAAAAATGCATAGTTTGCTTAATAATAAATCATGAATTTTCCCCATATTTAGTAAACCTTATTTGAAGGTTTTGGTTTTGAATCATGGCATTGTGTATAATATCATTTACTTAGATAATCCCCAATAGTTGGACATTTAGTTGTCAACAACTTTTTGCTCTGATAAACAAAGCTGAAATGACCAGCCTTGAACATAAATCTTTGTATGTTTTATTGCTTTCTTGGCAGTATTAGAAGTAGAACTCTGGCTCAAAGGGCATGGACATCTTAAAGGTCACCAATACCCACTCCCATTTGCAGATTTTCTTTTTCTTCTTTCTTTTTTTTTAATTAAAGTTTATTGGGGTGACAATTGTTAGTAAAGTTATATAGATTTCAGGTGTACAATTCTGTAATACCTTATCTATATCTCATATTGTGTGTTCACCACCCAGAGTCAGTTCTCTTTCCATCACCATATATTAGACCCCTTTTACCCTCTTCTAGAGCCCCCCCTCCTCCCCCTTTACCCTCTGGTAACCCCTAAACTATTGTCAACATAGCTTGAAAATTATTTTCCTGATGTTGAAGTCAGAAGCATTTTGTGTCATTCCCCTCTACAAAATAAGAGCAAATGACAGCAGCTATTTCATCGAAAGATTTGTTTGTCTGCGTCACTTGGGTTTTTCGTTCTGATCTGACCTTTTGCCGTGACAGAGCTCTGTGACAGATTATGACAATAAACAGTGACTCAATAACCAAGTTAATAGGGCCAAACTCTGAAGATAATCATGTCAATGGTAATGACTTAAACATTGAACACATCTTTCATCTAAGAAGTTCAAGTTCCTCCAACAGCATCAATTCGTTATCATTCACAAGTGCAAAGTTGGCTGAAAAAAACAACAAAAACAAAAACTTTTAAAGCAAACTGAAAGGGAGGCAGCAGGAGAAAGCAGCAGAAGCTGATTCTGGACTAAGCTTTTAACCAAATAATCCTCCAGGCCTGGTCTAGTATAGAGAAGAAGCTTTATTTTTTTCTATTCTTTTCTCTCTCATTTTTTTTTCTGTTTTCCTGCGAAAAGGCTGGGGCTGGTCAGCCATCAAGTCTTCCAGACTATCTTGAAAACAACAAAACAAACAATATCTCTGCTTTCTGTATCCTTAATTCAATCTCTCCTTCCAGTGGGGTTTCAGATGCAAAAGTCCAGTTGTTTCTCGTCTGAGGGCTGTTTGCATTAAGTCCGAGATGATCTGGGAATTATATTATTCTTGAATGAAAGAAAGTGATACGCAGAGGCAAAGGTTTATGCTACTGCAGGGTTTTATTGCATAATTTGTTCATGAAGAAGATGCAAGAAAGATGCCCTTAGTTGATCTATAGCTTTGGAAAATAGAAGTACCTGTGAAAAAAGACACACTGTTCTATATATCCATCTATGAAAGGTAATCTTTCCTATATATTACCTATCAAAAAGATATCTTAATCGACTTATAGTTCTTAAAATACTTATCTATGAAATTATTTTTATAAAACTCAATGCAGACAGTTTCAATCTGAGAACATATTATAAGCAATATTTAACTGTTCATTATTTTGAAGCCACTTTCATTTCTCCCTCTATGAGCAAAGATGGAAAATGACTGCTCACCTCTCGGAACCAGAGACTAAAGTCCACTGTATTGAAATCACATTGAGCCCAGACACCCGGTATCATGTACCAGAAATTAGCCTGTTCCTGCCTGAGGGGAAAAAGCTAGCATAAATCTGTTCATCCCAAATTTTCTTTTCTTGTCCTTTTTATTTCAGGTAATCTCTAATTGTTATATGTTACAGTGAAGTTGTTATCTACAGTATAACCTGTGGGACCAGATATTTATAAATTCTGCTGCTATACGTGTAACCCCGACGTTCAACACTTTTACTCATCTGAAGGGCTGAAGATTAACCAGCCTCCTTGTCCCCGAATCCTGCTGATGGAAGAGACTTAGAAGTCATTTCCGCAGCCGGGGCTGCTTTGCTCAGAGAAACAGCTGTCCAGGGGAGGCAGGGAGTGTCACTAACTGAAATAAGAAGGGGCAAGAACATCACTTTCTTGATGGGGTCCCAGAGTGCCTTGGGAAGGACTGTCCCTGGAACCCTTTGTAAATTAGGGTGCAGAGAGCAGAGACAAATGGATCTTGTTGTAATTGTCTTCTCATTACCACCTTAGGAAATTTCCAGCAAAGGTCTGGGAGAAAAACACAATGGCCCTGATGCTAGAATTACAGTCTGATTTGCAATTCCACAGCACAGGTGAATAAAAAACAAATTTCTATGCTCGATCTTAAGACTATCTGTAGAGAAGAGCCACAGAAAAGGTCAGGAAGTTCCTTCTAAATAGCAATGGTCGATTCTACTTTCCAAATGAGGAAGTTTGTATTTCTTATACATAGGAGAACCTCAAATTTCCACCCCTTATAATTTTCCTTGGGGGCCCAACAAAGCAAGATTTGTTTTAAATATCCTTTCATCGAGGAGGGCCTAAGGATCGCACTTATTTTATTAAGTTGCACATCTTTTGTCCATGAGATAAGGGGCATAATGTATATATTATAAGATCCATATATATCATATGACATATATGATATATAATATAATGATTAGTTATAATGATGACGTACAGCCAAAGAAGAGCAAAAAAGTAATGTGTTTGGGCATTTTATAAATTGTCGTTGCTTTTGCAGGGGGAATATTTTTTAATTGAGGTATATTTAACGTATATTAATTTCAGAGGTACAACATAATGATTCGGTGTTTGTGTATATTGCAAGATAATCACGATAAGTCTAGTTAACATCGGTCACCATACACAGTTACAGAACTTTTTCTTGTGATGAGACCTTTTAAGATCTATTCTCTTAGCCACTTTCAAATATGCAATACAGAATTATTAACTATAGTCACCATGCTGTGTGCTACACCCCCGGGACTTATTTATTTTATAACTGGAAGTTTGCACCTTTTACTCCCTCCACCCATTTCACCCACCTTATAAACCAGGGGTGTCCAAACTGCGGCCCGCGGGCCAACTGAGTCCCGCAATCCATTTTTAATTGGCCTGCAGCAAATTCCAAAAATATATTTAGTTTACTTAAATAAACCAGGTGAGGCAATACGTACTTCACCTCGAGTGAGTGGCCAGGCTGTTTGTGTATTTTACCGCATATGACCCTTGGTGGAAAACGTTGAAAAAAGTTTGGACACCCCTGGTATAAACGATCACTTCTGATTTTTTTAAGCCTTCTGTAGAAGAGAGCCTGTGTGAAGAGTCCCCTGTAAGGCTGCTAGTACTTCTGCAGCCGATCGAATCAGGACAGCTTTCTCAAAGGGGAGCTGATTTCTTAACACCAGTAATGAAAGTCATTCACTATACCAAGGGCTTCCTGTGTTATGTCAGGAACAGATTTAAGCATTTCACATATATAATCGCATTTAATCCTCACATCACCCTAGGTTTGAAAATAAATTTCCCAGACTGGAAGTCTTCATTTGCTTTTTTTGTTTAGAAATAGGCACTAAGTGTCTACTATTTGTCAGGCACTGCTCTGAGCGTTGAGGACCTGAAGATGAAAAACGACATTGAGCACACGTGGAAAATACAGACCCATAGACCAATAAGTACAGTAGCGTGTCATCGGCAAGAGCAGGAGGCAGGGTGGTTAGCGCACTGGCTTCTGATTCCAGGGGACTTGAAGTGGACTCTCAGCCCCATCCCTTACTATCCAGTGCCCTGGGACAAGCTGTATGACTTCACAAGGCCATGCTTGCCTATCCACTATTGACAATAATAATAATAATACTGATTCCATAGGTTGTTGCAAGAATTAAAAGATACCACCATGTCAAGCAGAGAGGAAAGAGTTGACGACTAATATATACTTAGTAAATGTGGGTACTACCTATTTATTATCATTATTATTAGTTTTTTAGTATTATTACTACTACTGCCAGGGCTGTAACGATTTAGAAAAATATTACAGAATTACAAAAAAATTCAGGACAAGAAGTTTCCACCTCTAACATCAATATCGGTCCTCATAGATTTTACTGGATCTTCCAGGGTTCTCCAAGGATCGTATGCAGACCGGTGCTGATAAGTGCTCCAGTTTTTTTCAGCCTGTGGAGACAGTAGCCTAGGGCTCTCTTCCTAGGGAGACTTTCTTCCTGAGATTGCATCCTTTTTAAATGTTTGTTATTTTAAAATTTTCTCTCTGTGTTAAAATGTCCTTTCCTTATAGAATTATGGAGACAATATATAATATTTGTAAAGGGATATTAATGAGTTTATTTGGCAAAATTAAAACTTGGGGTTCCTATGTCAAGCTCATCCTCCCATTTTTAAAACGATTTTGTTGCTTCCCAAAGTCTGGGGACCCCTAGGTTATACGAAGTGTTTATTTGAGCAAAAGAAAAAGTCAACTTTTTTCCTAGAAAAAGTGAGGGCTTTTGGTTGTCATTTGTCTGTTTTTGTTTTTTTGACTATTTGTTCTAATTTTTCTGTGGCAAATGGGGCTTTTGTGATGCCTTTTTGTGTGTGGCCAAGGGGCTTTTGAATAAAAGACTCATTTTTCTAAGTGATGCGTCTGCTTTTAATGTCTTAATGCTGGGATGGAGCAGACATGTCTTTCTGGTCTGGGTTTTCTTAAATCGCTCAAAGTCTTCATGATCGAGACAGCAACCATCTAATAGAGAAATAACTCCAAGACAAAGCGCTGCGGCTGCACGATGTCGCCTCCCTGACAACCTATAAATGGACCATATTGATGAAGTGAACGGGACTCTCTCTGGTCATTTTCAACTAGAAACTAATAATCCCCGTCATGATATCAGGCATGCAATAACCTCGGTTAAAACTAGGTTCATCAAATAAATCACTCAGGAATTTTTCTATTTCTTTCTCCGGACACATTGCACATCTGCTCAATGAAAGGAGGAAAGAAGCCATATTTCTTTGATCAGGATTTTTTTTTTTTTAATATTCTGTATCTATCCCTGGGGACGCTATCTTTTCAAGTGGGTGCAGATAGTACATCGCTTTCTAATGACTGGAGAGAATTTATGAATTTAAGCTATAAAACCAAATATGAGGGATTTCAGTTTATCTCAACCTATATTTTACATGAGAAAATAAACCGGACCACAAAGCTGTATTGCGCCCAGTTCACTAAATCTCCTGACCCCACATGACCTTTCCAATGTGTTCCATTTGTGGCCACATATGGGAGGGGGTTACAAACAGATGATGGCTTTGTACTTTTCCCCCCAATATGTCTAAATACATGTAACACTTTTCATACCCTCTCGGCCGCGGACAGTAAGAGCTTGGCTGGAGTGCCCCACATCAGTCTCAGCTAATATTGTCATATGTTAATATCTTACTGACTCTGTTAATACTTTCTAGGTCTTGGATGAATTTTGAAATTTGTGAAATGGACATGGTTGTCATCCTGTGTCCTGGGGATCTGAAAAGCCCTAGGTCAGCTTCCCGAGTCTGATGGAATTATGAATAGAAGATGTCTTTCCTGCTTGTAAAATAGAAAATCGCAGAAGCTGTACAGCCAGGGAAGCTAAGCTTTCCTGGATGTAGAATAAAACGTGAATGAAAAGGCAGAGCCTCCAGTTTCTTCTTGGTGGCCTGTTCTCTTAGTAATGAGAAGAGTCTAATTGTGGCAGAGAGGACACAGTGCTGGGGTCCAATGGAAGCAAGTTCAAATCCCAGCTCTGCCACTTCTCAGTTGTGTGGCAGGACAATTATGTAAACCTTGAGTTCCCCGTTGGTGAATTTGGGATAAAGGCACTGATCTCGTGGATTCTGTGAGGAATTAAATGACTTAAGATATAGAAGACATTTGGTATCTTGCCTGCTTCATGCTAGGTGCTCAGTGAATCTAAGTTCCCTTTCTTTTTCTGAGATCAAGGCTCAGCCTTGCATGCTGTGTGATCCTGAGCAAGTTACTTAACCTCTCTGACCCTCAGCTTCCTCCTCTGTAAAACAGAGACTATTATAAAATATGTCTTGCAGGGTTGTTATGAAAGAGATAATGTTATAAACACCTAGGGCAGTGCCTGAGTTACAGTAAGTGTTATTTACTGCTATTTATTATTATTTCTTTTTAAAAAACTTTCACTGTTATTTCTGTTATTTAAATCGCCATATTTTTCCTCTAGTTTCTTTTTCTTGGACTTCTGTTTCTTTATCTGGAAAACCAGGGGGCTGGACCAGATAATAATTCCATCCCTTCTAGCTCTAAACTATTATGACTGGATATGTGAAAATAACCTTTGTAAGAGCCATCTACCATACGAATAGCTATGCAATATAAGATGAAAGTTTTGTAATTTGCGTCTTCTACCAATGCTTTCTCCTCAAAAAAAATAGTCATCATTTATTGAGTGTTTGCTATGTACCTGGTATACTTATATTTTTTAATAATCTTCTGAGTTTGTAATAATCACAGATTTACAGGAAACTTGTAAAGAGTACAGAGTTCCTATGTACCTTTCTCCAGGTGTCAGTCTCCACTGGTGTTTCCATCTTACATTACCATGACACTGCTGTCTAAACGAAGTGACCAGCATTCATAGATTACTCTGAACTAAACTCCAGACTTTATTTGGACTCTGCCATTTTCCCCGTTAATGTCCTTTTTTTCTGTTCCAGAAGAACAGTGACCAGTTCTCAGTCTTCTCTCACTTTTCATAACTTTGACAGTTTTGAGAAGTATTGGTAAAATGTTTAGGAGAATGGGTTTGTCTGATATTTTTTACCACAATGAGACTATGGGTTTGGAGAGAAGACTACCACAGAGGTGAATGCCCCGCTCATCACATCATATCATTGGGACATCATGATATTCCTGTGGCCTCATGAGTGATGGTACCGGCATACCCATTGTATGGATCTTTCACAGGTTATCTATTCCACAGTGGAGGGATATTTGAGTGGTTTTCATCTTTGGTGATTATGAATAAAGCCTCTGTAAACATTCACATACAGACTTGTGTGTGAATGTAAGTTTTTGTTTCACTTGGGTAAATACCTAGGAGTGCCATTGTTGAGTCATATGACAAGCATATGTTTAATTGCATAAGAAACTGCTAAACTGTTCTCCTAAGTGGCCGTTTGGTTTTGTATTCTACTAGCAACGTAGGAGATCTAATTCTCCGTATCTCTGCCAACACTTGGCATTTTCAGGTTTGGGGTTTTTTTTGGTTTGTTTTTTTTGTTTTTCGTTTTTAATTTTAGCCTTTCTAATAAGTGTGTTGTAGTTTCTGAATTGTAGTTCTAATTTGCATTTCCATAATGACAAATGAATTTGAACATCTTTCATAAGCTTATTTGAATCGTATATCTTCTTTAGTGAAGCTTTTATTCAAATATTTTGCCCATTTTTTAAAAAATGGGTTTTTTGTTTCTCATTATTGAGGTTTGAGAGTTCCTTGTATGAATTCTGGAGTCAAGTCCTTTATTAGATGTGGGATTTGCAAATATTTTTTTCCTAACATGTGGTGAAGTTGTTTGTTTATGTTTTTTCGTTTCTTGTTTTGTTCATTTACTTAACTGTCATAAAGAACAGAAGTTCTTAATTTGGCTGAGGTTAAATTTATCAATTGTTTTCTTTCATGGATCATGCCTTTTGGTGTCAAAATATTTGAAATATTTGCTACCCAATGTTGTAACGATGTTTTTATTTCTTCTAAAATTCTGATAGCTTTTCTGTTTGTATTTAGATCGATGATTCATTTTGAGTCAATTTTTGTATAGTGGCCGGTATAGATTGAGGTTGATTCTTAGTATATGGTGATTGCATTGTCCCAGCACCATTCATGGAAGACAAGCTCTCTCCATGGAATTGCTTTTGCACCTTTGTCAAATATCCATTGACAATGTATGTGTGAGTCCATCCCTGCATTCTCTATTCTGTGCTTTTGATTTGCATTGCTCTCTTTTCCTTCTCATTGTTTGTATTTTGTTTTGCTTTGCTTGCTTTGCTTGCATTTGGGCCAGTCTTTGGAGATATACAAACCTTTCTCTAAACAAGACAGTTTCCACTCATAAACCAGCAGCCTCCTTTCTGTCATAAACCAGGGCCTCCTTTCTGTCACTCTTGGCCAAAGAAATTAGACTAAGGTTGAGTGAAATTACGTAATCTCATCACGGAAGTTCCAAAAAGACATTGATTTAAAAAACAAACGAATAAATAGAACACAATGCTTTTGATAATACAGTCCCAAAACAGAAAAGGTTGGGAAGCAGGTGGAGCCAGAGAGTGGGGTCTGGAGTGTCCTTGCTGCCCAGCCTGCCTTCTCTGGCCCCTTAAATGCCCTAAAAGGAGAGGCCACATGCTCTCTCCAATGAAACAGACCTGTAAGGACCGTAACCCTGCAAGGATTAATAGCGATGGCCATACCATTCCTTTTATAAGCAACAAGAAAGAGCCTTGAGCAGAGCTTTGCAAATATGAGTGTTGGAAAAAATACCCCCAAGGACCTCAAAACTCTCTTTTTTGACTCATTATTGAATTCAGAAAAATATACCCTTTAAATTTAAACATTGTAACCCATGTAAATTCTTTTGAATTGATCTGGCTGGACTAAGTACAGGAGCATTCGAGTTCATTATGTGTATACATTTTTAAGATAATATTTATGGGTGTCATTATTTTTTTCCTACCACAAAGGTACTGTTCTATAATTTAACAAAAACGCCGTATTTGTATTTTTTTCATGCAAGGCACCTGCACCAGATAACTTCAAGTAGGTAATTTAGAATGTAATCTCAGACCACAAAATCCAGTTTGTGGTGAGAGCTTTCATCCACATGGGCCCATTCTAAAGGGGAAACCTCACCTCGTCTACAGAAATAACATTTTAAACATCACTAAACACACAAACCTCTCCAATTTGGACTGACATTCAAGAAAGACGTTATGGGCCTGTTGATGTTCAGAGGTGCCCGTTACTACCTCTCTTTGCCGCATATGAATTGGGCTATCGTGTAAGGCCAAGTGTGTTTTTTGAAATTTAAGCATTTTCAGTAAGAACCTGATATGACCTGGCTGAGCTGTAAGACACCTGTTAGGCCTGTCCCCCAACACCAGAATGACAAAGGAGGCCTGCCAAACACAGAGGGCCTTGAATGAGTCCAACAGAACACACCTTTGTGGGGGCCCTCCGGGACTCTGGCTTAATGAATAAAAAGGAGTGATTTATAATTAGCCCACCAATTGGGCCTGAATGGGGATTTCCAAAGAGATTGAAATGCATGCCTTAAACCAAATTGAAAAGTACCTATCGTTCTAATGATACGTTTTTTGTTTTGTTTTGTTTTGTTTTTCTTCTTGGATAACCTACTTTCTATAGACAAAAGGGAAAGGGATGGGAAACGGCTCTTTAAGAACCTAGTATATGTTCAGCATGTTGCATTCATGACCTCATTTTAGCCTCACAGAAAATTCCATATGGTTGGGCCTCAAAAATGAGGTTTGCTCTATTTTTATTTCACCCAGAAAAAGGACAGCATTCCCTAGAAACTTGACCTCATAGGATCACTATAGGTGATAGGAAGTGCTGTGTAAGTGTTTAATTAACAGATACACCCTGGAATGTCAGCATTGTAAGACTTCATCCAAGTTAGGTGGCCCAGTTGATCCCCCGCCCCCTGGCCCCTAGCCCTCTGATGGATGAGATCAGGTATTTTTTTATTTCTACCAAGATCTGGACCGATGCCCTTAATATCCTTCAAATTTACCAAGTAGGTGCTGAAAAGCCAGAGAGAGGCAGAGACTGGAGAAATTCGGTCTCCACTGCCTCCGAGCATGTCATGCAGGGAGTCACGCAGGGTGTCTGCTCCCGCTCCCCACATAAGAACAAAGGAGATGGTGAGGCCAGAAAGGAACAATCACGAAGCCATTGATAGGGGAGTCATACTACCATATTCTCGCTGGTGGCTGGGTTGGAGACACAGGAAGCAGGAGCCACACTATCCTCAACCTGCCGTCCACTTCTTTCTGCTAACCAACCTCATTTGCTAACTGCAATCTGCCTCTCTGCAATCCGCAATCCACACTCCGCCGCTTGCTGGCTCAGCCATCATCTTGCTAGCCCCCATTTTTCTGCCAGCACAGCCACAGCAGTTATATTTGTGGCCAATGGCTCACTGGCCACAGCTGACGGCCAACTAGCCACAGCCGATGGCCAGCCAATCACAGCCGATGGCCATCCACTACCTAAGCCAGCACCCTTCCACGTGAGGCCGAGAGCCCAGAAACTGCACTCCTGGCTCTGTCCCCACAGAGCAGCTGTACCTGCTTGTTGACTTCCATATCACCTTTCTACTTAAAATCCTGCCAGGGTTGCCCCCATGACCCAACTCAGGATGAAATATAGCCCTTTGGTCATGGCCATCAAGGCCCTTCCTCACTTCGCCTCTTCCTGCCTCTGCCCCTACCCTGCCCACACCTGGCACCCCACCCCGTGCCCTGAGTATCCCCAGCATGCAGACCCCTTCCCCGCAGTTCTTCCCTTGGTGCAGCCCTTTCTTCCCAGCACACTTCCTGTGCGATGGTTCTTCTCATCCTTTAGCTCTAGGCTTACCTGTCACCTAGCCCAAGAGTCCTTCCTTGACCATTTCAAGTAGGTGCCCCTCCTGTTTGCCCTGCAGCGTTTATTAGTATTTGTAGTTATGTTTGCATATTGGTTTTGTTTGTTGTCTGTGTCCCCACTAGACAGAAACCTCCCTGGGGGCAGTATCTTGGTCCACTTTAGTCCCCAGCTTATTTTCATTACCTCGGGCACCTGGCACATAGCAGACACCCAATAAACATTTGCTGAATGGGTCAAAAAGAGAACTGACATGCTGATGTCACTGAAAGACAGAGAGAACGCGCGGCACCAGAGAACATCTCAGCTGTCCCTGGGAGCTACTGTACTGCTATTCGTGGATGTAATCACAGATCATTCCAAACTGACTTAGGTCATCTCCTTGCCTCACTGCAGGCTCAAGCCACACAGCAGCCCTCACTGGAACAGGCACCCGGCACCCATGGCAGCCAGGAGCTTCTCCCTGATAGGATGAGAGAGTCCCAGCACCCAGAGGGAGCCCCTGCTAACACCTGTGTCCTGCTTTCAGATCCGAGGAGCCTGTGCTCAGCCACAGGCCCATGGGCCTTTTGTCATCCTCTTCCTACAACCAGAAGATCAGCCTTGGGTTTAGCTGTACAGACTAAATGAAGCATGCTTGCTGTGCGTGTAATAGCAAGAGTGCTGGAGGCTAGACGCTGCAGGAGGCTCTGAGCCAATCCAGGCAAACAATGGGAAGGGAGGCTCCGGGACGAAGAGGAGGGAGGAGGGCGAAGAGGAGGAGGAAGACGGCAGCAGCCAGCACACTCAGTGCCTCCTGTGTGCAGTGTACCGGGCCTGAAATGGACACGCATAGCTCACTTATGCTCCTCAATCACCCTGTACGTTAAGAGGGCACTGAGGCTGACGGGAATGTTATAAGGTACCTGAAGTCACCCAGTTACTAAGTGGCAGAGCTGAGAGCAGATTATTTAAGATAACGTGATTTTGTTAAGCCAGATCCCTTTTGGCAGAGAAGCTGGCAGTGTTTTGCATACTGTGCCCCATTCCTCTTCACTCTGTTCTTACACACAACCCACCCTCCAATTCCAGAAGGTAGCTAAAGAGAAGACTCTGGCAAGAAGGTGCCGTGGGGGTTAAAGAGGCTCGGTGTAGGAAATGGAGGCTGGGGTTCTTCCTGTAGCAACTTAGCCTCCCTCCTCCTGCCAGGATGTTGGCTACAGAAATGATAATGGTGAATGAGGATGATGATAACACTTTGATTTAATGACTGGTCGCTGTGTGCCAGGCCCTAAAAGTGAGGACTGCTAGTATTGGTCCCATTTCATAGATGCAGAAACCGAGGCACAAACAGCCTCACAGCTAGGAAGGCTTAGAAGTTGGTCTGTCTACCCTAGTAAGAGCCCATAATCACAACCTCACCGACAGTACTTTGGGGGTGGGGGAAGCTGTCCAAAGAAAGACCTACGATACCTGAAGTTGTTGGTCATCACCCAAATGTCAGCTTTTTCTGGACATAGAGCCTCCAAGTTGTGGCGTCCAAGAGCCAATGGTGCCCGGCCATGTGCAACCCCTGGAACAAGCTACTGCAAACCTGCTGTCCTTTAGGGTCCAACTCAACTGTCTCCTCTTCCGAGCAGCTTTCCCAGAGGTCCCCTCCCCTTTGGAATGGACTCCTCTCTCCTTTGGGCTCATACGTGCTCCTTTCTACTCTTGCTTCTCTGTCATCTTCTACTCCAGCCCACAATTTGATTGACGGCAGAGACCATGTTGTTTTCACTTTGATATGCCCTGCTCACTCTGTGACACACAGCGGGTGCAAAGAGAATAACCTCTGGGTAGACAGCGCCAAGGAAGGGATTTAGACTCAGACCCCATCCCAGAGGGTGGTCACCATTTTGCTGCCCAGCATTGCAAAGTCGTTTCTCTCTAAGGATGATGGACTCTGAGCACCAGTGGGCTGGCTAACACCATCCGACCCCTGAAGTCCAGGCTGTTTGTTTCTGCCTTGGGGCCATGTGGTGTAGAGTCTGCATTGGTCCAAGCTAGACTTGGATTCCACTCTGCCCCTTCTTGACTAATTGACCTTATGCAGGTCATTTGATCTCTGCTTCTCAGTTTCCTGGTCTGCAAAACTAGGCATAATGATGCTTATCAGTGTGGTGAGAATGAAGTAAAGGGGTGCATAAGCAAGAGTAGTTCCTGCTTCACAGGTCTTAGCTGTTGACATTATTTGCATATGCAGTCACACCAACTACCCTGTCCCCGTGGAAACCCACTGGGCTGGTGGCCACCCCCATCAGGAAACTTGACCCAACACACACAGACCCCATGGCCCACAGCAATGGCGCTCACCTGCCTCGCCCACTCACAAGCCCAGTATCATTGACGCTTTGATGCCCCCAGAGGAATGAGGGCTATCCGCCCTTTTAGCAGCCGCCCTGCCCGGTGCACAGCCTGCTGCCAGCTCTGGGCTGCGTGAGTTGGATGAAGGCGTGGCCACTGGACCATGTGGCCACTGGTCCCACACCTGTGGGGCCTGCGCTGGGGAATTCCCCATAGTGACTCCTGGCTCACCTGTTTTGTGATGAGGGGTTGGGAAGTGGGGCTAAATGGCCAAGCAAACCGGACTAAGTGGGAGGAGAAGCCAGGACTTTGTTCCTAGGTTACTTCTGCCACTGTCTACAGTATATCATTCATGTCCCAAATGTCTATCAAGCTGGTACTACATGCCACGTGTCAAGGAACCCCCAGGAAAAGGGAGGAAAGAGACAGCTAAATAAACAATGACAATCATGTAAACAGGTGGGAATGATCTAACAGGGTGGGGAGGACGCAAGACGTCCGAGGTGGCTGCAGGAGGACGGTGCCGCTGAGGTGGCATCAGTTCCTTTCTTGCCCAACTTCAATGAACGGCTAACTCATGCACAAGGACCAAGGAGCGCCAACCCCTGCCCGTTCCAACATCCCAACCATGGGTCAGGGTCAGGCACAGCCAGGAGGAAACCCTGGCTCCCCACTCACTTGTTCTGGAACCTTGGCCTCTCTGACCCTCCGTGCTGCCACTCGCACAATTAGGACCATGGTAGTGCCTAGCATACCACTATACGAGACAATGCGGGGAGAGAGCCGGCACAAATAAACGCTCCCCCTGGCCAAGGGCAGCCGCCTGCACAAGGCTGCTTTTCCGCCATGAACGAGGGAAGCCACAGCCAGCGCGCAGGTGACCATCTTGCTGTTTTGCTTAGGAGCAGCAACCTCACCCTTTAACAATCCAAACAGATCAAGTGGGATCCGGACAGTGGACTTCAGCCAGCGAACGCTGTGTGATCCATCGGACCAGCTGAGCCCTGGGAGGGGGCGCTCAGCGGAAAGAGCTGGAAGGAAGATTCTCGCACCTTCCAGGGATGTGGAAGAGAAAGGCTTATGGAAGCCAGATTTAAAATGATGAAGTGAGTGAAAAGACAATAAGGGGGAAAAGAGGGAGCTTCAAAAAGGAAATCGGAGTGAATTGGGGGAAAGCACAGTGTTCGGAGACAGAAGTGGACGGATGAAGTGTGATAAGAAGATTATGGGCTGCTGAGAGCTGGACGGGC
This sequence comes from Rhinolophus hipposideros, assembly GCF_964194185.1. Lineage (NCBI taxonomy): Eukaryota > Metazoa > Chordata > Mammalia > Chiroptera > Rhinolophidae > Rhinolophus > Rhinolophus hipposideros. The sequence continues at coordinate 11,058,672 of NC_138061.1, forward strand.
AGTGAGGAGGGAGAGGGTGCTGAAGGGGAGGCGAGAACTTTGCTGCGATAACCAGATGGATCAAAGGTAATGAAGTGTAAAGGGGAGAGCGGATGTGTGGGGAGCAAGAGAGAGAAACCTGAGCTGTGCTGGACAGGATGGCCCAACCAAGAGACGGGAGAACGGGGATGAGCTGTGCATGCATGTGTGCATGCACGTGCACACAGGTTAGTGTACAGACATCCAAGCAGTTCTACCCAGGGCACAGAGCTCAGGCGTACGAGAGCAACGTGTGCAGTTGCACAAAACAAGTATCAGCGATAATAATAACGGCACGAACAACATCATTACTAACCACTTATCAGGTGCTAGCCGCTCTGTTAGAAGGCTTAAACGCACTTTGATGATCTCAAGTCTTCACAACAATCGGGTGGAGTTGGCACTCGTACTTTCCCATTTCAAAGAGACGAATCGAGGCTCAGAGAGGGTAAGTTACTTGCTCAAGGTCACACAGCTGTAAGAGGCAATGCCAGGATTTAATACTACATCTGACTGACTAAATGGTGCCATTCTTAAAAGCATCCCCAGTTACAAGCATTTAGCCAAGAATCCCAATCTCTTGAGTTGATATGCCCTCAAAATAATTTCTCAGTTGAAAAGTAAACAGGGCTGGTGGAACACAAGCGGCCACCAGGCTGGCCAGGATCTGTGAGTTAGGAGCAATGTTCTGCACATCTTCAAAGAGTCCCAAGGTCTGAAAGTGAATCAGGTTCACTTTTCACACTTGACCATTCAATGGACAAGGGCAGCCATCCTGTACAAGGCTACTTTTCTATCATTAAAGAAGGAAGCCAGCTTACAGCTTACAGATACCAAGGCCATCTATCTGCCTTGGTGATGACTGCCAATATGTATTTTAACGTAAATGTAGTTACACCTGTACAAGAAGAAAACAAAACATTTTAATGATGCAATGCTGCCTTTTTGAATGGGCATCAAAGAAGACCCCTGCTGGATTTATTTTATCCTGAGGGCTGTATGAAGAGCTATGCTAAGCCCAGAGTTCCATAGCAGGAAATTTTCGGAAGCAACCTTGGAAAATCACAGCTTTTCCATCCTGAATCAAATTCTGATTGCACCTGCTGAGGGTGGTTTGTTCTCCCACTATCTCCACTTTCTGTTTCCATCACAGTCCGATTTTGGCCAGTGGCCACGTCCACACATGTTTCTCTTGGTGGAGATGAGGCATGGATGGGTCATATCCCAAAACCATAATGCTCACATCGAGAATGTGTGTCTGGCACAGCCAGTCAGCTGTGCTGGGCATGCCACATGGATTATCTCCTTCCATCCTCTTCATCACGTCACCTTCTCCTCTGGCCCGACAATTATTTTTGGAGGTGATGGAGCAGAGGGGGAAATTTGCCAGGTTTGGGGACAGAGCTGCTGTGGTGCGTTGAGCCTGGGCCTGACGAGGTGGTCTGGGGCAAACTGCAAAATCGGAATAAGTAAGAAACCAGGGTTGCTGCTAAGCCTGCTGCGAGGCACAGGACAGCCCCCACCCCCACAAAGAATGATCTGGCTCAAAACGTCAGTAGTGCTGCTACTGTTGAGCAACCGGCTTTCACGATGGCTCTGAGAGAGACAAAGTGGAAGTTCTAGGGACTTAGAAACATTTCCCATTCCAACTGATTTTCAAAGAAGAGCAAAGACCAAAGAAGACCAGTGGCTGAAGTACAGCCACGGGATACTGTGGGAACCGCATCAGGATCTTGTGACCGTCAGGACGCGAGCGGCGCCTGGCTGTTCCGTGAAAGCAATCAGCAGCCACCAAAACCCTTGCCAAATCCCCACGTATCAGGATTATAATCCCTACCGCCAAACCAAACATGTCAGTAAGCCAGTCAGACCTGGACGGTGCGTTTCCGTAACCATGAGAAGTGCTCAAAATATGTGATGCAGAGAACAGATAAAAGGTTTTCCGGTATATTCTAAATACTGTAAAAATGCACAGAAGAAATGACAAATTGTTAAGCATGGTTGTTTCTAAAGGATAAGACTCAGTTATTTTATTTTGGCTGCTACGTGCTTTCTGAATTTTCCAAACTTTCTAAAATTAGCTTCTTTTTTTTTTTTTTTTTTTTTTTTTTTTGAAATTTGATGTCATTTCAAACTTACAGAAAAGTTACAAGAACAGTACAGGAAACTTCCAGAAAGCCTGTACACAGATTCACCAAATGGTTACATTTGACCCTGTTTGCTCGTCATTCCCTCTCTTCCTCTCTCTCTCTCCCTCAGCCATTGTACCTCCTTACCCCTAAATATGTGACTGAATACTTATCAAAATCAGGAAATTCAGTGGTAGCTCCCTCTAATCGGGAAGAGTCCCTCAGCCTTTTTCTTGACCTTGACATTTTTGAAGATTATATGCCAGCTCTTTTTTGCAGGATGTCCCTCAGTTGGGTCTGCCTGATGTTTCTTTATGATTAGATTCAGGTTATACATTTTTTGGCAGGAATACAACGTAAGTGGTATTGTGTCCCTCTAAGCATTCATTCTTTTTTTTTTTTTGTAAATAAAAAGGAAAATGCTACGAAAAAGAAATGGCTTGATAAATGACTATAGCCTCTCCCCCCACTGTTCCTCACTCCTTACCTCCTCCAAGACGGGAACTGCGACCATGTCTTAATCATCTTGATGTTCCTTGCAGGGTTTAGCATGAATCTCTTTCACATTTCACTTCGTTCATTTGCCAGGCATTTCTGGAACGCCTATAACTAACTCTGTACTCACTTTTCATATTTTCATTTCGTCTCCTTCACTGGCCACCAGCTCTGGGCCGGGCCTCGACCTGGACCGTGCCCCACGCACAGTAGGCAGCTCAATATTTGCTGAATTGAATGATGCTTCCCGGCCGCATCGCAGCAGATGTGTGCAGCGAGCCTGGGTGTTTGTCCCTCTTTAGTGACGTCACAGCTATTCTTTTCCATCTCTCTCGGTGCTGATGACATTCAATCCAAATAATCCATCTGACTTGGGCCCTGAGCTGCTCGAGGAAAGAAACCAAGTGACGTCCATCCCCAACTCCCAGGAGCCTCGCCCAGTGCTCCAAATCAGTGCTTCATACACATTTCCAGAATAAATGGCATTTACATACCCACCCACTGCGGATAGGTCACTTTCGCTTTGAGAAAATTGACTGAGAGTGCTCATTCTGCTTAACGACCCTTAAATTATACTTATAAAGAAGCCAGGAACCACCCAAGCACAGCAGAAAACCATGGAGGCTGAACTCACACGTCCAAACACAACATACTTGATCTTTTTTTTGGGGGGGGGGTTGGGGTTACTAGCAGTTCGGAGTGCATTTCTTTAACTAAAATGGCCCATTGTGCCCCAAACTGGCTAATTCTGTGCTTCAGGTATCTCAGAAATTGAGCATCATATTGCGTTACTAAAACAAAGGAATCTGAGAGTAGCAGCTCCTAAGCTGCCACCCACGCTCAGAGCCTCACGTCTTCATGCCGTAACTACCAGTTGTCCTGGTAACTTTCTTTGCTTTTAACACCAAAACCATGAAAAGTAAATGAGAATGAGCCACTTTAAATTAAATATGAGAAACAGTTACATTTTTGACAGTTTAATTGCATTTTTTTCTCCCAGCCTAACTTTCTAAACAAGGACGCCAATTGTATTTTTAGCTTCTTCTGCAATTAAGAAAGTATCCCTAAAAGAGATAAAATAATTGGTGAACTAAATGGCTATTTCTTGAGGGAACTATATTAAGGAATGAATGCTGAGCCATCGCATCCGCAGTAATTAGCTTTGAAACCACGGAGGACAGATGGAGACTCCTGCTTGAAGCCACGATCCTATTCTTCACATTCTCCCTTCTGCTTCACGTTGCAGACCCAGTTGAGAGTCGAGAAATGCCTTGGCTGGCGAGGATTGGGTGGGGTCATTGCCCTGTGGTCTGAGGTCCCCAAGGTGGCTTCAGAGGTGGCCTCATCTGTGCGCCCACCCAGACTGAAGAGTTACCGGTCTATCCTGCAAAGTGACTTCAGCATCTGAGAACTGTGAATGCATTTGGAAAATGATATTCCAAACACGGATTCAAAATATTCAGTGGGGTGGGAGAGGGATATGTGATTAACTAAAAAAAAGTAAAATACCAAATGGTACAATCTCACTTGGTACCATCAAGATGCGCACACATTGAAAAAGGACGGGAAGGATGGACATCAAAATGTTAACCCTGGGATGGCAGGATGAATGGTGAGCTCTACTTCCTTACCCTTCTATCATCTGCAAAAGATACGTGGTACACAAATCTCTATAGGGTCGGGTTGCAATGTCACGTGGTTGAAACCAAATTCAGAATGATGACCATAACAGGATCTGTATTTGATCGCTCCTGTATGAGCTGAATGGTGTCTCCCCTAAAATCCACATATTGAAGCCCTAACCCCCAGTACCTCGGAAAATGGCTCTCCTTGGAGAGAAGGTCTTTAAAGAGGTAATCAAGTTAAAATGACATCGTTAGGGTGGGCCTTAACCACTATGGCTGGTGTCCTCGTAAGGAGATTAGGAACAGAGACACAGAGGGATGAGGATATGAAGACACAGGGAAAAGATGGCTGTCTGCAAGCCAAGGAGAGAGGCCTCAGAAGAACCCAACCCTGCCTATACCTTGATCTTGCGCATCCAGCCTCCAGAACCATGAGACGATACGGTTTTGTTGTTAAGGTGCCCAGGAGTAGAACTTTGCCATGACAGCCCGAGCAGACGGATACAGCACCATAACGACCAAGCTCACTGTGCCCAGGGTGGCTTTCTGAAGCTGTGAGCCATGTGGGTGCACAGGCCCAGCACAGAAGAGCCCTGACTTGTCACAGGGCACTGCCATTTCTGTCTTAAAACTCTGAATAATTTTGGAACAAGCAGCCCCACATGTCTATTTTGCAAGGGCCCATTCATTTTTCAGTCAGTCCTGGCTATACCCATCAATCTGTGTATGTCTCCACCCTTCAAGGTAGGCCGAATAGGTGCTCGCTTATTTGCTAAGCATTTATTGAGCACCTGCTGTGTGCCAGACCCTTTGTACCTAGACACAGAGAAGAATGAAGCTCAGCTCTGGTCCTCTAGGAAGCTGAGCTTCGGAGGGGGGATGGCTTGCAGACAAATAGCTCATTGTCCATAAGTGGAGGAGGCAAAGGGTCATGGGAGCACCAAGGAAGGCCCATCCTCCATCCAGATGGCTTCACACTGGACTCAGTCACATATTCCAGCCCATACTTATTCTAGAGAAAAGGAAATTGAGGCTGACCTGCCCGAGTTCAGCCAGGTGGTCAGGGACAGGCACAAGCCCTGGTCTCACACGTCCTCTTTCCACGAGGCTGTGCGCCCAGAAGTGCCCTCTGAGATTTCCAACAGAGACTCTGACTCACTGACCGAGGCGACACTGAGCAGGTGGGTGACACATTCACAGCCGAGGATAAGCAGGCTGTGGGCACTCTGTGAAGTCATTTTAAAGGCTCATGTTTTCAGCATGGGGCTCGTGAACTATGTAAGGAGGACAGACACCCTGAAACCAGGGGCCCAGATCCCTAAAGGGGAATTAGAGTTGGCCTTGGATTAAATCACATTAGAAGCCATAGTCTCTGGGTCTGTTCCTAGGTGCACGGGGGCCCTTTTGGGGGAGTAGCAATGCCCACTCTCTACCAATAATTGAAATGTCTACTAAATCATTTATTTCCCACTTTTTGCAAAATAACTCATACAAGGAAGTTCCATGCTCAGAAATTATAAATGAAGACAATGTTAGGCCAAACTCTACATTATCAGAAAATATAAAATACAGCTGACCTTTGAACAATGTGGGGGTTAGTGGGGCCAACTGCCCACGTAGTCAAAAATTCGCATACATCTTAAGTCAGCTCTCCACATACAGGGCTTCCCAACCACAAGTTAACCCTTAAACAATGTGGATTTGCACGATACAGGTCAACTAAACAAAACTGCGTATAAATGGACCTACACGGTTCAAATCCATGTTGCTCAAGAGTCAACTCTAGCTGGTTTATGTCTATTAAAAATAATGCCCTCTTTACTGTGATGGCCCTCCACTCCTGTCTGATGGATTTTGTTCAACCTCTGAGCACACGTTCTTCATTTGGCCCAGAGAAGTTCTGCTACTTTAAAAACCTCATTACTTAAGATACCCATTATTTAAATATGGTGAAGAGATGGGTACATTTAATTCTTTTCCAAACTCTCCAGCTAAGTGAAACTTTGTCATTTATTAAAGTGGGAATGAAAAACTGTCTGCTTTCACCTCTGCCAACCAGCCCTTGAATCAGCACTCACCCTGCCAGGCGCACAAAGGGTTTCCTGTCCCCTGCTGGTCAGTTCAGCACCATTTCTTCCTCATATATCAACCTCACCCAGGTCTGTTAGCCTGAGTGCCCACAGGCCATCAGGAAGAGGTACCAGACTACATTATAACGTCTCTTAGCACTTCCTGCACGTCTGCGCCATGCTGGTGGGACACCTGGCTGTGTGAAAGGCGACTGCAAATGGGATTAGAGACGTAACATCACCTTGCTTGCCCCTCCAGCCAGGCGAGGGAGGCGGCGGTTCTCACTAAGCAACCAGGCTTGGCCTGTGATTTTTCTCAGAGGCTTTGTGCCAGGCCTATTGCCCCCTGACCAAGTTCCACTTTGATCGGTGAACCGACACTTCCCAAGCCAGGGCTGCCACCTGGGGCCACTCTGTATGGGCAACTGGGGAAACTAAGTCATGGTGCCGCAGTTCTGAGTATCTCTATGCACAAGCAAGACTGTATCACCTTCTTTCGGCTTTTATTTTTGGGTCATGGTGCTGATGAGTGTGTGCATGTGAATGAGTGTGTGTGTGTGTGTGTGTGTGTGCATGCGTGTGCTTTCTTCCAGCTTCTGCCAGAAGAAGAACATGACACTCTAGAAAGAGGGTCCACGGGGGACCAGGGAAGCAGAGGACAATCAGTTGATCGGGGCATCTGGACCATAAGGAAGCCCTGTCCTTCCAAGAACCACCTTCCTGCTCCTAAAATTCCTTTGGTCCCTCAGCCATCATGCTTGAAAGATAGAGGCAGAAAAACGTCTTAGCAATTTATAAAACACACACACACACACACACACACACACACACACACACACACGATGATGTGAGTCATCCCTTGCCTGCCCAAATTCAGCACAGTTGACGACTCTGAGCTTCGCTTGGTGCTGTTTGGACCTTGCCTGAAACCCCTCCAACTGTCCCAGTCAGGAGAAAATAGGGCCTCTGCTAATTACCCCAGAGGCTAGCTTTCTGCTCCTTTGAAGAGCTCACTTTGATGTGATGTAATTCCGCTGCCAGGCCGGCTGTGCCCAGATTAAGCACATAATGAGCAATTATCAGCTGGGCTCTAGGAGTGTGGCTGAGGCAGCCGGAGTAGAAACGTGGCCTGTGCCTGCCACCGACCAACTATTCCGGCCGCCACCGACTCCCTCTGGGGCTGAACTAATTCACTTACCCACTCTGCACCCCTGCCTTTGAGGAACATCTTTTCCATCTGTAAAATGGGGCTCAGGGACCTCAAGGAACCCTGCTCAGAACACTCCAGCTGGCTGGACACACGGTGCCTTAGCAAGTGCTAACGACACTAGGAAAATACTGGGAGGTACAACCTCCCATAGCACAGAGCCTAAGAGAGCAGGCTCTGTGATCAAAGACATCTTATGAGCTACAGGACCTTCTAGCATCACTGCCCTCATCTGGAAAGGCAGATGTAGGATTGTTAGCAATAAATGGAGCTCTGTGCCTGTACCCAGCTGCTTCTCAGTGCACGCTGGCTCGTGGTGTCACAAGAATGTTCACATATTTGGTCCCACAGGAGGAGGAGGGGAGTGGTGGGCACGCAGTAAGATAACTGAGGCACAGATAGAGTGGTCTGCATGTCCGCCTGCCCTAAAGACCAAGGAAGGAGACTCAAGCCACGCAATGAGCAGTTTGGTGGGATCTGAGTCCCACGCCCCTTCAGGAGTTTAGGGGTGTTTTGTGCACCATGACAGCTTTCCTCAAAGCACACGGCAGGTCTCCCAGCCAGAAGGAAAAGATCAAACCAGAGGAAGAGCCTTCTCTTTTCATGAGGAGTATGGGCTCTTCTGCATAAGGAGGCTCTGTCCTTCCAAGAATCTCCTCCCTGCTCCTAAAACTCCTTTTGTCCCTCAGCCATCAGGCTTGAAACACAGAGCTCTTTGGAGAGGGGACACAGGGCTTCCCTTTCAGGCGCTCCCCTTAACCTACTGCCAGGTCATCTGCAGAAATCCACCTCCTACAAACAGCTCCCATCTACCTCCCCTGGTGGCCACGCGGTCTTCTGTGAATTCCCATCATCTCCTCTCAGGCCCTTACCTCTTGGGTCATGCAGAGGGTTCTGTGGGGACAGTGTAAGGAGGCTGTGAGCATTTTGGGGCAGAGGCCACATCCTGCCCATCTCTCAGGTATTCAGTAGGGGCCTTTTCTTTTTTTGTTTTTTTCCAATTTAACGCAATGGCCTGAGATTATTTCTTAAGAGCAGGATTGGTGGAAAGTGGGTAGAGTGAGAACAGGCATCTAGGGTGGAGGGATTGCCATAGAGGGAGCACTGAAGAGAGGCCATGTCACAGTTCTATGTAAAGCCAGCCTTTGCATCTTGGCAAGTTCTGGAATGTTCTGTCTGCTTCACCCCAGGGAGCCCTGCCCTCACATCAGCCCTCCTTCAGACCCTCAAGTGAAGCAAACTCTCTCTTGTTCTTGTTCCTTCACACGTGCTGTTCTTTCTTTCTTTCTTTTAACCACTTGTTCCCAACTCCTGACCTTCAGATCTTATCTCCCTTCCCCAGAGAAGCCACCTGACTGCCCAATCCAAACAGGGAACCCTCTTTAGCTCTCACAGTGGCCTCTACCCTTCCTTCATGGCCCTTATCCCAATTTTTCCTCAAATACTTATTTGTGAGAATATTTGATTAATACTCATTTCTGATGCCCACTAATGTACATTTAACAATGGCAGAGACTCATGCTGCACTGCCACAGTTCTCCTAGTGCTTGGGACACCGTAGGTGCTCAACAAACATCTGGTAAATGAGAGACTGAGTGCAATTACCCAACGTTGTCTGGGATCCAGTTACCAATCCTACCCTGAAGCCCAGGCTGTGTGACATCTAAACTGCAAGGAAGGAATGGGTCTGCTTGCTGTCTGGTCAGATGAGAGTCCACCAAATGCTATGAGCCTCGGCTTCCACCATACCTTTTACTCACAGCAAACTCAGGTTTGTGTTTAAGTGGGGTTTTAACAATAGCCCAAGCCAGCAAACGTTCTCCTAAAATAAAATGCCCTCCATCTTTCCAAAGTGGACCATTTTTAACATTAACCTCCTTTGGGAAGAGTCACCATCACCCACACCTCCACTCCCAGGTAGCTGAGCCACCGGAATGGCCCTCCCTCAAGCTAAAGCCGCTGTCACTTCAGGGGAGGCCAGAGAAAAGGGCAGCGGCAGGGGGGAGTACAGGGGAGTGGGCCAGCAAACAGGCAGTTTTCACATCTCAGGATCTGAAATGATTGCCTTTCTCTCCTCTCCCGGTGGGTGGGGAGGTGTGTTATGAGCTGGTGACTTCAGGCTGGGCCTAGAGATAAAAGAGACACACAGCTGTCAGGACCAACTTAGCAGGTCCCTCTATACCCATCACAGCTGAGGCCTGGATCAATCCACAGCCCATCAACGGGCGTTTATGAAGGCTGCTCCGTGACACCAGACTGGACCAGGGGCTGCGAAGGGCAGTGACCAGGGAGAGGCCTGGGGAGCAGAGAGAAATGGGTGTAATAGAATCAATGAAGGAAAAGGGCAGAGCAAACCCCTGACCGCCACATGGAGCCCCCAGATGCAGGGGATGAAGTCACGGGTCTCCCATACAACCCCCTCAGGATGCCTTTTTCTCCACATCCATGGCACCAGCGACAGGGCCTGGAACACAGAAGGTTCTGGAATGGCTTCATCTTAGTGGCGAAACATATGCAGGATTGCTAAGTTTGAGGTTGGACAGTTCAAGGTTCAAATCCCAACTTGATCACTTGCTGACCAAATGGCCTTGAACAAGCCCTTAATCTCTCTTAGTTTCATCTTCCTTCATCTTCCTTGTGGGCTAAATACCTTATGAGGTTCTCAGGATAGTTATGTGGGAAGTTAGGGGTTCTCTCCACATATTACCACAGCCCACGGACTAGCATTCATCTCCACTTAAAGAAAACATATACTCTGGGCAGAAAGCATGGTCTTCAATAAAATGTCTCCTCTCTCTCTCTCTCTGTCTGAAGCTAGGATTCATGCCCACGGCTTCCCATTGCTTTCTTTGAGTCTGGAGCCCACTATAATTCATCTGAGAATTCATGTTCCCTGCACATCTTCTTAAGCTTATTAGCTTGGATCGAAAAATTACAGTAAATGATTAGATGAGAACAGACAACAGCCTGAGTTTTAAGAAGTGCTTCAGAGTTGGCAGTATTTTTACGTACAGCCTCGCCTAACAAACAAGGAGTCTTGTTGGAAGGAGAAACATAAAACAGGCGGAAGTAAATAAATATAGCAACCCTGCCCATCGAGGTGTGCACATCTGGTGTCACCCGCCTGGCTTGTGGTCGCTCTGACAGTGTGCAAACTGGGGCCTTTGGAAGTGCTGGTGTGAAGGCTAGTAAAGTGTTCAAAATTGTTTTAAAAAGAGGGAATTCCACAGTGATTACAAATCCTTTAAAACTCCATAGTGAAACCTAGCTATTCAAGCTGTTACATTGTATTGTCACAGTTTTCTTATTTAAAGCTGCCTCTTTAAGAAGGATTTGGCATGACTTACTCTTACATAGAGAGAGAATGTTTGGGGTGGGTACAGATAACATATATACACATACATATATCATACATACACGTATATACATATACCATATACACACATACATATATCATATATACATATATATCATATATACGTACATATGGTATATAAACACATACACACAATACGAGGTCTGACAATTAACTTCGCGAACTTGTTGTAACGCTGTTGCTAAGCTTTTTTGCTATCACAGGGATTACTCATTATGAATTTGTACCAACTGGACAAACAGTTAACCTAGTTTACTATTTGGAAGTGCTGAAAAGGCTGCCTGAAAAAGTTAGACGACTGAACTTTTCACCAACAATCCATGGCTCTTGCATCACGACAATGCACCAGCTCACACGGCACTGTCTGTGAGGGAGTTTTTAGCCAGTAAACAAATAACTGTATTGGAACACCCTCCCTACTCACCTGATCTGCCCCCCAAACTTGTTTCTTTATCCAAAGATAAAGGAAATATTGAAAGGAAGACATTTTGATGATACTCAGGACATCAAGGGTAATACGACGACTGCTCTGATGGCCATTCCAGAAAGAGTTCCAAAATTGCTTTGAAGAGTAGACTAGGTGCTGGCATAGGTGCATAGCTTCCCAAGGGGAGGACTTCAAAGGTGACCGTAGTGATATTCAGCAATGAGGTCTGTAGCACTTTTTCTAGGATGAGTTCGCGAACTTAATTGTCTGACCTCACGCGCACACAGTTCACAACAGAATAAATAGATGAAGAAATCAGGGCAAAGGGGAAATAGAAGTGGTAAGATCAAGTTAACCCAAGGATTAGGCCATAAAGTCTGGAGCAGTTGCTACAGGTGGGGCAATTCAGATATTAAACTATCCAGGGATGAAGAAGTGGGCGTTATTTACACTCACGCAAAGACATTCTTGTATTTCATCCCCAACCCCATGCCTGGAGCTGCCTGGACACATTGCCGACGCTAATATCACTCGTCCCCCATGGGGTGGTGTCTTGCCTCGCATCACTGTTTTATACTGAATTTATTTCCTGGCATGAAACCCGCTCTACTTTTAGAGCCATGGTCTCTGTCATTTTTTACCTGAGAATTTCTAGCCCCGGTACCCGACAGCTCCCAGGTCTGGGGACGCCATCTGCCTCCCCGGCTAGCATCTTTAGGAGAAAGATTTGCTCAGTGAAACGTAATTGCTGAACTGTTTCTAATTCTATTGCGTGCTTACTGTCCTGAGTGCTTTCATCCATGATGTAAACAAGCCTCGTGCTTCCTCTGGATGCCAGAAAAGACACTCCTCCATAACCTACCGGGGGAACCAGCACATCCCACTGACAAACCACATGGTGCTTTTGTTTTCCCTTTTAATGTAGGAACAAGAAGACACTGTCCCAACAGATTCTTAAAAACAAGCTCATTACGAGGTACAACAGGACACGAAATTGTACAGTTTTATCACTTCATACCAAATCCAGATTTGGCAGCCTCACCCTTTATTTAGTGGTGTGGATAGCAGCCCTGGGGTTGCACCCCACATCTGGCACTTATTAGCTGCATGAATGGGGGCAAACCTTAACCTCCCTGAGCCTAGACTTTCTCACCTGTAAAATGAAATAATAACAATATCCACCTACATAACTGAGTTATTCTGAGGATTAAATGAGAGAACGTATATAAAGTATTTAGCCATGTCCAGCATTTCTAGCACTCAATAAATGTTAGCTGCTCTTCTTCAGATTATTAATCTCATCATGATGATGATGAGGGATAATGTTGTCTCCCAGGGGATATCTGCAATGCCTGGGGACATTTGTGTTGTCTTAACTGGGTGGGAGGGTGCTACTGGCATCTAGTGGGTAGAGGCCAGGACGCTGCTAAACATCCTACAGTGCAGAAGACAGACCCCACACAAAATGGTCCGGTTCCACATGGCAGGAATGCCAAGGTTGAGAAACCCCACTTTCAAAGTATAAAAATGCCTTGTTCAGAATTAAATTATTGCTTTTTAAGAGTCCTATTACATCAGCTAGAGAAATCACACTTAAAAAAAAAAAAGAGGGAACTATCTTAGCCAATTTGCCAACTGGCAGTCTAATGTGACACAGTTTGCCGAAGCCTCAGTGCTGCGCTCTGTAAAATGGCCAGGCTGTCCTCGTGGATTTCTTAGGGTCCTTCCTGTTCTGACCCTTTCTTTGATTCTCATTTTTTAACAATAATATTCTTTTGTGCACAAAGGACGAGAGGGTGGACAGATCCCTGTTACATTCTGGATAAATAAGAGCACAATAGAATTCCTTTTGGAAATAAATCATCTTTCCATATAAAATCTTCTGAAGACCATTTCGAGAAGAGTAATAGATCTGCCAGTCCAACACCTGCAGGGTGGGTAATAATTTACTTAGCCCACTGACTTGGAGGCAGATCCTGTCCTTGATAAATGGCCCAATTAAGCATCTGTTAATCACAGCATTATCTCATCGGAAGGTGGAATACCTACTTCTCTCAAGCAGTTTCTCAGTGAGATAACATCACAAATTCCCCAAGCAGTGAAGGGCATTTCACAGCACAGGGGAGCGTGGGGGGATCAATGCCCCTCTCCGGGGCTTCGGCCCCAACGGCTGCTGGGAATATCCTCTACGCCCCATCCCGGCCCTTCCCCCATCAACCTTCCTATAACCTCGGCTCCTGAACTCTCCTGTTTGTCTGAGGCCTTGATAATAAAGCAACATCTGCAAAAACTACAAGAACTTTACTGCAGTTAATTGAGTAATTGAAGCAAGATGCAGAGAGAGGTGATCTATGGGCCTGGGTTGAGGGCCGAGAAGGGAGACAACGGATTTATTGCAAAGGCCGTGGGCGGCCTTGGGTCCAGGCCCTGGTTCACGGGAAGTTTGAGGTCATGTGGGATTAAAATATCTTCAGAACAAATGAAATAATTTGACTGAAATATCAGGAACCCTGTGCCAGTTTATGCCAGGAGACCGGGTGTGATTTATTTACCTGCGCCCAACACATTTTTTTGATATCTGCCCCATTAGTCTAAATTTATAGATTATGGAGCACATGGATATGCGTTGTCCACGTCTGTCCATCTGTGTCATCCTGATTGTTACATGAAGCCTGGCTTTTGTAGTTCAAGATAAGTAAAGTTATGCCTTATGTGGATAGAGCCCCGGAAACTACCCAGGTGGTAAGCAGGGCCTACGCTACTTACAATCTACTGGTTGTATTTGCTCAAAAGAGGCTTGTTAGAGCCAATCTGTAAGTGATGGTAATACCTTCTTGTAATCTGAATAAATCCATAAATCTTTACATTTAAGCACAAGTCACCACCTTGAAGTCATTGGGTACAATGTACTATATTTGCTGGCCTTGCCAATGCCAGATACACACATTATATATAGATACGTAAAACCACCCAGGTGAGTGCCTGGCATCAGCTGCCCACGACTGGCCAGAGCCCACGCCCACAGCACGCAGGAGGATTGGCTTTCAAAAGGTTACTGCTCCTTTTGTAGTTTCTCTGCTCCTTTATTAAATCCCAAATTCCTTGCAAAACTGTACAATTTTAATAACTCAAATCCATGTGGACCATAAAGCTGTCTAAATAGACCTAGCGCCCTGGGTATCAGACAGATCCGAGGGTGATGATGTCACTGGACCTGATTAACCGGAATAGGTCACCGACAAGATTTTATTACAAGTGTCATTTAGATTTCTGACAGCTTTACAAGGCTTAATGGCTTTTTATTAAATACATTGTGTTCAAGGAAGTTGACAGTCGGGGATGCCTTGTAAATACAATGCAGTGGAATTTCCTTAGAAGCTGTGTGAGAGAAAGCAGAAAGAGCATGGGACATCCCTCCCTGTCCCCAGTCCCACTGCTCAGGAGGCCCCGAGTTCATCATCTCCCGAGACTAAAGACAAATGACCCTCTTACGCCACCCCCACCAGCTCTCCAAACCCAGCAGGTCTGCCCCAGGTCAGCTCAGATGTTTTCATCTGACGCTCTCCAGAGAATCAAATTCCTCAGTCCAGAGGGTGACCCACTCTAGCCACCCCCACCCCCTAACCCTCCCCTAAGCCAGGCTTCCTCCTAGGAATCAATGAGGTTGGCCTTCCTCAAATTCGTGTTCTCCATGGGTCGATTAGCGAAATCTTGTTTGCTTCTGCCCAGCAGTTTGTTGAGGCCACTTGGAGGGAGACAGGAGGACGGACAGATGGAGTTACGGGTCCCTGACTGCCATCCCCAGGTCCCATCACACAACCACCTACCTGAGCAGGTGCTTCTACTCCCCTTTAACAAGTGAGGAAATACAGGTCTAGAAGGATTCAACTAAAGAGGGGAGGAGAGAAAGGCGCACTAAAGTATTTCTTAGATGCCCAGTTTTGATATGTCGGGTTATTTATTCCTCACCCCACTATCTGAAGGAGGTGCTATTTCCCACCTTTAAAGATGAAGAAGTTGAAGCTCACTGACTTCCCCTACCCCTCAGCTGCTCATTACAGTAAGAACAGGCACCACTCCGTGGGTGTTCTCTTTGTCTGGGTCCTGTGCCAACAGTTTTACCTGAATTGTCTCACTGACAGCAATCCTAAAGGTTGAAAACTGTGAGCATTATCCCCATCTCACAGGGAGGATATGATGCCTAAGCTCATGTAGA
This sequence comes from Rhinolophus hipposideros, assembly GCF_964194185.1. Classification (NCBI taxonomy): domain Eukaryota; kingdom Metazoa; phylum Chordata; class Mammalia; order Chiroptera; family Rhinolophidae; genus Rhinolophus; species Rhinolophus hipposideros. Next base: position 11,074,234 of record NC_138061.1, read on the forward strand.
CCGTCGGTGCCAGAGCCAGGATTCAAACCCAGGGAGGCTGGGTCCAGAGCTTGTGTTCTGAACAGCTGAGCACTGACAAGTTGTGCCTTCCCCAGCTCCCAGTGTATCTGGGAAGCATGTAAATCCTGAACGTCAGTGTGTTATTTCTCGCTTCCAAAGCACTTCTGCATACGTCCTCTAGTGAGATCTTTACAGCAGTATTCATGAGGCAGGGAGACGAGGAGTCATGACTCCCATTTTACAGATTGGATAGCTGAGGCTTGAAGAGGTGACACATCTTGCCCAGGTCCGAGGAGGTACAAACTGTGAGTCCAGGGCTGCCCCCAGTTGCTCATCCTCTCCTCCCAGGCCAGTGCTTCATCTGCCTCTGGTCTGCTGCTCCAGTGTGAGAAGGGTGGTGATAGCAAACGGACACACCAGGATTCAGGGGACAAGTTTTCAGAGTAAAGGACCAACGGCCAGTGGGAAATGGGAAGCAGGACTGACTTCAGTTAGCAAGTACAGTGGATTCTCCTTATTTGTGGATTCTGTATTTACCAACTCACTTACTCATTAAAATTTATTCAAAACCCCAAAATTAGCATGTGCAGTGCATTTGTGGTCATTCGCAGACGTGTCAAGCAGCGAATAATTTGAATCACTCAACACACACGTTCCTACGTGTCCTTTTCTGCAGTATATTTAGTGCCATATTTTTCACATTTCTGTGCTGTCTGTTGGTGATTTCACTATTTAAAATATCCCAACATTTAAGGTTGTGATGTGCCTTGAATGTTAGCTAAGCTTCATTCGGGCATGAGTTACAGTGCTGTAGGCTGGGAGTGCAATGTCAATGAAGCAACAATACGTATACCAGGTCAGACAGTTAAGTTCGCGAACTCAACCTAGAAAAAGTGCTACATATGTCATTGCTGAATATCACTATGGTCACCTTCGAAATACTCCCCTTGGGAAGCTATGCACCAATGCCCGCACCTAGTCCACCCTTCAAAGCAATTTCGGAACTCTTTTTCAGGAATGGCCATCAGAGCCGTCATCCTATTACCCTTGATGTCCTGAATATCATCAAAATGTCTTCCTTTCAATATTGCCTTTATCTTCAGGTAAAGAAAGAAGTCACTGGGGGCCAGATCAGGTGAGCAGGAAGGGTTCCAATGCAGTTATTTGTTTACTGGCTAAAAATTCTCTCACAGACAGTGCCGTGTGAGCTGGTGCATTGTCGTGATGCAAGAGCCATGAATTGTTGGCAAAAAGTTCAGGGTGTCTAACTTTTTCATGCAGCCTTTTGAGCACTTCCAAAGAGTCAACTTGGTCAACTGTTTGTCCAGTTGGTACAAATTCATAACGAATAATCCCTCTGATATCAAAAAGGTTAGCAACCTCGTTGCAACAAGTTCACAAACTTAATTGTCAAACTTCATATTAGATAAGGTGTCTTTACACAGAAACACATACTAAACAACAGTATGTATTGACCAGCTGGCAAAATGTTCTAAGAAGTGGCCTGCAGGAACCTAACCCTGCATTTCCCCTGGGAGCAATGGTTCATGTTGCTAACTCATCGTCTGAGGTCACTTTACAAACCATAACCTCCGCCAATAACTAGAATCGACTGGGCTCCCAGTGTTTCTTCTGTGTGCACAGCCCTCTGCCTGCTGCTATTGGGGCAGAAGGACACACCCAGTCCTTTCCCCCAGGACGCATCACACCACGAGGAAAGAAGCCTGGAGATTGGGTCTGAGCCAGCACAAGGTCAAGGATCAAACTGGTGTGTGTATGCACAGCAAAGCCCAGGACAGCGCCGTCCGCAGAAACAGAACAAGAGCCACGGATGCCATCTGGAATTTTCTAGTCCCACATTTACAGAAAGTAAAAAGAAATAGATGACCATCATTTTAATAACGTGTTTTATTTCATCCAAAATATGTAAAATAGTATCATTCCAACATGACCTAAAACATAGTAATGAAACATTTTACATTCTGTGTTTTGCAGTAAGTCTTGGACATGAGTGCGTCTGACACTCCCAGCCCATCTCAGTTAGTACAAGCTGCGTGGCAAGTGCTCAGTGGCCCCACGGGACTAGTGGCTGCTGCTCGGCATCTGATCCTAAAGGTCAGCACATGCTATCCCCAAATGCATCCAGAAAAAGGGTCTGCGCACAGTAGGTATTCAGCAATCCCTTTCTGTGATAGTTTGAAGTCAGGAGAAGAGGTTGTGGACACAGCTCTTGCATAGGGCATCTTGGGCGGGTCATTTGACCCGTTCAAGCCTTGGGTATCTATAGAAGGGGATGATGATAACACCCCCATTATCCCTGGGGGAGGATAAAATGTGATAGCATTGTATGGCAACACTGGAAAACACTGGCAGCGGCCGTTACTCTGTTTCTCTTACTGTTGATGGTGAACCCAGCGTCTAGTTCCAACCAGAGTCCCACAGAGGCCAAGAAGGCTGCAGATCCCGGGTGCCCCCGGCACCCCCGCCCCCAGTCCTACATATTTAACAGTGTACGTGAAAGTGTAATCACATGTCTGATGTTCCAGACTGAAGCAATCAAACCAAAACCTCAGTTAATATTCCAGAAGCCACCCCAGGAACAGTCGGGTTAGTCAGGAAATTACTCCTATTGAATGGGGCGGGGTGGGGGGGGGCGGTGGAGGGGGGGTGTGGCTGAGTCTCCAAGGACCCTGCTGCGTCCCCCTGCTGGGCAGCCATGCCACCCTGGCTGGGTTTTATATTTTCTGAAGCCAGGCTTCGCTCAGAGTTGGGAAGATGAACTAAGCGGGCAAACGGATTTTCTTCCATTCCCTTCGTCCCACAGCCTAAGGAGCTGGAGCAGGACTACTGGGTGCTCGCCGTTTCTGATCTGGGGCTTGAGAGTATAACTTTACATGAGGACTGGGTTTCTCAAACTCCATCTGTGCATGGGACCCTATTTACAGGAAAACGGGAATTCACAGAATCTGGAGAATTCATCGTGGACGCCAATTTGAGACACAGCACAATTAAAGGCTTGTTCTACAACAAAGCAAATTACCATCGCATCAGAGAAGATGTGTTTAGATGTCTGGTTAAAGACTTGTTTATGTTATTGAAGTAAGACGTGAATTTTTAAAATTTGTGCGGGACTTGCAGCTCCCAAGGCTATGTCTACGGACTGAGTTTGAGTCATTGAATTAGAGAGCATTGCACTGTGGGGGTCACTGGGATAGGCTGGAAGGATGGCCCATGCCACCCTGTCTCATCCATCATGTCACCTCTCAGCCTTAGGGAACGGACACCTGGCTTGGGCCCCGTGCTCACCCCCAACATCTGGGTGGCATTCTGGAGCTAATTCCCAGAGCACTGAATCCGCCTCTCTGGCCTGGTGAGCCAGCACCTGGCCTCTTCTCAGTGACGAGCAGGTCCAGTTTTCATGTTTGTTTTCTTTTCCCCCCAGAATAGGTGCCACCTTTGGATAAAAATCTCACCGGTGGTAGGTTAAACTTCAAACTGGGATATTTTGGAAACACCCCATGTACTAGAGTTAGAAAGTAGGGTACTACTTTTATGAATAACAGAATCCATCTAAAATGATGACAATTTGCTAACCAACCCATTTTTACACATCTTCTAAAATGTCCTCCACCTGCCCAGACCCTTTCTTTTGTGTGAGGTCCCCACAGCCACATAGAAAGGGCACCCCTCGAAATGAGTCACAAATAAGTGAGTGCCTAATTCTCCTGCTGAGATTTTGGTCTTCGTGGCCTGTGAGTCTCAGCATTCTGCTTAGTAAAAATGTGGATATTAGCCTTCTCAGAGGGCGACCAGGAGGGGTGAGCGAAACAACCAAGGTGCCCACCAAAGGGCCCAGCACAGAATAGACTAAGTGCTCCCGCTATACCCCTAAAACTCACTGTGAAATCAGAAGGGGATCCTCTCTCTTTCTGACTCCCCGCACCCCAGAGCAAAGCAGTCTGTTTGGATAATGCATGATCTAAAGGAACGCCAAGGAAGGATAAGCAGAACGGGCTCCATGCTTCCATTCCTGCCAGTTTCCACTCCTCTCTCCACATTTGCTCCTCTAGAATACGAATATACTCATGGTATCCACTCCTTCAAACCAATCCATGGCTTCTATTACCCTTGGATCAAACTCCAAATTCATTCCCAGGTTTAAAAGTTTCTTCTGTGCTTGCCTTTGCTTTTCTGTCCACTGCCAGGAAACTCCTACTCCAGCGTCAGGTCTCAGCTTAGGTGTCACCTCCTCTGGGAAGTCTTCCCTGATGCACCTCCTTAAAGCTCCCACAGCTGCTTGTTCTTCTCCACTCATGCATGTACCAAACTCTGTGCTGAAATCGTCTGTTCACCTGCCTCTCCAACTGGCCAAAGTCACTTGCACCTCTATTTCCCACTGTCTCGCACAATGCTGAAAATCATGCAGAGTTAATGAGTTCACAGATTTGTGATGAGTCCTTCTGGAGACTCTATCGAAAGCTCTCTCAGCATTGGGACAAGCAGCTCAGAGCTCCCCCAAGGCACCGGAAGACATCGGAACCCTCCCGCCTGTGGCCCTGCAGACGTCTGTGCTTTTACTGCTGGGAAAATTGGGCTGGCAGATCAAAGGCATCGGCTCTTCCAGTCCAGATTGCCAGCAGCCAGCACTATTGAAATATCACTTGAATTGGTAATTCAAAATTAAGTGGGTTAATGATTGACATCGATTTGTAAAACCTGGCCAACCACCTCTCCTCTTACAAACAGGGTTGGCTGAGAGCATGGAGGTTACCAAACAGTTATTTAGCTCTGGCCATGCCCCACCCCATCCAAGCTTTAAAGGGTCCCTGCTCTCATAACTCAACCCCATGTCTTAGAAAAGGCTTAGCATCTGAGATCCCCTTTCAGAAATAAAAACTCACAAATTTGAGCCAAAGGAAAAAACCTGGTGTGACTTTGCACCTGTAACATGTGAGTCATTTGATTAAGAAAATCCTCAAAATCAAGTTTGTGATTCTCTGTGTGGGGTACAGGAAAGTGGGGGGGACACGTGGAGAGTGGGAAATACCTTCAGCTGCACCAGCTTTCAAATCCTAACCACGATCTAAATACTCTGGGCCATCCACATTTCAGAAAGTGACTGTTCCCCTGTTGGTGCTTTACTATGCTCGTCAGAGGGAGACCCATCTAAGCCAGCAACACCTGGAGGATTTTAAAGCCACCTCAGCACGGAGCAGGCAGGGCTGCCTTCCCCACCTTTGTTCAGAAGCTGGGAGGAGAATGGGGGCCTCAGGAGGAGGGTGGGGGTCCCACTGTGTCAGATGAGGGCCACCCAGTCTGGAGCAACCCTCATGCAAAGCCTCTGGTAGATTTGAACTTGTAAATGCTCTGAGAACACAAGTCTCAGACTCCGTGGGAGGAAAATGTCCTTTGTGAAGGCCGCTCACCCTGCTGGGGGCCTGCTGGGCCTCTGCACGGAGCTCACGTCCAGATAAGGTACAAGCTGCCCAGGGTGGTCCAACCACACCTCCTGTCACGCTCCACAGCATGGTTCTGAGAAGGCTGACCTGGGCTCAGGATGTTCCCAGGAGGAAAAGACCAGGGCAGCCCTGGGGTCCGACCTGGGTGCTACTTTCTTCTGGAAAATGAGGGTGGTCACTACTTTCCTCCAGGTAAGGTGAGGATCCAATGAGATCACTTACCTAGAGCAGGTGGCTGAGTGCCTGGCACTCCACCCTCTCCCAGCTCTCCTGAGAGGCAGGAGCATTAGTTCTCAATAATTGTGACTCATGTGGTCACCGGGAATCATTCTAGAAATGCTTTTTCTATGCTGTTTGTTTGTCTTGAGCCTTTCTGGAAAAGAGACAGGAGAGCTGGGAAGAGGAGGAAGGTGGCCTCTTAGTTACACTGGATCTCAGGTGAGGGGGGGGTGAGAAAACAGGTGGGGATAGCTCCTCTCCCAGAGCTCTGCCCACACGCCTGGCTCCTGCCTGGGGTGGACTGGAGTAGGCGGGGACAGCCAGTGGTTGAACAAGGCTAAGGAACGGAAGGCCACCTCCACCTTCCCCTGCCCCTGCATCCTTCTGCCCAACTTTCGTTCAAGTTTGTTATGAGTGAGAGATCCTAGCCTGCATATTAATAAAACAATGGAATTTTTATTTCTTTTTCTCATAAATTACATAATTCAAACCTTAAAACACCTTTAATGAACAGTGACTGGGCATGTGACACTTAATAAAACTGGGCTCAGGTCAGTTTCTGCTTGACAGGCTACCAGCCGAGAATGTGCCTTACTGAGTAAATGATTAAGAGGCGGGGATCTTTCCTGGGCTCTACTATTAAACACTTCAAAGGTTTCCAAAGGCAGATAAAATGAAAAGCAAATGTGTTTCACTGCCTCTCAAATGCCTCAAATGTTTTAGCAGGTGCAAGCAATGAAACCTTCCATGGTGACAGCATTTTAGGGTCTGCAAAGTGCACCCCACTGAATTCTGGGAATTCTGGACTGGCTTCATAAAAATTCATGATTGCCAATGAGGAGAGATGGTCGTCTTCAGAGCCGATCTACATATGTGGCACAGAAGGAAAGTTTCTCAGGGTCCCCTGGGTCATGGGTCAGCTTAACCCTTTCTGTTCCAGGAGAGACCCCTGCCTGAAGCACTAGAGGGTCCCCAGATGGAATGGTCAGCCTTGTGCTGGCAAAGCAGGGGTGCAAATCTCTGGGTTGGCCCCAACTTTCCAAAGGCACATTAGTGGTCAGGTCAAACTCGAGTCCCCCTTTTCTGGGCATGAGTACCTTTTTATGAGATCTAGGAATGCATCACAGACTACGACAGCCCGCAGACTTAGAATCTACTCGTATAGATGGTGGGATTTTGTGCCAATTTTTTAATTGTACCCCAATTTCCTCATCTGTAAGATGGGGACAATCGTAGCACCTACCTCACAGGGGTTTTGTGAGGTTTAAATGGGTTAACATCATAGAGGCACTTAGATCACAGCAGAATTCAATACACGTTCTTGATTCTTATTGTCCCGTTAGGAAAAATGAATACTCATATGAAAAGTTAGCATTCTACGGCTTGGCTTATTTGAGTTTTTCATTTAAAATTTGCTATAACTTAGCTTTATAAGTCATAGTAATCTCTCACATAGACATATAATATTTTATAGTTTACAAAGGACGTTCTGAGACGTTACCTCATTCCAACCTTTCAACAGCAAAGCTGGTGAGGCAGGGATGGTCATCCATGGACCAAGGATGCGTTTTCAGTCCCACTGGGGCTCTCCTGCATAGAGTTGGACTCATCACTTAGACCCTCTGTATCCTGAGGGCACCCGTCTGTGAAATGGGTCCCTAGTCTCCCTCTGAACGACAACACAGGCCACACATAAGAGCTGGCACTACCACCATCTGCTGTGTTATCAGGGCTACGGGCCCGTTCTCAGCCTACATTTTCTTTTTTTATTCACGAGGGAACTCAAATGCACTTTACATATTATCTCAGCAATCTTGCAAACACTTGTTTATGAGACCTCCACTTTTATTCTTCCTTTTTCATAATGAGCAAGGCAATGAAACGGCATTCCAAGAGTCAATGAAGGAGAACCCCCTCGTTCTGTCCTCAGGGAATAGCTGAGCAGTGATCGTTATCACAGAACATTCTCCTGATTGCCTGGCAACACAGGATTATTCACTTCCCCCTCCACAATGCCAGCCACGCAGTGCACACCCCTGAAAGCCTCGGCAGGATCAGGGGATTTGGAATTGGGACACATCGCACAGCCCCTTCACTACAAGGCAGATACGGCAGGTGGACGCACATCTCTCTACCCGGCCACCCAGCCCTTCTGCCCTATGGTCAGTCGGTACACAATAGATTCCCTTCGACAGAATCATGGTTAGTGCTTTGGCTCAGACATCCCTCCTCTCTTGCCCTCCCCCCGCCAAAAAAAAAGCCATGTTGGACCCAGTGTGGCCTCTACTCTCTGCTCTCAGCAGACACCACCCATGAACTATCCATTTGTACCTTTCTCAGCATCCTGTTTAAGGAGATCATTTTGCATGTGAAGAGGTAATTACCAGGATGTTCTGTACAGCATTATTTATAATAATGAAAGGTGCAAGATATTTTAAGTGTCCAACATTAATAAAATTTGGAACGACCACATGCTGAGGAATTAGACTGGCCTTTTAAAGGAGGTTGACAGTGACATGATGTTCATTCTGTACGTGAAAAGACATTCATGTGTCATGCTAAGTTACAAATAAGCGGATTGTAATGCTGATGTAGGTGATGTTGGATCTGCCGGCAGTTTCTGAGTGTGGGCCGGGATCTTGTCTCATGAAGCCAAAGAATGAAAACACGGACAAGGGAGAGGCAAAAAGTTTTAGAAAGAGGATAGTTTATTAGAGGCAGGAGAAGAGGTTGCAGCTCCTGAGCGGGAGGGGGTCCCGAATAGGGGGTGCCCCATGACTGAGGCAAAAGTTGTTACTTTTATACCTTCCCTTTGTTTGTGGAAGGGGAGCTGTTTGGAGAAGGGAACTGGCGCCTTCTAATGAAATTCGTCTACCAGATTGGTTTTGCTTGCCCATCCTAAAGGAATTAGCAAAGTAACCCACTCTTTATCTATCAGATCAGCTCCGTTTGTCAGGCCAAAATGAATTTTATGATTAACCTCAAGGTCTTGTTACATTATGTCCTGGAGCGAAGGAATGATTTCAAAACCTGAAGTTTTAGGATATGGCTGTCTTTGTTTATTCCACCAGGGGCCTCCCTGTCTACCTAGGGACATGCCAGCTAACCTGTATCAATGCTTTACGTCTAGAATGATCTCTTGTTTGTTAGAAGTATGACTTTTATATATAAATATTAAAAGATATATATGCCTATTTTAAAAAACCTATGAGGATATGTGAGTTGGTTAATGTTTACTGCTCATTAATATGATTTCACATTTGTTTTTCAGTTCCTACTCTCAGTACTATGGTTTTAGATTTAATATTTTGTCCAGTTTTCTTTCTTTCTTTTCCATCCATATTTTCGGATTTCTCTATAAGAAACGTGATTTCTTTTTTTTTTTTTTTTTTAAGATTTTATTGGGGAAGGGGGACAGGACTTTATGGGGAACAGTGTGTACTTCCAGGACTTTTTTCCAAGTTGTCCTTTCAATCTTAGTGGTGGAGGGTGCCGTTCAGCTTCAAGTTGTTGTCCTTACAGTCTTAGTTGTGGAGGGCGCAGCTCAGCTCCAGGTCCAGTTGCCGTTACTAGTTGCAGGGGGCGCAGCCCACCATCCCTTGTGGGACTCGAGGAGTTGAATTGGCAATCTTGTGGTTGAGAGCCCACTGGCCCATGTGGGAATTGAACCAGCAGGCTTCGGAGTTAGGAACATGGAGCTCCAACTGCCTGAGCCACTGGGCTGGCCTGAAACATGATTTCTTTTGTAAAATTTTTTTAAATGTTCTTTTTAGTTAAAAAGAAAAAAAAAGAAAACCTTAGAGTTTCATAGCTGAGAGTGGCTTTGGAATTCATCTAGTCTAGTGAATGGCCTTAGTTTCCAGTTGGGTAAACTGAGGCCCAGAGAAGTGAGGTGTCTCCATGAAGGTCCTCAAGCTATTTGGTGGCAAAGCCATGACCAGAGACCAAGTCCCCTAACCTATCCCGTTCTTCCCATGAAGTCTTGTGATGCCGCTAAGATTTTTATAAATATGGAGGGACAGTTTCCATAAAGTCGACTGCATGGAACCACCTTTTCTCTCAGTGAAATGAAGCATTTCTCAATGGGCTCAAAAGCAAATGTGCCTCATACTATAGCTGTCTCCTCCCCTTCCCCAGGTTAGAAAACCAATGACAGGGCGAAAAAACAATGGCACACGTCAGAGCTCTGCCAGAACACAGGGTGAAGTGTCACAGCAGATTTCAGCACATTATTCTTGTCCAAGCTTCCACTGTGTATGTGGAGCAGGTAAGGGACACTGCCCTGCCCTCAGCCTGTTACCCCCCACACACACCCTCCATCATGCTCCAGCTACATGGTTAATGAACAACATGGCCAAATGAATGGGTAGAGATTGTATCAGCCTGTTTCAAAGTTGTTGTTTTTCTAAACCACCCTAAGCATTTGTGGTTTTTCCTTCTCATTCATCATGACTCATTCATTTGTTGAGGCTAACATGGAAGATGGTTTGTTCTGTTCAACTGCAGCAATTTTTCCATCAAGGAAAGGAAAGAACCGATGTTCCAAGCCATAACTTGAGTGCAGCGGAGTCATCTGTGAGGTCACAGCAGTAGGTATGGAAAGGAGAGGTAGGCCGGTTGTAGCTGAGCTCCTGCCAAGGGCTCCAAGAGCAAGTGCAAGCTGGTGCTAACAGTGTCCACCCCTGACTAGGTCATAGTGCTTACACCTTCCCAAACCTTTACCTCATTGTGGGGATCCCCACCAGCCTTCTGCACCAGACCTGCTGGATTCCTCTGTAGATGGGGAGACTAAGAAAGGTGCAGAGAGGTTGGGTGAATTTCCAAGGTCACAAAGCTAGCAGGAGATTCCTGACCCCTACTGAAAAAAATGTATCAGGGAGAATTTGAATAGTTTGGGGCCCCCATGGCTCTGACTATTTATAGGAGGCAGAAGAAACACTTTGAACCATTTAGGAATGAGGGTAGAAAAGTTCAATCACGGAAAACGTCCCACCACAGATGCTCCAAGCTTGGGGCTTACATCACATGCAACATTTTTTTATTTTTCCTTCTCTACTATTTTTCCTTTTAAGCCTTATTATCCCAAAGTCTCAGAATTCCCACTTCTGGGATTCTATTCCATAGAAATAAAAGCACAGTGACCTAAAGATATGGATCTACATGTAAACACATAAGGATGTTCACAGTAGCCAACAATAAAAATTAAATACATTCCCATCAATAGAAGAATGGCCAAATGAATTAGGGTTCGCGCCCAGTATGAGTGAATGAGAGCTTCGTTATGAGATTTGGAGGGCGTCAATGTCCATGACATGTGGTTTGAGAGAAAAGCAAGACGCCACTATGCACATACTCTATGTGTGTGTCTTGTATGTTTGTATTTGTATGTAGGTGTAGGATTCCATGAACATAGAGAAAGGTATAGATCACAAAACAGGTTGCTAGCATGAGTTGGAGGTGGGGGCTAGGGGAATAGTGGGGAGAAGCAAGTTGTGTGTTTTTTTTTTTTTAAAGGGCTGGACTAAAAATCGGCATATGTAATAAGATCTTAAAGACACAAATTCTATCTGTGGGGTGCATATAAACTTCAAAAACTGTAAGATGGATTCAGAGTCACTGACTGGTAGAGTCATCAAGCATTCAAAGCAAAATAGGTGGAGAAAATTTATAGAGTTCCATTTCCAAGAAAACAACAAATAAAACTAACTCCTAGGTATGTGCATATGAGTATGTGTTAGGAGATGGTTGTATGAGAAGGAAAATGGTGTGGGAAGCCTCAGGCCCACAAAATTGGCGACTCAGGAGAGGGTGGGGGTGGCAGGTGATGGAGACAGCTTTTCTTTATGCAGCTTTGTCTTGCCTCACTTAATGCTTTAAAAAAAATTTATATTCTGAAAAGTTTCAAGTTGACAATGTTTTAAATGCTTCAGTGTACCTTTCTTTGGTGATTTTAAGTGAAACATTAAGTAATTATAATTGTGATACATACTGTGCAGGTGAGAAAACAGGCAAAGTAAAGGGCTGATGTTAATTTTGGTTCCTGGGGAGTTTTCACGTGGAGGAAAAAGAATGAAGAATTTCCCATACTCAATTCTAACAGAGATGGCAAAGCAGGAAGCCGGAGATTGGGCATCAGATGTCCATGAATGTCGTCCCCAGGAAGAAGGTGTAAGGCCTTCACAGGATGGTTGTGGACATCAGCCAGGGGCATAAGCTTGTGGTCCAAACTCCCTCAGCCCCACTGGGCACTCTGTCCTCTTCCCTGTAAACTTGTCTCCTTGGCACATACCACTGTCTGACACGCTCTGTTTCACCTACTTATGGTCAAATTTCCTTTACTAAATTGTAAGCTTTCTGTAGTCACCAGTTCTCATGTGTTTTGTTCCCTGCTATATACTCATTACCTTGCACAGTGCACATGTCGCTGCCCAACAGTTACTTAATACATGAATGAATAGACAGTGAATAAGTGAAGACCAGAAATTCAGTGAAAACTGGTAATATAAATGTTTGGCAAGACCCAAAATGGCAGAATAGATACACGCAATGCTTGCCTCATCCCAGGAACACATTAAAATTGCAACTAAATTAGAGAACAGTCAACCTGGAGAATCATCAGAAGTCTAGCTGAACAGAAGTTTTATCACAAAAGATATAAAGAAGAAGCCACATCAAGACTGATAGGAGGGACGGAGACACAAAACGGAATGGCCCCAAATTTCCAGGTGGTGGCTGAAACTCTTGGCCACAGAGGTTCCCCAGAAGGAGCACGAAATCCCAGCCCCCCACACCCGGCTCCCCAGCCCAGAGTACCAGTGACGCAAAGAAGAGCCCCCACAGCTTCTGGCTGTGAAAAACAGTGGGGATTCTGACCATCCAGGTAGGACCAAAGGCTGCAGGAAACCCAGACATCCTCTTAAATGGCCTGCACACAGACTCACATGCTTGCAGGCACTCACTTTGGGCTCCAGTGGAGGGATGGTGATTCTGGGGGCATCAGAGACATATGGGGAGAGACTGAGCTGTGTAACTGCAGGGCCAGGACTGAATGGAAGTTCCCCATTTTCCCTGTGTGGGGCCCTTCTTCCGTCCAGCCAGCAGACGGATTCCATTTTTCCTGTGTTGAGTCCGCCCCCACGGGCCAAATCTGAACCTGATTGGTCTGGTGAGTTCTGCTGCTCCACGCTGCTGATTCACTGAGACTCTGCCTCACCCAATTTGCGTACTGCTGGAGGTTTTATCAGCAGGTGAACCTTATGGGAGCAGGCAGGTGGCAGCAGGCCTCATAGTGTCCTGGCTTTATGTGGAGCTACCCCAGACCGTACTTGTTGCAGCCATCCTCAGATGGCAGATGAGCCTCTCCTGCGCATCTCCATGTACAGCACCTGCAGCAACCAACTGTGGATCACTTGGTAGCTCCTATTAGGTACTCCTCGGCTGTCACAGGTAGTGACTGACCTGGGCCTGCCCCGAAGTGCCTCCCAAGAGGCCCCCAAACCAACATACTTGGAGTTTGGCTTCAGACCACAACAGAGTACTGCCCAATTAGCCCCACAAGTGGCACATACAAAGGACAGTTTCCACAGGCACCAGAGCCCGCTGGGGTGAATCCCACTCAGTGGGATAAGTGCCCCCACACAGCAGCCCATAAGCTGTGGACATGCCCATATCCCACAGCCAGTCAGCCTGAGGGTCAATACCACCCACTAACATGCCAACAGCAATCAAGGATCACCTATAACAGAAGGGCACACACAACCCACACAAAGGACACACCTGGAGCACCCAGCTCAGGTGACCAGGAAGACTGTGCCACTGGGCCCCACAGGGCACCTACTACATAAGGCCACCTGGCAAGACTGGGAGACACAGCAGCCCAGCCTAATACATAGAAACGAACAGAGAGAGGCAGCCAAAATGGGAAAACAAAGAAATACATCCCAAATAAAAGAACAGGAGAAAACTCCAGAAAAAGAACTAAACAAAATGGAAGCAAGCAGCCTACCAGATACAGAGTTTAAAACAATGCTCAAGGACTTAGTGAGAACTTCAACAAAGAGATTGCAAGCATGAAAAAGGACACAGAAATAATAGCAATTTTTAAAAAATCCACTCAGAAGTGAAGAATACAATAACTAAAATGAAGACTGCACTAGAAGGAATCATCAGCAGACTAGATGAAGCAGAGGATCGAGTCAGCAATTTGGAAGACAAGGTAATGGAAAACACACAACTGGAACAGCAAAAAGAAAAGAACCCAAGAAAAATACAAAGAGTTTAAGATTCCTCTGGGACAACATCAAGCATCACAACATTCACATTGCACATGGACCTGAAGGAGACTAGAAAGCAAGGGGTTGAGAACCTATTTGAAGAAATAATCACTGCAAACTTTCCTAACCTGGCAAGCAAAATACATATTCAAGCCCGGGAAGCTCAGAGAGTTCCAAACAAGATGAACCCAACAGGCACATAGCAAGACACATCATAATTAAATTGGCAAGGGTTAAAGACAAAGAGAGACTCCTAAAAACAGCAAGAGAAAAGCAGTTAGTTACCTACAAGGGAGCTCCCACAAGAGTGTCAGCTGATTTCTCAACAGAAACTTTGCAGGCCAGAAGGGATTGACACAAAATATTCAAGGTGATGAAAAGCAAGGACCTACAACGAAAGTTACTGTACCCAGCAAGGCTGTCATTTAAAATTGAAGGACAGATAAAGAACTTCCCAGACAAGAGAAAGCTAAAGGAGTTCATCACGACCAAACCAGTATTACAAGAAACCTTAGAGGGACTGCTTTAAGATGGAAAAAAAAAAGATCAAAACTATGAACAATAAAATGGCAATTACTACCTATCTATCAACAATTGTTTTCAATGTAAGTGGATTAAATGCTCCAATCAAAACCAGAGGGTGGCTGAATGGATAAAAGAAACAAAACTTTTATATATGCTGTCTACAAGAGACTCACTTCAGATTGAAAGACATACAAAAAGAAAAGGGATGGAAAAAGTTATTTCATGAAAATGGAAACAAACAAACAAACAAAAACAATAAAAGCTGGGGTAGCACCTCCTGGTACAGCACATGCAGCCACCAAATGTGGATCACCTGGTAGCTCCGACCAGGTAGTCCCCAGCCGGTCAGACACATACAATGGAATATTGCTCAGCCAGGGAAGGGAATAGGTTCTTGTCAGCTGCAGAGGAGTAGATAAACCTGACACCGAGTGGAGTATGTCAGACAGAGAAAGATGGATGCAATGTGATTTCACTTATATGTGGAATCTATAAAGAACAAAATAAACAAAGAGGGTGGCCGGTTTGCTCAGTGGTTAGAGCACAGTGCTCATAACACCAAGGTCACCAGTTCGAGTCCCACATGGGCCAGTGAGCTGCACCCTCCACTAGATTGAAAAAACAATGACTTAACTTGGAGCTGAGCTGTGCCCAAAGCTAGATCGAAAAATGACTTGACATGGAGCTGATGGGTCCTGGAAAAACACACTGTTCCCCAATAATAAACAAACAAACAAATAAATAAAAGAGAAACAGACTCATAGATACAGAAAATATTTTGATGGTTGCCAGATGGGAGGGGGATCGGCGTGTTGTGTGAAAAAGGGGAAGGGATTAAGAAGTACAAATTGGTTGTTACACAGTAGTCATGGGGATGTAGGGTATAGGATAAGGAATATAGTCAATGTGTAATAACTATGTATGGCGTCAGATGGGTACTAGATTTATCAGGGTGATAGATGGGAGGGGGTTGGGGAACTGGGTGAAAAAGGCGAATGGGTTAAGAAGTACAAATTGGTAGTTATAAAATAATCATGGGGATGTAAAGTAAAGCACAGGGAATATAGTCAATAATACGGTAATAACTATGTATAATGCCAGGTGGGTACCAGTCAGGGGGATCACTTCTTAAATTACATAAATGTCTAACCACATGCTGTACACCTGAAATTAATATAAAATAATATTGAATGTCAGTTGTAACTGAAAAATTTAAAAGGGGGGGGGGAGGTGAAGGGCAATAAGTGGTCCAAATTTCCAGGCATAAAACAAATAAGTCCTGGGGATGTAACGCACAGCAGTCAGCAATATTGTGATAGCATGGTACAGTGCCCAAAACAGAACTCAGGGATGGACTTGGCCGAAGTTAAAATGGCTGAGCAGTTTACTGCATGGGCCTTGCCAAGCCCCCTCCTATTGATTTGTTCCCATGTCACTGGCTTAAAAGACAACAGCACTTCACTGTCAGGACCACTGCCAGCTTCTTCCGGGAGCCTGGAATGTGGGGACTGACTCGGTGTCCCTTGTTAGCTAGGCTTCACAGCTCTTATTCCTGGCTCTCTCCACCTCCTGGGGTTCAGCAGGGCTGCATTCACATTGTCCCTTTCTCTTTGGGCCACGTGCCGAAGTCATCAGCCACTAACTCAGCCCCACTGAGCCGGGTGGCAGTTTTAAGCAGTGTCTCAGGTGCCAGCCACCCTGTTGGCCCAGGACAGTCAGACACATGGGGTGACTCCTTCAGGGCTACCATCACCTGGATGGGAGGACTGCCAGTGACATTGCCATTGGAAACAGCTGCTCTGGGAGTGGGCAGGTGGATGCCATTCAAACACAGAGCAGAGTACTTCAGAACAGTCAGGCTGAACCACACACACACAGCCTATTGCTGCCTTCAAAAACAAATTTAAAACACATTTATGGAGCTAACAGACTGTGAGAGGGTTTTTTTTAAATAAAATTAATTTGTAAAGGTTTCAAGATGTTAACAAATGATCAATGAGACTGTTTCATAATTGATTTAAAAAATTCATTAGGTACCCAGTGTGGCTTTCTTATTAACTTTTACTTTAGCTTCCAATTGAGCCTTTGTTGCACTTGACTGGATCCAGGAAGAGGAATTCCTGTGGTTACCTAGGTTTGAGACTCACCCTGGGACCCTACCCTTTTGCTTCAAGGCTTTGATTGACCCACTGAGCCTGCGATCAGGTTTAGTTTCCTTTCATGCCAGTGAAGAGGTGGCAGGGGCAATGGAGAGGAGATTTCAGGAAACTCTGGGACCTCTAGGTACCACCTTAGCCCACCTTGTCTTTTCCAGAGTATTCCTCGTGGGCAGTGGGCAAATGTCAAGGTGAGGCTCCCACACTCCCCAGACCCAACCCTCTTCCGATGGTAGCAGGGCTGTCCTCAGCCTCCAAGCCCACCCTAATTATCCCCATGACAACATCCTTTATCCATCCATCCATCCATCCATCCATCCATCCATCCATCCATCCATCTAATTGCATTCATTCATTCACCTCATATCCATTGAGTGCCCACCAAATATCAGGTGCTTTGTTGGATACTGGAAATTTCACTCCCTATTTCTCTCTTTTCACTTGTTTCTTTCCCAAGAGGGGGACACAAGCAGGATCCCAGGGGTCACAGTGTAAAGTGGCTGCCAGCTGGTAAGCAGTGACTTCCAAGACTTGCTGTCCTTTGGAAGGGTATTCTGGGAGGCAGGTCTGTCGTTTTCTGTGAGGTTCTGGTGGTAAAGCCCTCACTGCCCATCCCTCGCCACGACCACGTTGTTTTATTTTTCTTCATAGCACTTATTATCCTTGACGTGTTCTTCATTTATTTGATTTCTCATTTATCAGCTCTCTTCTCCCACCAAAATGTAAGCTCCACACCTGTAGAGATTTTATTCTGTTCACTGTGATTTCCCTAGTGGCCAGATCGGTGCCTGGTACGTGGCTGGCAATCAAAAATATTTGGTGATGAGAGGATTGATTGGGTGGATGGATGGATGGATGATGGATGGATGGATGATGGATGGATGGATGATGGATGGATGGATGGATGGATGGATGGATGGATGGATGGATGACGGATGGATGACAGACATCATTCCTGCCCTTGCAGAGTTTTTAAGTTTTGTGAAGGAGACTATGAATTAAAGAATCGTGTAAAACTGCAACTGTGTCAAATGCCAGAAAAAGATTACCCATCATCAATGAAGAATTTAACAAGAGGCTTTGGCCTGATCTGAGGAGATAGGGCCTTACTTCAAGGAAGTGGAGTGAGCTACAACTGGGTAGTGAGAACAAAACCACTAAAAGATACTATTGTTCTTCTCCATATGGTTTTGAGTTGTGTAAACCTTGCTCCCCATTTTTCCTTTTCTGCCTGTTTCATACCCAGGGAGAAATGATGAGCAGGAGTTTGGGTTTCTCAGAGAGAAGTGGGCTGCCAGATTGTGGCCACGACTCTCAGAGAAGAGAGGCAGAACTCATGCTTCTCCTTCCCCCAATAATTTTCCAGATATGATGAGACACGGTGGGGTCACAAAACGAGATTGAAAATATAACTAGCCAAATGGTGCCAGCTGGGGAAGGGATTCTTTCAATACTTAAACAGAACTTTCGGCGACTCAGAAATCTACTGAGTGTTTCATCTTCTGCCGGTGTCCTTTCAATGTAGCCTGGTAGAAAGGGAGGAGCACTCAAAGTGGTGTCAACTCCCTGGGTTCAAAGCCTTGCTCTGCTGCTTCCCAGCTATGTGACCTTGGGGAAGTTACTTCACGACCTCAGCCTCAGTTTTGTCATCAGTGGAACGAAAAGGATGTTTGCAAAAGTGTTTCCTAACACAAGCCAGTAAGAACTTGATACATATTTATTGTTTTACGATTAGTGGTCAGTGATCCCCACAAAAAGAGAGAGAAAAATGCACAGTTCCACTGGTGTCAATTGAAACGCATTTTTCCATTCACACCTAAAATACAACTATTGGATGTCCTCTATGTTCCCACACTGTTCTGGGCACAACCATGAGTCTGGTATGAGTCCTGCCTCCAGATGTATGAAAATATAGTAAGAGAGATTCATGGGCAGCCCTGGGCAGGGAGGAGAGCTCTACTTGGGGGCAGAAAGAGAGTTCAGAGGGGAGATCAGAAGAGGGCAAGAATACTTCAGCAGGGGGAGTCTCACAGCCACAGCAAGTAACTTGTTCATGCCTAACTTCGATGGAGATGGAAAGACAGCCCAACCTTGTACTTGGAAGGAGGAAAATGGGAATGCAAAAGAATAGCCCTCACAACCACCATGTTATCCCCCGCCCCTGAAAAAAATCCAGATTTGTGTCTAGTGCTGGGCTAGGAGCACTGGATATCTGTGTGGTGTGGGAGGTAGGGGGCTGGGAGGGAGAATAGTGGAACAGGAGCTAGTGTATGAAGAAGAAGACCTAGGCTCTGTCCTCGGGGCTTCCAGGGCCTCTTCTTTCTTGCCTCCAGGCCCTCATACTCCTACCCCACATGCCTGGACCACTCTTAACGGCCACTGGTGGCTCTGACTCTAATGCATTCTGCAGATCTCAAGCCAAATCAGACATTTCAGAGATCCCTCAGCTGCCCTCCCTCCACAGCTAGCCAGAGATTCCCTTTCATCCCTCAACATTCTCCATTCTTTTCCATCATAGGACTTGTCACATTTGTAATGATACATTTATTTTTCTGTAGGATTTTTTTTTTGCTGGGTCCCTGCTAGACTCTAAGCTCCATGAAGGCTGAGACCACATCTGTGTTTTCACGGCTGTATTTGCAGCCCCTAACTCAGAGTCGCACACATAGCAGATGATCAGGAAGTATTTATCAAAAGCATTAACATTTTTAGGAAAACACAAAATACATGAAATGACCAGAAAAGAATTTCAGGGAAAGTACGAATCCCCTTACATTGGTATCATGCTTTTCATTTACCCTGCCTTTTGCCAAACACACAGGTAGGTGTGAAAATCCTATGAAAGCTAAAGCCTCTCCATACATGTGGTTAAGTATAATTCTTTCCCATAGTTCTGCTCACTCCCCCAACATCCCAACCACCAGGACAAGGGATTTCATCCTCATCTTACTGATGAGTAGTTTCAGAAAGGGCCAGCGACCTGCTCTAGGTCACCAGGCTACTATTCTGATTTGAGATCCTAAGCCTTTCCCTCTACGTAACCCTTCCAAAGCCAGGCTCTCCCCAAATGCTTGGAACCTGGCTGGTTCAGTAAATGTGTCCACTGTTATGTTTCAACCAGAATGGCTAAGGAATGGTGCCATGAATTGAGTTCATGGTCTTGGTTGATGTTCTCAGCACTCTTCCCTTGCTAACTCTAGAAAAAAAATACACACACACACACACACACACACACACACACACACGGAAAAGGGCACGGGATCTTTGGAAGAAAGGCCCTGAGTTCCTTTACGGTTTGTTCTGCCTTATGGTTTTATCTTCACTGCTGAATTTAATCAGTTTGCTCTGTGCCCCACACGTGACCAAGTCAAGCACACTTTGCTACAAGCAAAAAATTCCTGTCTGGCAACAGAAACTCAACCCAAAGTGGCTTATGGAGGGAATACAAGGGAAATCGTGGCTCATGTCACTAATAATTCCTGGAGTAAAGCTGGACCCAACTCCTCAAGAGTCTGCCTCTCCTCAGCTCTGTCTGTCTGCACAGAGTGGCCTGGCCACTCCAGGCTTACATCCTTCTGAGTTCAAGTCCACTGTGGAGGGAGTGCTGTTTTCCAGAGTGCCCAGATGTGCTCTGACTGGTTCTGATTGGGCCCCACTGAGGTCTGAGGGATGTGATGCTCTGATTGGCTAGGCCTGGTCACATGCTCACCCCTGGAGCTTGAGGGTTGGCATCAACTCCCACCAACTACGGAACTGAGAACCAAGGAGCAAGGCTTCTTTCTGCCTGGAACACTAGGCACTGGCTGCTCAGCAGGACAAAGCAAATGTTGGCCATAGAGAGCTGTTGTTATTATCCTGCTCTTAAAAATGAGAAAATTGAGGTCCGGAGAGATTAAGCAACTTCCCCCAAATCACACAGAGATTTGGGGCAAATTTCCCATTTTGTTTAACCATCACCTTCTAAATAGTACTTACAATGCTGGGTCACCTGCTGCTATGTCCTAAAAAAATCACCCCGTCTGAATTCTTGGGAGAGAGGTTCTAAGAAGAGTGTTTATAACTCAGTAGGCTTTAGTCTGAATAACCACACCATCTGCCTTGTGGGCTAAAGAAAGCTCCACATCCTGCTCCCTGAATAGAGCGCAGAGTCATCCTCTCTCCACCCCCACCCCCCCGTTTTTTTCTTTTTACTCTTACTGGGTTGGAATTGAAACATTATTGTAGTCACTATTAGTTTCAAGGAAAAATTGTAATTGCTTCTCGATCCACTCACTGGTTTCAAGAGCGCTTTAACCTTTAACTTTCTCAGTAGAAAAGGAGGCTTGCTGTGCGGTGAATCTAACAAGACCATCATTTATCGCTGGCAGAGTTCATTAGTCAATCGTAACAGTTTAATTATTAGCATTTTAATGCATGAGCATTTAACTAGACAGAACAACAAGCTTTGGCGTGCAGAACAAGACTTCTTAAATGGAGCTGAATTAAGCCACACAATTGTTTGTATTGTGGTGTGTTATTAAAACGAGACGATTAAAATCCAAGAGACAAATGGATCCATATATTTAGCCAACACACCAGCATTTGGCTTCTTGGTATTGACAGCAGGCTTTGATTTTAAGCTTGAATTGTGAATTTTGAAGTCTTCCTATTCTATTTCCTGCTCTGAATTATGGGCTAAAATGATACAGAGAGAACCCACTTTGATTCACTGACTGTGATGGGAGGCTTTCATAAAGAAGGGGGAGACCCGAAAGAGTTGAGAGGGGACCAGCCTGAGAGGCCCATTGTTTTGGGCTCCGTGGCCCTGGATTCCGGCTGCACAGAAGAGTCGCCTAGAGGCAGCAGTCAACTACTCCATCCAGGCTGCACCTCCAGAGAAGCCGACATTCTGATTGTCCAGAGTGTTTTGTTTTGTTTTGTTTTGTTTTAACTCCCTAGGCCATTCTGATATGCAGTCATGGCTGGAGACTGGCCTGTACCCCCATGAGAAAAGGTGGATCACTTAACCACATTTGTCAAATAAGAATAAGAATGGTGAGCACACAATGTGATATTCAGATGATGTATTATAAAAATGTACACTTGAAACCTATGTAATTTTACTAACCATTGTCACCCAAATAAATTTAATTTTTTAAAAAAGAATAAGGCTGGCCAATGTGGACAGCAGCTGTAGTCATAACAGCCAAAAAGTAAAATCCAAAAGTCCATCAAATGAATGAATAAAGTAAATGTAGTATATATATAAATGGAATGTTATTATTCAGTCTTAAAAAGGAATGAAATTCAGACACATGCTACAACATACCGTGTTTCCCCGAAAATAAGACACAGCCAGACAATCAGCTCTAATGAGTCTTTTGGAGCAAAAATTAATACAAGACCCGGTCTTATTTTACTATAAGTAAAATAAGGAAAATAAGACCAGGTCTTATAGTAAAATAAGACCGGGTCTATGATATAATATAATATAATATAATACCCCATCTTATTTTACTGTAAGACCAGATCTTATATTAATTTTTGCTCCGAAAAGATGCATTAGAGCTGATTGTCTGGCTAGGTCTTATTTTGGAGGAAACACAGCAGACGAACCCTGAAGGCATTACACTAAGTGAAAGAAGGCAGACACAAAAAGACAAATATTATATAATTCCACTTACATAGGGTACCTAGAATAGTCAAATTTATAGGGACAGAAAGTAGATTAGAGGTTACTAGGGTTGGGGGAAGGGAAAGGAGAAGAATAGAGAGTTATTGTTTAAGGGGTACAGAGTTTTGTTCAGGATGATGAAAAAATTTGGGAGATGGATAGTGGTGATGGTTGCACAATGTTGTAAATGCACTTAATGCCATGGAATTGGATACTTAAAAATTGTAAAAATGTTAAATTTTATGCGATATATATTTTACCATAATACAAAATGGAATCAATGTGAGTTTTCAAATGAGATTGTGGATAGAAGCCTTTTGTAAGCTTAAAATGATGTACACATTTAAGGTGGTAGTAATATTCTTTAACTATTTGTTTTAACCATATTGTTTTAATGAGGCTACAATATAAACAGCTGAGAAGATTAATAACGTCAAACCTAAACAAGGATAATTAATGTCACTTAGCAAAGGCCTTCACTGGACTCAAAATATATTTTCTCTCTGGGGTAATTGTGGGCTGATTTTTCTAAACAGTTTCTCCTTTGACTGGAAGGCAGGAACTAGTAGAGAAGATGGAAAGAAATGGAAAAGTCCTCCGTTTTTTATTTGAGGGTAGAGAGGTCGCATGGTCTCACATGTTGGCGGGGGCACCCACATACTGGCCTCTTAGAAGTAAAAGTCTGCAAGCCCTAGAATGGCCTCTCCTATGACAGTCACCAAAATGGACAAAGCGTACCAAGCAGCAACCATAAGAGAAAATATTTACTGAATCTTCCCTAAATGTCAGGCTTCTGACGGAAATAATGGTTGGAGGTGGTTGGAAAGATGGATGAGCAGAAAAGAGGTGGGAGACCTCCCTTGGCCAGGTCAGCACTAACTTAGAATCCCAAAGAATTTTCTGTTAGTTCTTTACTTCTGATTCAAGCAATAAATCCAACCCAGAGAGTCTGTGGGTTAGTGGGGATTTGAGCCTGACTCCTAGACGATGAAGATGTCCCTTGTCCCTCAATGAACAGAGAGAATCCCCCTTGTTCCTCTCTCATGTCTTCTCTCTCCTTGCTGACCATCCTCTTTGGTTCTGTTAAGCTCTTGCCTTCCCACTCCCACTCCTCATGCCTCAAAATGCTGCAAAAGGAAGAGGGAACAAGGAAGAAGTCGGAGATCCTCTGCTTTTGCATTTGCTGGAAGGTCTGACCTGGAAAGAATAGTTTTTGTGCCTTTTTGTGCAAGAAGAGCTAACGACTCCTTCTCAGCGTTGAGTTCTAAACTATGCAGTGTAGCAGCCCTTCCTATTATTTACACTAAGACAGCCAGCTTCCCGGAAGTGCGAGGTTGGTAGGCAGGAGGGGGGAACCCCTCCTGCCATGTGTTATTTATTTTGATTAATTTAAATGATGCCTTGTTGCCTTGTTTCCTGAAGAGTTCAATGCAGCTTGTAAAACTGGATACACCATAACAAGATAATTTGATTAAGAAAGAAAATGAGGTGAGATATAGTGCAATCATAAAGGCAAATAGTACAATATGATGCCATATGAGATCATGAAAGGGATTTTTTGGGGGGTCAACAAGACCCCCAAGGATCAACAAGAAAAGGATCAGTCTTCTCTCTTCACTCCATCTAGAAGAATGCCAGGGCCTAGGCAAGGCTGCCTGGCATACAGTGCTCTTCATTTCAGTGGAGAGAGGGATTTTGCTGTTCCGCCTTCTTACCATGTAAGCATGGGAATGGTCCTATAGAACTTGAGAACAGACTACTTAGATGACTGAGCTCAGACATCAACTATGTATAGCAGTTGCTGGGAAATGCCATTACCTAGCCCTTCCAGACCTTGGGGGCCTGCGGGAAATGGCAGCTCCTTCTCCCAGAATGGTGGCTGTGGCCAGTTAACTTGATAAAACCCATCCCACTGGAGATGGAGAACTTGAGGGGTATCCAGTCTCAGCCAGCTCAGTCCAGACAAGCTGAGATGAGCATCTGGCGTGATTTTGGGCCAACTCTGCTTATCCCTCCACTTCAAGAGAAAAATAAGACCAAGCCAAAAAAGAAGCTAAAACCTAAAATGGATACTGTGGAGCCCGCCATATTTGTAAAAGTTGGTCTCAGATTTGGATCTGAATTTTCTAGCAATGAATGCAGAGAAATATGATGATACATGAATCACAACATTCACAAAATAAAAATAAGCCTAAGTTCAGTTATTCCTTATCTTAAAACTGAAAAAAAAACACACACATGAATCCTCATAGAAAGTTCTAGGTGTGATGGAATAATGAACACCATCCTCAATCAACTCCAGTAATTAACTTCATGTGGTTTTTCTAATGATACTATTCAAGGGTATGTGTGGATCTGCCTTAATCTAGGCAGAGATCTGAGAGCTATACCCTCCAATAAGTAGCCACTAGCTACAGTAGCTACTTAAATTAATTTAAATTAAATTTAAAACGCGGTTCTCAGTCACACTGTGGTATTAGTCACATTTCAAGTGTTCCAACAGCCACATGTTACTGTAGTGGACAGCACAGATGTAGAAAACCCTCATCAGAATGTTCCACTGATAACATTGTTTACAGTGTTTTGGGGTCTTGAGGATGAATCACACACCCATGGGACAGTTTGCTCTAAGTATCATGTCCCTTACCATAACTTTTGACGATGAATGGCAATGAGTTTGAGTTTTTCTCTCCTGTCAATTACCTGCTATTCCAAGTGGCCAGCTGGGTCCAAAGATATATGCTTTAACCATCTGATAAACGGAAGACCCACTAATGTCCTCCAGTGAAAACTGGGGGGCCTGACTATAGCACATGACTGAAACAAGGGTCATCCCAATTCTGTTTAGAGGTGAGCGAGGCAGAGCCATTAACAGGGCCAGATTCTCCTTAGAATGTGACTTTGGTTCTGGGCTGACACCCAAAATGATAGGCAGTGGAGGTTCTAACAAACATACTATCTTCCATGACTACTTATTTTGGCTGAGAAGTCTCCTAAAGCCCATAGAACTGCATCCCACCTCGGTCATAATTATATCTCAGAAATGCCCCCATCTCTCATCTACATTTGGGCAATGGAACTTCCTGGAAAGCTCTCCAAGACAAACCAGTTGCAAAATGAACCCTATAGGATTTAAGCAGAGTACACAGGAGTCCCTTTATTCACCCCTTCTTTAATTGCCATTTATTTTTGGATTTCAGTCTAAAACATCACTTCTGTAAGGAGTCTTTCCAGTGTACTCTATGTACCACTCACCAAGTTCAAGTTTAATTCCTCTCTTATAAGATCCTGCTCTTCATCTGCCCAACATTTCCCACACCTGGAATCACTCGTTCAATGTCAGCCTTCCCTGTTAGGGTATAAGAACCATGGGAACAGGGATGGTTTCTAGAGAGATCACTACGGGTTCTATCTTTAGGACCTAAAGGAATAGTGGCTGGTGTGTACTCAGCAAAAATGTGTGGAGTAACAGAACTCAGCTCCCATCTCTGAGCATCTCGATAAGGAGGTACAAATGGAGAAAAGAAACTAGAAGAGAAAAGGTCCTGATGTAGAAAAAGAGACGACCATTCTGTGGAATCCGAGAAAATCCTTTCTAAGAAACTGGTACTTTGGGAAGCAGGAAATATTTTAGGAATTGTCTCATTTGTATTCTCAACACCATTTCAAGAGCAAGTGAAATCTTAAAAAGAACATCTGAGATCAGGAAATTCTATAAAATGATGAGAAGCACAATTGCTGAATTGAAAGCAACAATTGAGTACTTTTAAAATTATAAATCAATGAAATACAAAATAAGGTCAAGAAATTGTCCCAGAACAGAGAGAGAAACATTTTGAAAGGAAATAATTTTTTAAAAAAGAAAAAGATTTAATAGATTCAATTATCATTTTTCAGAAATGTCAATGTAGATAGCAAAAAAGATGGAAAATACAATTATCTAACAACTTTATAAAAACTTTATAAAATCAAAAATAAATAAGAAAGAGATGTCTTTAGAGCCAAAAGTCTCCCTGAAGATCAGTAATATTAATTAAAATTGCCAATATAGAGAAATAATTTGGTAATTATGTTTTAGGTAAGGGAAATTTCTACACTCCTACCCAAGAAAAGAAAACTTGTCTGTCTGAGAATCCTTCTCAACGATACAAAGCAAAAACATTATTATAGCATACTGGCCACTGAGGTTCCCCCCCCACCCCCATGGAAAAAAATGTAAGAAATAATATATAAAATTTAAAGTATACACATCATAAGCATACAGCCAAATGAATTTTCAAGAAGAAAACACCCATATAATCAGTACCTTGTTAATAACCAGAAATGACCAGCCCAGAACCCACAACATGCCTGGAAAACCACTCCATACCCCACAGGGTAACTGCTACCCTGATTTCTAACACCATAGGTTAGTTTAGCCTATTTTAGAAATTTATATAGATGGAATCATACAGTGTGTCATCTTTTCTGTTTGGCTTCTTTTGTTGAATATTATGCTTTTGCATGTAGCTGTGGTTTGTTCGTTCTCATTACCATCTATTAAGTTGGTACAAAAGTAATTACAGTTTAAAAGGTTAAAAATAATTGCAAAAACCACAATTATTTTTGTACCAACATAATAGTATTCCATTGTATGAATATACTGCACTTTTGCCATTCTTCTGCTGGTGCACATTTCATTAACAAACATTAATTGTGTCCTGATGAACATATGTATGCATTTCTGCTGGGTGTATGCCCACAAGTGGAATTGCTGCATCACAGGTAGGCATACTCGTATGTTTACTTGTAATGGATACTGCCAAATCATTTTCTGAAATGATCATATCAATTTACATTCCTATTAGCAGTATATGAGGGTTCCAGCTGCCCCACTTCCTTCCAACACTTGGTATGTCTGTCTTTAATTTTAGTCCTTCTGGCAAGTATGTAGTGGTACCAGATTGAGATTTTAATTTATATTTCTCTGGTGATTAATGAAGTTTAGAACATTTTTATGTGCTTATCAGCCATTTGAATATCCTCGTTTTGAAGTGTCCAAATATTTTACCCATAATACTCTTTCATCTCAATTATTATTTTATAATGTCCTCATATCCGGTAACATATGTATTTCTTCAAGATTGTCTCAGCTTTTCTTGGCCCTTGAATTTCCATATAGATTTCAGAATCCGTTTGTTGGCTCTGCAGGAATTTAGAAAAAGCTTGCTCAAATTTGTTTGGGATGGCATTTAATCAATAGATGAATCTTGGGATAACCGACATCTTTACAATATAGCATCTTCCTGTTCATGAATATAGTGTATCATTCTATTTACTTAGGTCTTCTTTAATACTTCAGTGGAATATTGTAGTTTTCAGACTAGAGGTCTTGCGCTCCTTTTGTTAGAGTCATTCCTAGGTGTATGATGTTTTTTGAATGTGCTATTACCATAAGGATACACAAATAGATCAATAGAGGTTTTATTCTGGAGTGTTAGAAATGTTTTATGTCTTAATACGGGTGTTTACAGAGATGTGTAAAATTGTCAAAACTAATCTAACTTAAAATATATAAATTTAAATACACCTTGAGAAAAAAGACTAGAAGGATATACAACTAAATGTCAGCAGTGACCACTTCTGCGTATTGAGATCATGGAAGATACTTTCATTTCTTCTTCTTGTGCCTTCACTTTTTCCAAATGCTTAACAATGTACACGTATTACTCTTGCACTGATAAAACAGTATTTTAAGAAATTATAAAAGGAGAATTATTAGACAACCATATTGTAATGAATACAAAATTGGAATTTCAGATTTGAAAATCTCAGTAAATAAAAATACTTTCTTGGCAAAAAAAGAAATTGACCAAAGAAAAATTATACAATTATATAGACACAAAAAAACCATAAAAAAAAAACCACACCAATCTTTTATTGGAATTATGGGTGATTTCTTTTCCTGAATATCCATCTTTAATTGTCAAGCTTTCTCCTGTAAGTACATATTCATTTTATAATCAGAAAAAAAGCCAGGAAAACAAGGGAACAGCCATAGTTCCCTTGCTGTTGGAATACTGAGCTTTGTATAGAAATAAGCTCTGGACACAGGTACAGAATCACCATCTCCCCAAACAAGCTCAATTTCAATGCCTATGCTCCATACCAGCATACCTCACTTTACATTCTGTCACATAAACTTCACAGCGGCCTACTGAGGGACACATTGCTCTTCAGATTTTTACATGTGACAACACTCAGCCCAGACAGAATGGTCACTTACTAAAAGAAACCCAAACCATATAAAGGGGAGGAAGGATTTGAACCCAGGTCCACCCACTTTCAAAACCCATGCCCTGGGGATGGCCGGTTAGCTCAGTTGGTTAGAGCGTGGTACTAATAACACCAAGATTGCCGGTTCGATCCCTGCATGGGCCATGGTGAGCAGCTCCCTCCTTAAAATAAATGAATAAATAAAATAAAATAACTTCTGGTAAACTCTGGTAAGAAGTTACCACCTTCTAACATGGCATAGCCTATCTGTGTGTCCTTATTTAGAAAACAAACAAACAGACATGCCCTTTCCACTCTATGAGTACTTTTTATTATCATTCACAACCAAGACCACCAAAAAGTTATAAACTCTTAAGCCACGGTGCAGAGGGGCTCCTTCAGGATAAACACAATCTCTTCGGAATGCACCAGCTTTAGTGAAAATATTATTGAAATCAAAGCATTTTGCCCTACTATATTCATTATTGTTAGGGTTCTTGGGATTTTTGTGAGGTTTGTTTTTCATTTCATTTCTGTAAGCCAGCCAATGCTTTAAAGCAATATTTCAATTGAAGGCAGGGAAAAAAACTGTTTTCCTAGAAAAAACTCAACAATATTTTCCATCCTTCTTTCATACAGTTTTGGGAAATTCTCCCCTCCTATTCCCCCTGTCCCCTCTCCCTAATTCCCATAAAGTGCAGATTTAATACTCAAGCTACCG
Organism: Rhinolophus hipposideros; assembly: GCF_964194185.1. Taxonomy (NCBI): domain Eukaryota; kingdom Metazoa; phylum Chordata; class Mammalia; order Chiroptera; family Rhinolophidae; genus Rhinolophus; species Rhinolophus hipposideros. Next base: position 11,103,495 of record NC_138061.1, read on the forward strand.
TTTAAACATCCCCAAATGTTCAAAAGAAATTAAATTTGCGGTTACAAAGTTTTGAAGTGTTGATTATACCGCCAGCAGTTCCACCTGAGACGTCACAAATCATTCCAGTACAAAGGCAAGTAAAGCACAGGCTCTGCGGTCCCAAGCCAGGGACTGTAGCCTTACAAGATGAAGAGGGTTGCAGAGAGGGGTGTTCCCAGACTGCAGAAGCCAAGCCTGAGCAGAGATGAAAACAAACTGCTTAACTCATCCATTCATTCAATACACCTGCGGTTTCAATGGGGGCCAGATACTCCTGGCCTTTGAGAAGCTTACAATCCAGGTTTGCTTAGGGCAGACAGGTAAGGTTCAGAAACTGAGTTTCGTTCCGCTTAGGTCCAGCAATCCTGAAATACTGTACTTTCAAAGGGTGCTCCCTGGAACTCTAGGGCTGCCTCAGAGGTGCCATGGGGCTGTGAAAGGCAGGGGAGGGAGTGGCAGGGCCCTTCACCTCCCACCCCCACTTCAAGGGCAGTAGCCCTGCTGGGATCCATTGCCTTTACTTAGATTCCCCATCAGTTTTATTTTGGAAGGGAGACAAAGTGGCTTTTTAAAAAGTTTGGAAAGGATCCCTGTTTTCATGCATTGAAGACAGCAGGATGAGAAGAGAGGGCTTCACGGCTCATCCGAACACTGGAAAAGTGAAAGCGTTTCCAATCTGCAAGTGCTCAGAACCACCCTCCTCAATCTACACTCCTGTTTTAATAGCTGAGGAAATTGCTGAGGGAAAGAGACAAGCTCAGGGTCACGATGATGCCTCAGCAAGTGCCACAGCAAGAAATTAGGAAGTGTCAATGTAGCTTGTCCCCTCCCAGAAAACTCAGCCACAGAATTTTAGTAAGCAAATCACATTTCCAAAATGCATTAATTCACTGAAGTCCTGCTTCTGTTCAAAACACAGAAATAAGTAGGGGTGGCACCCTGAGAGCTAATATTAGTATTGGATGTTGAAATTAACTTTGAGCTTCCTGCCAGTTGAGGTAAAAAGAGAAACCTACTGTGTTCTATAGCTTTTATTGATGAGGAAACACCGATTCTTTTTAAGGGAGATTGGTTCGTGAAGAAGAGAGGAAAAGACTTGTGCTCTTTTGCTGATGGAATATACCAAAAAAAAATCCAAAGAGACAAACTTTCCCATCTATACTGATTCATTCAATCAGTTTACATGTTAATATGTGAGCTCACCCACTGGCCCCTTCCCCTGACATTATAAATGAAATCATTAGCTTTATAAATTGAGAAACTGAAATTCTTGTTTTTCCCTTTCTCATTATTCAGGGTTATTTACATCCATTCTCCCAAACTGTGCGTACTATGTAACTTGTATCTGCAAGTAAAAAGTACTAACTCCATAGAGAGAAGAGCAGAGGGAAAGAGAATAAAAATATTTGTGATTTGGGAGCACTGAGTATTCCATATGCCATTGCATGATATTATCTAACAGTATGGATTCCCACTCTGTGTCACTCACCTCCTGTACTCGGTCAAATCCACACTGTATCTCAGATTATTCTTAGCACATCACTACCCTTTAAAGTGGCTTCTGGTATCACAGATGGAAAAGCTGAGAACTAACGAGGCTCAGAAGCTTGCCCTGGTTACACCTGCTGATCAAGGCACACACAGTCCCCAAACAATACAGATCAGGCCCCTGCCCTCCGTGACCTCAGTCTGGTCGAGAGAAACAGTCAGCGTACAACAAACAAAAAAGAACAACAAACAAACAAGAAAATCACAGACTGTGTCAAAATCTAGGAAGGAAACAAACCAGGAGAAGTGATGGAAGGTAATTAGGGGCATGGGGAGCAGGTATGGTGCTTTCCATGGGTAATCAGGAGGGAGTCTCTGAGGAGGTGACAATTAAGCTGAACTGGATGATGAGAAGCTGCCAGTGAGCCAAAGGCCAGGTGGAACCAGCAGGAACTAGATTTGCACCAGGCAGTGCAGGAGGCCTTGGGCCACCTCCTGCCTAGCAGCTCCAACAGCCCTACAAGGTTGGCGTTCTCTTCCATTGCACAAGCATGCACACTGCGGCTCAGAAAGATTAAGAGATTTGATCAACACCACAGCCAATAGCAGTGCAGCAAAACTGTAATCCAAGAACATCTGGCCCAAACCTCTGCTCTTAGCATTGACCTCATTTGATTTGACTCATTGATTTATCAACTACCACCACTGGCAATTCAATTTACACGAGGTCAGTTAGTTAACTAGTTAGTTGTCTATTTATACATTTTTATTCATACTCAGCCTCATTCCGAAAAGGGTCTGAAGCCCCAGCTTCTCTGTATTTGCTGGAGTCTCCTTCAATGGAGCCACCGCTTCAACTGGACTGGTGATACAGGAATCCAATAAGGATGTCTTCTGCCAGGGCAGGTAAAGACTTTTAAGTGCCATTTGCAACATCATGGATGGATCTTGAGAGTATAACACTAAGCCAAATAAGTCAGATAGAAAAAGTAAAGAACCGTGTGATGTCACTGAAACGTGGTATATAAAACTGAAAACAACAAAAGAACAAGAAAAATAAATGAAGAAACAAAACTCATAGACACAGACAATAGTTTAGTGGTTACCAGAGGGTAAGGGGGGAGGGGGGTGGGAGATGAGGGTAAAGGGGGATCCAATATGTGGTGATGGAAGGAGAACTGACTCTGGGTGGTGAACACACAATGGGATTTATAGATGATGTAATACAGAATTGTACACCTGAAATCTAACTTTGCTAACAATTGTCACCCCAATAAATTTCAATTTTAAAAAAAGAAAAATTTACATTCATGTTAACACATATACCCACACAAAAACAAAACAAAACAAAACAAAAAAAAACAAGGAAAAAAAAGACAGAAAAGAAATTGTCGCAGACAAGATGTCCAACGAGATGCTTAGGAACCTTCTCACCCTCTGTTGGGCGTTCCCCCAAGATCCTGTCATTCAATCTATAAAGATTCTACATGTACCTGGAAGTCAAGCCTCCCTTTACCAGGCCAAACACGGAGCAAACAAAACAAACTCCTCCCACCTCCCTTCTCTGGTGAGGAGCGAATGGCCCCTGGAGAGCGGCAGGGGGATGTGTGTGCTGCTCCTCCACCCATCTAAACTGCCATCATCGATGGCGTCATGGAAGCGTCCCTCCACCCCCTTCCAGTCCGGACCTGAGCTGCACAGGGGTGAAAGCGGTCCAGAGTGGCTGAAGAGGCTCTTTCTAACCCTGTGGCTCACTTCCAAGCCCGCTGGTTGATGAAACCCATTGCAATGACCTCCATGAAGTGGGTCACCCCTGAACTGCCAAGTCTGCCAAAAATAGGTACATTACATCATTGCCACACAGGACCTGACTCTTACTCAATCAGGTGTGCAATTTGGGGGTTTTTCTAAGTAACTTGCCAGCTGAAAAAAAGAGGCTGCCATTCAGGGAGCCCTTATTAGCCCAGAATAACAGCCAGCATGTGTTTACCCATATTAATTCAGCCCTTTACCCATATTAATTCAGTCATTCTCCCAACAGCTTCACTGAGGTGGGAGGTGGATATTATCGTCATCCCTAGTTTACGGGGAAGAACACCAAGGCACAGAGAGCTTGCATCACTTGTCTGAGGTCCCCAGCCAGAGAGTAGGGACTGCCCCTAACTGCTCACTCACTCTGCTGGGTCTCATGCAATGAAACGGCTTTTCAAAGTCATCTGAGGAGGTTTTCATCATGTTACTCATGCAAAACTCAGAACCTCCTATCCAGCTGTCATTATGGATGAGCAAGGAAAGATGGAAATGGCAGAGCTGACATTAGCAGGTTGTTTTCACATTCTAGTTTCACTCTGAGGCTGCAAAAACCACGCACTGCAAAAAAATAAAAAATAAGCGGGGCGGGGGGAGAGTGCTGGACATGGGTAGCAGTGATTAGACATGATGTTAAAAATCTTCAATTATGGGGCCTGAATTAGCTCCTGCCTGTGACATGTCAGTCCCCCAGCTCTGACTGCCCGTCATTTGCAAGGTGTCAGACCTCAGTTTTCCAGACCCTCGGGGAATTCTGGCCAGATCCACCAGGCAGCCTTCCAGGAGGCGGCACTGCATCCCTGGGCATTGCCAGGGCCTGTGCCCCCTGCGTTCCTAAACCCCCAGCTCCCAAAGGAAACGCCTCCCCCAGGCAACCATTTTTATTTTCGGTGGTGATGTGTAAATTCAGTGACGAGCTCTGGGCTAAAGACAAAGTTTGCTTTCCACCAGAGTGGCAGTTTCACGAAATCCCATTTTCAGGATAGAAATTAATTATCCCTGTAGTGACATAGCATTTTGTCTCCTCTTAGTTCTGAGAGAGAACGAGAGACAGAACTGGAGATAACATCCAGGCTCCCTCATCACCCTCCTCCACCCCTGCCCCAGGCATACAGAAGGCTAGAGGTCCCACAGGCCCACTATCTTCAGCAGTGGGAGGAAACAGGCCACACACTGCCCTGGAGACACACACGTGGACACAGGTGGACATTAGCTTAGAGTCCTCGTGAAAAACCATAGACTCCTGGGTACCCATGTCCCAGAGGGAACTTAAGAGATGATCTGCTCAGCACCGCCCAATAGAAATGGCACATGAGCTACAGAGGGCATTTAAAATTTTCTAATAACCATCGTAAAAAATAGTAACAATAATAAGTAAAAAGGAACAGGTGAGATTGATTTTAATATATGATTTAACCTAATATTTCCAAAATAGTATCACCTCAGCATGGAGTCAATATAAAAATTACTGAGATATTTACATTCTTTGTTTATATACTAAGGTTTCTGTGTATTTTACACTCACAGTACACCTGAGTGGACTCAGCCACATTTCAAATGCTCAATAGCCACACGTGGCCAGTGGCCACCACATCGGACAATAGAGGTCAAGCTCACTGCTCCATGGGGATTCTCACATACCTTCTCTGGCGTCCCCGAGGAATGAGCCAGCTCCCTGCTGACCTCCAGTGAGGCCAAAGGCAGTATCAGCATCACCTGAGGCTCCTTGGAAATGCAACACCTCAGGCCCCACCCAGGGCCTATGCAAATCTGAATGTGAATCTTTACACTCTCCCCAGATGACATATATATAGAGAGAGAGACATATATATATATACATATATGTATAGATTTTGTATGTTTGTTTGTTTATTGACAAGGTTGCCCACTTTCTCCACTTTTATTCAACATAGTTCTGGAAGTTTTAGCCAGAGCAACCAGACAAAAAGAAATAAAAGGCATTCAAATTGGTAAGGAGGAAGTAAAACGGTCACTATATCCAGGCGATTCTTTTGAACAAGAAACTCGGAGAAGCCTATTGCCTCCTCTTAAATAGTTCCAGTGGCAGGACACTCACTGCCCCATCTCCAAGGAAGCCCATGTCATCTTTAACCGATTACAATGATTTTTCCTTCCTTTACTGCTATAGGAGCCGGGCGCTGTGCTAAGTGCAGCACATAAATGATCTCCCTCAAGCCCAGCACCGCCCTGTAGGATGGGGGCGAATCTGGGCTCCTTTTTCACAGATGACAAAATGCAGGCCCCACAATACCAATACCAGATACCTGCTCCAGATCACATGACTAGCCGGCAGTCTGTCCCAGCACCGGTTTTCTTAGCCACTCACTACCCCAGGACCTCCAGTAGCTTCTGCCTGCTGGCCCTACCTGCACCCTACCCTGAGGCCATCTGGAGCCCCACGTTCCATCTTCATAGCAAAGAACGTGTTGTTGGTACTCAGTAAAGACCATCTTCAGAACCATGGCTTGGTATTTGTGTGGATTTCATTCATTACTGGGTTGTTGGTTTTTATAATTGTTATTCAATTTCACCTCTTTTCATTCAATATTTCATTTCTTTGCTTGAATAAGCTCTGTTGGTACCTGCCTGCTCAGCATTTCCTTTCCTCATCAAGGTTTAGGACAAGTTTAGAAATTGGCAACTAAGCAAATAGGCAGAAATTAATAAAAGTCATCTGATGCCCTTAGATAGATCAAAGGTTCCTGGTTTCCAATTCAATAAGGTACATGGTTAGTGCAATTATGCAGTGTACACATATTACGTGAGGGACCCCAATTACACAAGGTCACCTACAGGTACTGCAGTGAGGAGGACACTGAAGTCGTCACAGAATATCATGAGATAGCAAGCATGATAGGAGTGTGATAAGATGGGGACAAAAGTAAGACAGTAAGTGAGCCGTGAAGGAGTTTGACTCCTTAATTCTTATGTGTCAGGAAGAGCCCCAGAAAACCAGGAAAACGTTGCTTTCCATCTGTCTTCCCACTAATGGCCTGGAACTGCCGACTGCACAGTAGAGGGTTGAGAGTCAATATGGAGCTTATGCTGTTGTTTCGGAAATGAACTATATTCTCAATTCAAAAGAAAAGTCATTTGTCTTGAATAATAATGGAAATGTTGGAAGAGACACTGAATTTTTTGGTAAAGAATTTGACGCTTTGTAAATGACTACCATATTCTTCAACTTTCCAGGAAATCAAGAATCACTGTGTGTTTGAAGGAGAGTGGGGCATGGAAGTCGGAGACAGGGGTGGGGGTGGGGGTGATGAGAGGGCATCCTCCCTGATGAGAATCAGAGAAAATCAAGTGGCACCAACCTGAGACCCTACACATCAAATCTACGTAAATGAAATACCTTTGTGCCCATTTGTGTCCACATCACATGAAATGCCTGCACTGATTTTCTCCAAGTTTAGAAACTACACTTGCAGTGGCCAAACTTCAGATAATGACTCTGTGGAACACACAGCATTCACTTCGGGGGTTACAAAAGATCCCAGAGAAATACACAGCCATCCTCCTGAGTAGCTGATAGTAACCAGCGACCTTTTCCATATCAGTGGACAAAGAAATGTCTGACGTAACAAGATGCCACAAACGGTAGTTTTGAATATGAGTCATAATTTAAAGTCCTATCAGCAGACAATCTGAATTGCTGCCCATGATTTACAACCTAGATCCTTCTGACATGAGCATTTCTATGTGGCTGCAGGCACTGGTTGATTGAAAGATGGTTAATGTCTGTCTGGTGCCATCCTGGAGACGGCAGCGGATTGTGAAATATACCCCAAGCAGCATCACCACGGGTGCCTTCAGAAGCAGCCCGCACTGCAGAGCCACTACCGCTCCTTTCACTGATCAAACACTACATCCACGTCAGGCATCCTCCTGCAGGACGTGGGCCAGGGTCTCCAGAACAAGTGAGATTCCAACCGGCAGGAAACCATATTTGGCTAGTGTGCAACAGATCATTTGGGACAGAACCAACCTTTGTCACCATGGCATCCTCAGGATCCAGGACAATGCTAAGCTCACAGAGAGATTCAGTATAAATTTTTCAACTGACCGTCTTGGAGACCTCACTCCCGTGTTCTAAAGCTCTTCATTGGTACAATAGTAATCATGGCAGCTAATCCTTACTAGAGGTCTATTTTGACTCAAAGACTATGCTCAACGCTTTACTGACATCAACCCAACGAACAGCACCCAGCATGATGAGATTGTGACCATTATTTCTATCTTCCACATAAGGAAACTAAGGTTCCTGAAGATTCAGTAACACGTCCAGGGACCCCTGCCAGTAGGTGGTAGGACCAGGATTCCACCCCACATCTGGCCTCCTTGTTTAGAAACATCTCATGAAAAAGCTTCATTCTTACATTCATTCTGGGCACCCAGAAACTCAGAGTAACCCCAAATGCTCCTCCTCAAAAGGAAGGGCAAGAAAGGTCATTCTGGAGCAGGAACTACCAGCTTTAGAACGTCCCTGCAGCAGTTTCATTGGATCCACTCATTCTGCACTTTGAAAGTCATTTGGGGGCTTGGGAGCCGTGCCAGGCACTGCAGACAGAAGGATGAATAGTTTGTGGTTCCCACTCTCCAGGAGTCACAGGCTGGTCTGGGGGGCAGATGACGAAACTTACAATGTCAATACAACGTGGCATTGAAACAGACTTCTACCAAACACCACCAAGCTGGCATCACCAAGCAAGGCCTTGGACAAGGCATGGGGACATAGCAGACCCTGCCCTCCAGAAGCTTACAACCTGTCTGCCTCCAAACAGCCTAAAAGCTGGGCAGTCCACATTTGAGCCCAAATGCAGGGTCGAAACCAAATGTGTCGGAGGCGTGTGGAGGGGGTGAGATCATTGTGAGTTGAGGTCATTGCCACTCTCCAGGAGATGAAAGCAAAAACAGCCCTGACAGATGCCCCGAGTGTCCTTGTCATTTCTGAGTATTTCCCTGGAGACAGTTAAGTTAGAAGAACTGGGATGGTAATGCTTGCCGTGGCCACATCTGCACAGCAGTCCTCGCGGAGGGCTCCCCATGGCTGCCTTTAGGTTTCCACAGTTCCACTTTGGGTAGAAAACCTCGGGAGAATATCATCTCGGTCAGGGGTGCACAGGGCTGGACCCTGGTTAGTGGCTGGGGACAGCTGAGGGTCAGGGAGGTCGAATAAGCTTCTTGAATTTGGCTCTGACTTGAAATACACATATGAGCTGCTTTAACACTCTGAAAGGTAACTTCTAGTGGAAACAGCCTGGAGATCTTTCTCCAGAGGGCCACAAGGACACCCACTTCTCAGAGCCCTGACCAGGGCTCTGGAGAGTTCTAGCCTCCACTAAACCAATTTTCCAAAGTGCTCTGTAATTAATGCCTCCCCAAAGAGATCCTCTCCTTGTCACTGAGAAGAGAAAAATAAAAGCATTCCTGCAACTGGTTCATACCTTGGGCAGAGCAGATTTGTTGTTAGCCAGCTCAAATTAAGTACCATGACATGAGTAATAATAGAATAGAAGCCAATATTTTACAGCACAGCCTGTCAAAGGTCATTCAAGCACGTTCATCACTTCCAAAGTACAGAAGTAGAGTTGACACAGAATTTGCAGGAGACCTTATTGCTATTAATAGAACAATTTGGGTTCTTTCTATGGCATTTCTGCAAGAGGATAGCTGGTTTAGTCTTTGTGGCACCAGACATGGAACCTCTTAATTATAATGTTTCTATACAATGCATGGGTTTATTCATTCACTCTCGAAATGTTTATAGGAGACCTACTAAATATAAGACACTCAGATAGATGCTAGAGAAAACTGACAAAAGTCCCCACCCTCATGGAGCTTCCGTTCTTGTGGGGAAGACAGACACATATGAAATGGTAAGATACATCTGTTAAATATATTATAATTTGTGATAGACGCTGTGCAAAAAAAGTAGAAACAAGAAGGGACTCATGTTAGGAAAAGGCACATGTGGGGTTCAGGCTCAAGAAGGACCTCCCCAGAAAAGGAACCTTTATACTATATTCAGAAAGGAGCCACCCTTACAAAGGGCGGGGGAAGATATGTCAGACATCAGGAATAGCGTGTGCAAATGTCCTGGGGCAGGATGGAGCACAACTGAATTGGCAGAGCCGAGAGAGAAGCAGTGGGGCTGAAGTTTGGTGAGTGAGAGAGAAGGAACTGGAGGAGCAAGCAGAAACCAAGCCAGTGCTCCATGCTCTGAAGATGGCCTGTCTTCTCCAATCTTTTCCCTGGCTTCACTTAGCAATTCACTGCAACAGACCAGTGCCTAACGCATCCCCCTCACCCACACTCAACATCCCAGGAGCACTACCCTGAGGCTTAAAAAGAAAAGCTCACATACTCTGGCCACTCTCTGCTCTGTTCCAGCAGTTTCTGCACTGATGGAGAAGCAGGCTCCATTAAAAAGAGCGTGCTGATCTTCCCCTAGCATGCACATTCTTCCCACCCCATCGAGCCAGCCTGAGGTGGCTGCACTCGGTATGCTGCCACCATCGTTGATAATAATTGTTGCATTAATTGGTGCTGTCCGGACCAGACAGAACGTAAAAGATCCCACTGTGTCCAATAATTAATGTTTTTCCCTCACTGCAACGCCATTAATAAGGGGCTCTTCCAAGAAGTGAGTAATTGGCTGGTTGGGCGACATTAGGGTATTTATAGATAAGCTGTGGTCTGGAGACATAGAGAAAAGCTGATTATGTTTATTTAGACTCTATTATCTATCGCTAATGTGTTATCCTGCATTCTGATCGTCCCTCTTCTCTGGGTCCTAATGATACAGGGCACAGCCACAATGTGATTTCAGTGACCTGCAATCCTTCTTTCTCTTCATTGCAGGGGAGAAAGGGGGATGGAGGGGGGCCATTTACAGGTTCCGCTTGCTCCCACTCATCCACCATGAGAAATTTAGAACAAGGCTCTCGGAAATACCAGAAAGACAGTTTCCCCTAATTAAACCTCAGAGGAGTGGAAGTTTCTTGAGTTTGTGATTATCTGAAGGGTTTTTGAAAATGTAAATCTGGTTGGAGAAATATTGCTTTGAAAAATAGCGGGAGGATGAGGCAGCTTGGGTTTGAGATGATCTCACAGGGGTAGCAAGCAATGAAGTCTTGGCAACTGATAAACCCTGGCAGAAATACACATCTCCCTGGACAAGCAGCTGTGCTTACAAGCACTCGCTGGGCCCTGGAAAGTGGACATGGGACATGAGGGGCCGCTCCTTCTCCCGGGAGCCTTTGATCCACTTGTCCTTTGCTAGAATTTTCAGAAGAGATTTCTTCTGGTTTTTGAAAAGGTATGGTTATGCTCAACAGTGTGAGTGCACTTAATACCACAGGATGGTACAGTGAAAATTATGAAAACAGTACATTTTATGTGGCATATATTTTTACCGTGTTAAAAAATTGCTAGGAGAATAAATAGAATACTACAATATATAAGCAGAACATAAAGCACAAGAAAGGACTAAGGTTTTAGTTTGTAACTGTAATGTATCTAATATTAACTTTAGGAACCAAGAAAACTTCTAAATGGCCTCTTCTGCACATAAAACTATCCTCAAGTTAATTTTTAAAAACCTTAAATTACCAGCTATAATTCCAAACAATTATTTTGTCAGTCGAATGAGACTGTAGAATGAACATAACCTTATTTATTTTTACCACTTCTTACTAAATTTATTCTCTCCTGACTGTAATTTCACTCAGGTCTATGGCTTCTTCTGTGACCCATAAAACAAAGAGCCCAGACCCATCTACTAATAAAAAAGCTACAGCTCAACGTGTATGTGCATAGACACTTAAACACGTGGTGTGCTCTCCACACCCGCCCACCCACATCTCTCACTGCCCTGGATGGTGGGGGAAATGTGGCATTAGGAGCCTGCGAACCTGGGCCCAAGTTCAGGCTGTGTCCATGTCACACGGCGTGTAAAGGGTAGGAAGACACATCACCTTGTTAGGCGTCAGTGTCGCACCTGTGAGATGGAGCTGCTGCTCCAGCACACTTCACAGGGTGGGTCTTGCACAGACGTGAGATGACATCTGTGGAGGCACCAGGCTCATGCAGAAAAGCGGCCCCTTAAATATCCATCTCTCCCCATCTGACCTTGCACGTGTGAAAGCACCTGACACTCTTGGTCCTCCACCTCCTCCCCTCTGCTGGCTCTGTGAACAACACAGGTGGGATCCCTGACCTGTCTCTGGTTTTGAAATAAGCTCCCTGGAAGCTAACCTGTGCACGAACGTGTGATGTAACTTTGCAAATTAAGTGCATAATGCTTTTAGAAAAATGATGACCTTTCCTTCCCTGCCCCCCACCCCCGAGACCAGGTAATGTGCAGGCACATCTGTTGCAGGTGTTGGGAAATACTCTCAGAGATATTCTTAGATCCTGGCCTGGAGTATAAAGGTTAAGAAGCTGGCCCCTGAAACACAGAGATGCCTGCAGCAACACTCAGGTGACAGGGGCAAGGCGGGCAGGCCTGTGAGCAGGCCTGGGCCTGGGGAGATGACCAAGATCAGTGGGCAGACGGGCAGACAGAGAAACCATAAAGAACTAGGACTGATGTCAGGGGCAGGAAAAGGAGGCAGACACCCCCAACCCAAATACACACCTACACCCTGATTTATCAGGTATCATTTAGCAGATTATTACCCGGCCCACGAGGCGAGTTAACCCCTCCGGGCCTCAGCAGTCTCATTTGTTAGGGAAGAGTACAGACCTGCTTAGCTCAAGAGCTGAGGTTGTTCTGGCTGGTAGCACTCGAATTTACAGAGTGCCTGCTGGGCACCCAGCATCGTGCCAGGTGCTGGAGGGAGAAGGATGGAGAATCAAAGAGAAAAAGAGGAGGTGTAACCACCACCCTGGCCTAAAAGAACCCATCGCTCTTCTTAAAATCTTGCCATGGCTCCTCATTTTTCTTTGCAAAAAATCCAAACCCCATATCGCGAACCACACAAAACTTTGGGATCCAGCCTTGGTGTTTCTATCAGACAGTATTTTGTGATGCTGCTTTGCTATCCTGAAACAAAATTCAGAAGTAATATAATTTATCTACATAAAAGATGTGTTAATCAATAGAATGCCCTACCTTTAATAGAAAGGGGGAAGAGAAGAAGTAATTTATAATAAACCATATGCGTATCAATAAATTCTCTGACATGGCTTCACTAATCAAACAAGGACTTGTGTTTGTGTATAAAATCATAGTGAGCGCCACAACTACTAACACAGACCGACAACAGACGTGTTGTTTTGGGGACTCAAATACCAAGAGTGAGGTTGCCATGGGTGATGTGATTTTCCCAACATGGTGAACACTGTCTGGTAATGTTCCAAACACAACACTGTGCAATCTTCCCTTAACCTACACAGTAGTTCCATTTCTAGACAATTCGGTGTGTAATTGACACCCTGCTAAAATTACCTTCCGTTTATAAGAGCGTTGTGTCCAGGCTCATCATGAGAAATTGGCCTTTCACTGATCCAAGCACTGCTTGAAGTCTTGCGTGCTTGGTGCCTGCTCACTAAATTTATGGCACACCCCCTGCTCCCAAACACACACACACACACACACACACACACACACACACACACACACACGGCCCCAAACGAACTCTAGGAACAATGTCGCCCCCTTGGTAATCTCTGATGTAGCCCCTGCTTAGTCTCCAACATAGATCTTGTCCTCCTTTCCCCTTGTTCACTGCCTTCCTGCCCACACAGTTTTTCTCCATTCTTCCAGTGCCTCAAGGGGCCTTCGCACGTGCTGTTCCTTCCAGCAGGACTGCTCTTCCCCAGCTGTTCACAAGGCAGCCTTCTTGTGTCTCAGCTCACATAACATTTCCATGAGAGCCACTTTTCCTGGCCACCCTAAGCACAGTAACACACACTTCCTCTGCCCTGCTGGTGTGTCATGTGACCCTGTTCTTGTCCCTTGGGGCAGACAGCACGCTGTAATGATCCTTTTCTCGGTTGTCTTCCCCACCAGACTGGGAATGGCAAACTTCCCCAGAAAGGACCAGAGAGCAAATATTTGAATATTTGAGGTTCTGCAGGCCACATGGGCTCTGTCACAACAACTCAACTCCGATGTCACAGCCCAAAAGCAGCCATAAATAATATGTAAAGAAATGGGCGTGGCTGTGTACCAATAAAACTTTATTTACAAAAACAGACGAGGGCTGGGTCCAGCCCATGAGCAGCCCTTTGCCAATCGCTACTAGTTATAAACTCCATGTCTGTCTTGTTGCTCTTGAATTCCTCATATGGTAAAAACTGAGCAAACGTATATTGAAGATATGAGTTTGTTGTCCAACTGGAATGAGGAACAACAGAAAACATGAGAAACACCTACCTACCTTTAGCACCTACAGAAGCATTTACATGTTGCACAACCAGCACAGAGACGGGAGGGAAGAAGAATTCAGGGAGGGCTTCTTGGAGGAAGTGGCCCTGAGTAGCCACTTAAGGAAGAATGGAATTTGGGGCATGGTAACCACGGCACTCACTTAGTCAATCATTAACTCACTCACTCATTCAGGGGACTTTTTCTGAGTGTCAAATCAGGTGCTGACCACACAAAGATGAACAAGCAGTGCTCCCAAGGGAGGAGGAGCCTTTGTTCCCGTTGTCAGCGCAGTCTGAGGACTGCATGGTCCAGTCACACTCCTGGGCGTCTGATGCCCAGGAGAGACCAGTGTCCCATCTGAGCATGGCTCGGTAGTGCCACGATTGGACCTTCAGCCCACTGACCATCCACAGCATCCAACCCCACTGTGCCGTGCTTGTGAAATCAATGTGCAGGTGTCCACATCGCCCCCCAATCCTCAACCCCCAAGCCACCCAGACATAGGGCCCCAGCCCTCTGCCCGCCCTCATGGTCATAGTCTGCTCCTGGACCGTCACCCACCTGCATCACAGGATCTTCCCAGGAAGGGTTATCACAACAGTGGGTCTTCAGACAGAGCGGGGGGGGGGGGAGGCAGTGGTGTCCCTGAGCCATTGAGCACCAGGACGCAATGCCAAGCGTTTTTAAGTAAGGGACACTTCAGGAGCATGACAAGTACGTTGAGATTGTGAGTGACAATTCTTTGATCTTTTAAAGAATTATTTGAAATTGTTTTTAAAAAGAAGTCAAGGTTATCTCCACTCTTCCCTCTTTGGTTTTCTTTCCTCTAAAGCTCCCCTTGCACCTCCTGCAAACCTCCTTTCTCTTCACTTTGGCTTCTGTAAAACTCGAGCCAAACACATAGTCCACAACCTCCCAGACCCTACAGAGTAGACATGCTGTATAGCAAACCTCACTTGAATGGATTTTCCTGCCTTATTTCCCTTTCCTTTGGATTTCTTGTCTAATTTTGAAGTCCTAATGGCTGCATCTCCATAGGCCAAGTCAAGTCCTTCCAGAGATGAGCCAGGTGTCCTCAGACTCATATCTCCCCATCGCCTCCAACTCGGAACCCATTTTATTAATATTGAGCTTAATTATTTTGACGTTTAAACAACCTAATTTATTATTAGCATTTCATAAATAATACATTTTCTATCTGCTAATGAGGAGTAAAAATAGACAAACTAATTTCTCAACACCCTGTTCATATCGTGTCATAACAACAAACAAGAAAACACTCCATACAGGACCGCCAGCCCATGACTTTCTTCTTGTCAGAATGGCAGCTCTGTGCCCTTATGGTGACCTTGATCTGGGGTGTCATGTAGGGCAGCCTTGCAGCATTTCTGCAGGGCACACAGTGAGAGCCAGGCCCATAGCCCAGAAGCTACTAAGGGTCACAAATGGAGGAAAAAAAAACCTCGAAGGGCTACTTTTAGAGGAGTGACTCAGAGCCAAGTTTTGGAATCAGGAACCCCCTCATTCATTCCTTCATTTCTTGGCCTATTCGATCAATCTAATACCTTTCAGGGTCAAGCCTGGGCTGAGCACTGGGGCAATAGGTGAAGAGACAAAGAAAGCCCTCCTGGACCTAAAATCATAGTGTGGGGAGACCATAATAAACAAGGGAGCTAGCAAGTCAACGAGGTCGTGCCAAACTGTGCTAATGTAACAGTGAGCAGAAGGGGAGGGGAGGCAGACACATCGAGAAAGGTCTCAGAGGAGGTGACATCGGAGCTGGTCAGGGGACGGGCAGGGGAAGCAAAAATCAAGAGAAACAACAGCCAAGGTGCAGAGCAGAAAAGAGCATGGACATGGAAGATAGAGATTTGTGGAGGCCAGTGAGGCCTCCCTTCCCACCTCCACTTGAGGTTTTAGGGTATGGAGACAGCTCTTGGGATACCTGCGAAATGTTCAGAGTCCCACACACCAGGACAAGACAATGTCAGTCCCCTCACTCGAGAGTGGGACAAGAGGACAAAACACTGATTCAGTGAGAGAACCAAAACAAAGAATCAACAGAAAGCGGGGGTAAAAAGTGAAGCCTGCAACCCTCTTTTTTCCTAAAATAAACCGGTGGTCTTCGTGCAAGTGGGTCGTGCTGATACGTGAATCCAAGGAGTCCGTCCATCAGCACCTTTAATTCCAAGGGTCGGGTCCCTTCCAGCCCTCACCTCAGAGACCAAGCCTGCTGGTTCTGTGGCATTTACAGTGCCATCTAGAGGGCCACTGCTGCTGATCTTTTATCAGCTGACAAGCGAAACTTCTTTCCTCCCTGCATCTGTCTTCAGACAATGCATTTGGGGCGCCTCAGAAGAGAGACGAATGCACTTGATAAACAGCAAGGGCTTCTCGCCCCATCAATGAGTAGGCGACGCTTTCAAACCCTTCAGGAAATAGTCATCCACGCCAGCAATCTAGGGGTGCTCATTTGGGGCCTGCTGGCGACATGTGAACACTAGGATCACGTAGTGACAAGCGGGGAAGGCACAAAACTCTACCTCGCCACCTTTTTAATGAGTAAAATCCTCTGGCTGCTGCCGGGGCCCTCAGAGACCAGCTATTAATGAGCGCTTAGAATAGATTGTGCCTGTTTTATACATGTACGGCGGCCTGGGAGAGACACTTCAATTTCCATTTTACATCTGCTGCCATGTTCAAGTGTCTCCTTAAGGGCAGGAAAACACTTGGCAAATTTTGTCTTTAAAGAGACATGATCAAAGAGAGCACTCCCACCCCACAGTTACATTCTATATGTGAGCACTTTTCAATTTTCAAAGTATATATTTAGATTATGTATATGAAACCCTGAGAGACACTGGTAGGCAGCAGGGCCTCGGCTGTACACACAGTTCTTCCTGCCTCTTGGGGCTGCAAGAAGAGAGCTTCTGGGTTTGTCCTCAGTTTCAGGGGCTTTGCTCACTGAGATGGGGATGGTTCAGAGCACACGGATAGCCTGTGTTCTGGTCCTATTTATAGACCTTGGACTCAGCCAGTAGATCATGTGGGGTGTCACTTGATGAGGAATGCATTGCCACAGAGACTCCGCATATAGCATGTGAGCTGAGATGCAGGAAGTGGGGCTGGACCCACAACCTAAGCCAGGTGGGGCCCAGAAAGGAGATGTGGCTGGCCCGAGCCCACATGGAGGACAGGTGACAGGGGTTCGATTCTGGCAGCAACTTGGTAGGGGTCTTTCCAAGATGAGAAGGTCTTGGGTGGAGGAGAAAGGAGGAGGAGGTGGAGATAAGAAAGGATTCTAGAAGACAGAATGTGCTTGGAGGTTTCAGTGGTGCCCCTGTTGTCACAGGGAGCCATCGTCTGAAGACCGGGAACGCACCTGGTGGTCTCACGGGGTGCTGGAAAGCACAACCTCCATCCAGCTTTTGCACTTACCAGCTGTCCTAGTCAGCTCATGCTGCTATAACAAAAATACTGCAGACTGGGGCCTTAAACAACAGACATCTGTTTCTCACAGTCCTGGGAGATAGGCTCGTGAGTGAGGAAAAATGGGAGAAGGGGTTCTGGGGGAGGAGCAGGCAGACTCTGTTACGGAAGCGGTTCTGTGGCACCTTTCCCACTTTGAATTAGGGAAAACTGGCAGTAGCTTTGTGGTACACTTTGAAGTGGTGGTCCAGGATCAAGGTGCTGGCATGGTCAGTTTCGAGTGTGAACTGTCTTCCTGGCTTGCAGATGGTCGCCTTCTCACCGAGCCCTCTCATGGCAGAGAGAAAGCTCTGTGATTTGCATCTACTTAGAAGGGCACCAATCCCTCATGACCTCCTCTAAATATAATTACCTCCCAAAGGTCCCGTCTCCAAATACCATCTCATTGGGGGATTAGGGCTACATCATCTGAATTTGGAAGGGACACAAACATTTAGTCTATAACACTGGCTGTGTGATCTTGGGCAAGTTACCTCTCTGAGCCTCTACTTTTCATCTATAAAATGGGATCATAATCCTTCTGTCTGCAGGTCTGTTATGAGGAGGCTCTGACCTGCCCCAAGTACAGTGCCTGGTACATGGGTGGTGCTGGTTCAGCGGTATCTGTGTTTGTTTCTACAGCCCAATAATCATCAGAACCCTCCAGAACAGGAAACCCATCCTCCAAACAACCTCAGAAGACCCACAGGAAAATTTGTCGTGAACAGAAAAAATCCAGAGAAATAAAACTTTTTCCTATTTTGAAAGGGGATAATGTGGGATGAAAGTTGCTGATGGTGTGAATTACTGTTGATTTTATCATCGTCATGATCCTCAGAACAAACAGCCCCAGAAAGTACAGTGGTTCCAACACTAGGCTGCTGGCATCACAGAGTGTTTCCAATCACCCCAAAGTGTGCTACAAAGCTACCGCCAGTTTTTCCTAATTCAAAGTGGAAAAGGTGCCACAGAATCGCTTCCGTAACAGTCTGCCTGCTGCTCCCTCAGAACCCCTTCTCCCATTTTCCCTCACTCACGAGCCTATATATTCTTGAAGTAGCGGTGCGCCAAGTTCCAGCCTCTCTTCCAGCGAGGTGTGGCCACGTGACTAAGTTCTGGCCACTGGAACAAGAGAAACTCATAGGCAAGGACTTCCAAAAAGGTTCTTTGGAATGGAGAAAAGATGACGAGAGAAAGACCCTACTGCTTTACCCTGTTCCTCCTTCCTGCTTCCTGAATATGGACACGATGGCTGGCGCTGCAGCAGGCATCCTGAAACACTGAGGATGAAAGCCAAATGTTGGGAATGGTGGAGCAGGAGGGAAGACACAGCCTGGGCCCCAGGTGATCATGAAGCCACCACAACAGCCTACCAAGGACTTCTTGTACATCAGAGGGCGATCCTTTGTGCATTTAAGCCACTGTTATTTGGGTTTTCCATTAGGTGCAGCTGACCCTACTCTTAATATATATACATATGTTAGTAGAGGCTGGTGATTGCGTGAAACTGAATCTGGGTCCCTGGCTACCAACCCATTCTTGGCTGCAGACACAAGTGGGAGATGGGAACACTGGGGCAGAACGAGGGTCCAACTGCACCTGCTCGCCAGTACCCATCAACCTTGGCTAGTGCTAGACCCGAGAGGGGACCCATTTCTCCTTCTACCTGAAACACTGATCCTGTTTCATCTCTGGAGACCGCCAGCCTAAGCAAAACCTAATGGGTGTTGGGGGAAGGTGCTGCCACAGGAAAAGGGCAGAAGTCAACATGAACCCTGGTTCAAGAGCTCCCCCTGACTCCAACCAGTTGTGTGAGTTCCGGCAAGCCACTTAACCCTTGAGCTTCAGTTTCCTCCTCTGAAAAGGGGGAGTTACAGTAACACCTACCTCAAAGGGCTACATGAATAATGTAAATAAAGTACCTGGAATTCAGCCTGCAGAAATGCTAGCTATTATAACGTATGACAGATTAGCATGAATGTAGATTGTTATTTTCAGAGAGAGGTTTTGGACAATGCACATTCTCTCTCCATAAATGCAGGAGGTAGCCAGGCTTGGCTGATGTTTCTTCCCAGGTGATGTGAACGCAGCTCTGGTGCCATGAAGGTCACTTCCATCTATGTGAGAAGGAGGAAGGAGACCAGGAGGAAGGAGACCCAGCACCTGTCCCTGGCTTCACCAATACCTAGCTGTGTGACCTTAGGCAAGTCCTCATCTCTTTCTGAGCCTCAGTTTCCCCACCTGGGAAATGAGGCTGCTAGACTTCCTCTCTGAGACCTTTCCAGCATTGAAGTGCAGCCACCATGGACACGGGGAGCCTGGTCGATCCACCTGCCCTGCTCGTACCTGCTGCCGACTTTGCCCCAGCCTCCCTACCCGCCCCCAGTCATTACCCAGTGGTCTTTGCGAGTGTATTCCTATCATCTCAAGGGTCTGGTGCAGGAAGAAGTGTCATTTCTATAGACAGTGAGGCTAGATCTCAGAACTGGGCTCAGGAGACACTTGAGAGACCAGCTTGCCTCACTTCTGTAAAAATTCCGAAGTGCACATCCAAATTATTGGCGTGTAAAAAAATCACCTAGAAACACAATCTTGCTCGTCGGAATCTTGCTCCTATGAGTGCCCCACGCAGATGATGGGGAAGAGATGCTGCTGAGTGCTTGGCTACCAAGCTTGCGGCCCTAACCACACATTTCACAACCGTCAGTATCCAACCTCTCTGGGGGAGTTCTGTCAGGTAAACACTGCCCTCCTCATTTTGCCAACAGGGTAAAGGGACACTCAAGTTATATCTTTGTTTCAATTAAAGTCATACAGACGATGAATGGGTAAGCCAGGATTATCATCTAGATCTATTCTAGGCTGTCACCACCGTACCATAATCCTGAGTCCTGAAAAAGAAACGACACAAGATGGAATGATGACATGCAACACAACAGAGTTTTGTCCTAGAACTAAGCGCCGCGGGCTGGCTGTGTGAACTTGGGCCAGTCGTGGAATCGCTCTCTGCTTGGGTTTCATGTGTCGAGGGTGAGCGCTGGATAGATTGGAGCCCCACTCTGCAGAGAGGTACCTATTGGTAGATCTCCCGACTGCCGGGACGCCCCACCCTGCTCTGTATTCAGTAAATACCAGGGCTGCCGAGGCGAGAGCAGGGAGCCATGGAAGCAATGCCCTGCTTGGGAACCTCCGACGGACAGAAAGCTGGGGATTTTGACTTCACACGTCTTCCCTTCCCTGCCCATGTTGAACCATCTCTAGAACCCCATGAGTGTCTCCACTGGGTTTCCAAATCCAGTGGAGTTTCCAAATCCAGTCCACTTAAAAACCTGAATGTGTAACATTTGGGCTATTTGGGCTACCTGGGCTATTTAGGGACTCTCTAAACGTCCACCCCAATTCCCGATCCATTTAGAGACTCTCCACCCAGTAGTTTCTTTAGGAGACGGGGTCCCCTCCTTTGTACTAACGTTTACCTTCCTCAGCCACGCAGTGCCAAATGGTGTAACCGCTCTGAGGCATCCTATAAGACTTTTGCAACATATAGACGCTGTTGCTATAAAAAAAATTAACGGGCCAACAATCGACACTCAAACCCTTTTGGATTCACCAATGAATCTTCTGCCCACGTGTTGCCAAAAGCATTTATTGTCTCATAATTTGATTTACTTTTTTTCCATGCTGCCCTCAGTGCCTGCAAGTAGGGGCAAAATGGCTGATGTCTCCAAATGCCATGAAGGCTAATAAAGCTTGCTGTGCTCCCAGCATGCTCTCTGCTGTCAGAAACCTGCAATTAACTTAATAGGGCTCTTGAAATGGAGTCGATCCGGGAAATGTGTCATGTGTGGACACTCTCCTGCTGATCCAAGCAGCCTCCCACCATTGACTTGCAGGGTCTGTTTGCTATTTGAATTATTTAGGAGCTTGTTATGTGAATTAAAAAGCAGCACTTTGCAGCATTAAGTCGAATATTTTATGATCTTCAATTGATTAGGTGGGCTTTCAGGATTACATGGAAAGGTTAAGATAAAACACGCCTCAGACAGGCGGCTCTCACCAGTCTGCTTTGCTTTTCAAAAACCTACATGAAAACCCAGAAAGAACCAGTCTCCGTTTTCCCTTCCACGTAAGCCTTCTGGAACCTGTTTTCAGGCCACCAAAGCACTTTTCCACCTTGAGGACACCAGGTGCCCTGAGTTCTCAGGACTGAAAGAAGGCTGGTCCCCCATTTCTCTACCTTTCTCTTGTCTCTTTCTTGGCACAAAGCTACCACTGATGGCACGATGCCCAGAGGGACCACATCCCAAGCCTGGGCCTGCAAAGGGGAGGCCCTGCTCTGGGTTCCCAGCCTCTCACTTGGACCTGGATGGGCACCACTGCCATGTCTGCCCTCGGCCAAGGGTGTGTGTAACACACGCCCCTGTGCAGCCAGAACTTTACAGACCGCCAAGCTCCACACGACCTCCTCTGCCATGAGTGCCACTACGCTCTCCCCTGGCTGATGACAACAGCTTTCTCCCAGCATTTCACATCACTCCAAAAATTCTGGTCCACTCTACACTGTGGCCAAAGGGGTCTTTCTAAAACCCAGCTCTGGGTATGACACTCCCCTGCTCAAAAACCTTCCCTGGTTCCCCATGGTCTGTTGACTTATGTAGATACTCATCAACCTGGCCCCAGCCTTTCTTTCTAGCCTCATCTCCTATTGCTCCCACATGAACCAGCCAAACTGAGCTACTTAGAATTCTCAAGTAAACACCCCCTGCTTCCTCAACTCTCAGGCTTTGCTTATGGCTTTCACTTGGTGCATGATGCCTCCCGTCTTCACCTTCTGAAAGTCACTAGTCCTTGATAATGAAGAGAGTAAATAAGTATGTAAAACAGAGCTCCTGATGTTCCAAGCACTTTACATATCATTATTTAATCCTCATAATAATCCTGTAAGGTAGGTACCTTTATTAGCTCCATTTTATACATGGCAAAAGTGAGGTTCAGAGAAGTTAGGTAGCTTCCCCACTATCACTCAGCCAGCTAGGATTCAAATCCAGGTAGACAAGGCTCATCTCAATCCCACTTCCTTGGTAAAGCTAGCCCTGCCCCTACCTGGGTGCCTTCTTTCTCCCCTGAGGTGTGCACAACGCCCATCCCAAGGCACTGACTTCCTCAGGTTGCAGGTAAACAGCTCCCTTCTCTACCAGGACACCAATGCCTGGGGACTGTCTCGGCGTCCCTTGTATCGTATGTAGCAGGGCTTGGGGCCAGACGTTGCACACAGTAGGTGTTGACTCAGGCAGGCTGTCAACCTGACTTCACGGTGGACCCCAGCCAAAAGTCACTGCCCCTTAGAAGAGGATTTAGCTGGTGCCTATCGCACTTTCCAAGTGGCAGAGGAAGACACTGAAAAGTGCTGAGTGAGTGGCAGTACAAGCTATAAAAGTACAGAGACCTCAATATGAATCCGGGCACCACCTCTTTCAACCATGAAACTTTGGGGATAGTTAATTCACCTCACCAACCCTTGGTTTTCTCACCTGTAAAATGGAAATAGTAGTAACCCTCACTCCATAAGGAAATTAAAAAAAAAAAAAAAAAGGAAATTTTCAAAATTAAAAGAAATGATTGGTGAAAAGCTCTTAGGACAGATGCTCCCTGACACACAGTAAGGTCTCAGGAAAAGTTAGCTATTACCATTGGAGCGGCATCTCCAATCCACCCCATGCAGCTCTGGGACCCTGGGCCGGACATCTGTACACCTCCACTTCCTCACCTGAAACCTGGGCTCCTTAAAACTCATCTCAGAGGATTATGGAGAAGGATTTAACGAAATAACAGAAAGGCCTCAAACAGAGTAGACAATCGAAGTATTAAGGTCATTACTATGTTTAATTAATATAAACTTCACCCTAGCTGATGATTTTTTATTTTTTTCCAGACCACCATAAAGATGGTCCCGGACCCTTGAAATAGGCAACCCTGTGCAAAAAAACAGTGTCTGTTGCACCCCAACCCTGCAGCAGGCTCTGAGGAGAAAGGGGGTGGGTGCAGCACAGCCCCAGCCTCCAGGGGGCACTCAATTTAATGAGGGCAGGCAGCCCAGAAAGAGCCCATCTCCCCCAAGGCAGAAGGAGGACTGGGCTGCATCTGGGGTCTGGGCCAAGTCTCCAGGCTCAGCTGGGCGGAGCTGCTGCCTGATCTCATGACCTGTGACCCATCAGATCTGTTGGACATGCCATGAGGATGAGAGCAAGCCCTTGGGCAACTGCAGCATGGAGGAGAGTATCTGTAGGATGCGTGATGCCTTCTTAGGAGACCTCAGCCCTGGGAGGCGAGGCTGTGAGTAAAATCCCTTAGGTAAGGAGTTGTCTTCAGAACCTCCCTGCTGTGGGAGGCCAGGAAGTTGCTCTCAGGAATTACCTCACCACCACCAATAACATCTGACGGGTCTGGTGCTTTAAGGCAGTAAGAGCTTAAGTAACCTTGAGTCACACAGATGAGCTTAAGGGGGCTGGGGGCCAGGAAGACTGAAGTACTACGTTCCAAATCTTATATGAATGTATGCAGGTGTATACACTGGATAGAGGTTCTGTAAAATTCTGTGTACGTCAGGATAGGCTCACTGCTGGCTGCAGTAACAAGCAAGTCCTAAACTGCAATGGCTTAATTTGCATATGTGTCCCAGTCCAAAAAGGCTGACAGGCGTCGGCACGGAAGAGCAGGGTTCTGGGGGCCGGGGCTCCACCATCTTCAACATATGGCTTCCCAGGTAACCCTGAGCATTGACATTCAACTGGCAGGTGGAGGAGAAAAGGAGGCACATGAAAGATCTTATAAGAAATTTGAGGGGTCAGCCCTGGAGGGAGCACACATTATCCCTGCCCACATTCCATTGGCCGGAACTCAGTCGCATAGGGCCCCTGAGCACAAAGGAGGTTGGGAAATGTAGTCTTCATGTGTACCGTGGAGGGAACGAAAACTGATCTGGAGAACACATTTCGTGGCCTTTCAGAAGGACTGAAAGGAAAAATGGGGCAGAGGATGAAGAAGAATGGTAGGTATCATCTTTATGTATATTATTCACTTAATCCTCACTATTCGTAATAGATTTTTTATTTTACATCCATTTCATAGAGAAGGAAACTGAAGCTCAGAAGACAAAGTCACTTACACGATAGTGGGCGGCAGAGCCAGAATATAGGTCAGGATCGTCTCTTGTCAACATACAGCTTGAAAGGCACTCCACAGTGCAACTTTCGTGTATTACGTATTTTGAGTGGGAAGGCAAATGTGAATGGAGAAGATAGTTTTGAGCTGGTGTTTTTAGGGTCAGCTAACATTTATTGACTGCTTACTCTGTGCCAGACACCACTCAGAACGTTTTTCCATGTATTGAATAAATAATCCAGCAAGCTACATCCAGCTATTATCTCAGCTTTAGAGATGAGGAAATGGAAGCCCAGAGAAGTTATGTAATTGGCCCAAGGCCCCACAGCTAGTAAGTGGGGGCATGGGGACTTCATCCCTGGTGGCTCTGCCAGTTCTGACGATGCACACTTCCTCCCACGCTTGTACTGATTCAGCGTACAGTTGCTCTTAGCCACGCCATGAGTTCAAGGCAAAGAGGGAATGTGTCTCCCTCAGACTCATTCCCCCACCATGCAGCCTAGGGCGCCCCTCCCCCCGAAGTCATGGACAGAGGGCGGGAATCCCCCCTTAGCATGTTGACACATGACTGGAGTCAGCAGGCACTTGTAACCTGGGAGCACCCTGGCAGAGCCCACTAGCCCATGTCGGATGGGCGCTATGAGCCCACGGGCAGCTGACATTCCTCCACAACCCCATTCGATCCACCCGATGGCTTCACAAAAGGAGGTTTGCTATCTCTGACCGCTGTCATTCAAGACAAAATACACTCAGCTACTGGGGCCAGAAGCAAATCTGAGGTGAACGGGAAGGGAAACCAAGGCCACATCGCCTGTACTCACGCCAACACCTGAAGGTATTGCTTCACACGGTGACAGCGTGGGGACAGGTATGTCGCCTGGCCTGGCACAAGGCCAAGGTGTGGACCTCAAGCTCTTACACAAAAGCAGCATGTAGTGGGTGGGCGAGTGTAGAACTGCCCTCGGGCACTCAACAAGAGGTATTCTGTGGCTGGTGGTGCCCCAAGACTGAGGAGGGGTGAAGGATGTAAAAGTACTAAGCTTGAGGGAGAGGTACACTCAGGCAAAGGTACAGTTAAAGCCAAAAGTTCAGAACCAGAAGAAAAGAGGGGCAGCCCCACGTGCCAGGTCTGTGCCACGACCCTTGGAGCTGTGGCAAAGATGCCAAGCTTGGAGTCAGCTGGACCGGAGTCAGAGCCCAGCTCCTTCGTTCATCAGTCTCTCAGTTTCTCCACCTATAAAATGGGTACAATGTCAGTCTCACCTCACAGAGCTGCAGGAAGGCCCACTAGAGTTGAGCACACAAAGCATCAAGCACCAGGCCTGGCATGAAGCTATCTGAGTGTTGGCCCGGGGCCCGTTAAATACAGTCTTTTTAGAAAAAAACAAAACAAAAAGTAGCAGACTGAATTCTCTAATCAACTGCATCATCAAACGGGACACCTCAATTACAGCTGTTTGTTTTGCAATTAAAATAATCACCTCTTCATTTTTCACGGGCTGTGCGCATCCTGACCTTTAAAGTAGGTCAGTCACCTGTGCCCCTCCCCACAGAACTGAGTGTTTCTGAGGTCAGCGGCTCACACTGGACAGAGCTCTCCGCTGTACATGATCTTCTTTAATCCTGGCTGTGGCCCTGGGAGGCCGCTGGAGCTGACCTCATTACACCCATTTTACAGACAAGGATATGAAGGCTCCCCAAGGGTTTCAGTTAGTGAGCAGCAGCCCTGGCTCCAAGCACAGGGTGTGTGGGGTGACAGTGAAGGGGCTCAGCATGCTTGGCTGCCTGAGGACTGGCCCACGAGCACCAGGCAGAGGCCGGCCACAGGGCAGGGGTGACAGCACGGACCCTGGAGTGAGGCTCTGTGGGTTCCAACTCCAGCTCTACCACTTACTAGCCCTGAGGCCTCGGGCACACTACTGGGCCTCTCTGTCTTCTTTGTAAAATGGGAGTGATGTTACCTCCGAGGGTGCTGTGAGGATTTAAAGAGCCAATAATATGTATAAAGCAATTAGAACAGGACCTGATGTATAGCAAGAACCATCATATGTCCCGACTGATACCCTGTGCAGGGTACCACACCCACCAGCCTGCTTCCTCTGTTTGCTTCTGCTGCTCTGTGCCCCTGGATGGCCGAGGCTGCATCTTACCATCCTGGAGACTAAGACCGAGGGACATGCAGTGTGGTGGTTAGGAGTGCAGGCTGGGCTTCCAGACCTTGTCACCTCCTGGCTGTGCAAAATCAGCAGGCTCTGTGTCTGCTCCGAGCCTTTTCCCTCCTGCATAAAAGGAGATAATACTCGAACCTATTTCAAGGAGCTATGAGTATTTCCTTACGTGACGTAACACACACGAAGCACCTAGAACAGTTCCTGGCACACGGGTAGCGCTGAACAAGTGTGTGCTATTATTGTATCTACGTTCCTTCACCCACCACTGTGCCCGCTCCAGTGGTGCTCAGCAACTGGTTTGCGATACATGAATGAGTTGGGTATTTATACTTCTTGTTCTCTGGATAGCTGGAGGTCTTCTCCAAAGTCTCTCCCAAAGATAGGACCCCAGCACGGGAGTTGGTCACCAAGGATGGTCACCATGTCCCAGATACTCACTGTTTATAATGATCTCACTGAGTAAATAAATAGTGTGAGATGGGGAGCGAGGCCAGGCCTTCCAAAAATACTGTCCCTGGCTCCAGCCCTGGCGCCAAGGAGACACAGTGACCCTAGCCAGTTGACTCATCTCCCCAACATGAGCTGAGCTGCAGAGGCAGCCCCACCCAGCCTCTCTGGCTCCTTCAGATGGTCTGGCCAGGCCAGCAGGAGCCAGTCTAAAGCAGCTGGCTTTGGGGAGGAGAAAAGCAGGTGTGAACCTGTGATTAATGCCAAAGAGGGGAAATCAAAGGAGCAGAAAAGCAATAGCCGGGGAGGTTGAGGACAAAAGGCACTGTCATAGTAGTCACTAGGGAGGGTGGAGGACATTGAAAGGCAGGTAGCATGAAGGTGGGCATTGCTGTGCTCTGGGGTGAATGTCTACAGGGTTCCTGGTCCCAAGCCAGCAAAGCCCTCAATTAGGGAAGAAACCAAGACTAGGGAGGAAATGCAGAAGGGCCTCCATCAGCTCCCAGGATCAGGGAGCCATGGGGAGAGCTCAGAGAGATTGGCTCCAGCCTCACGGTCGAAACTGGTCAGGATCGAAAGATGGTGACTTTGACAAAGGTCTCTGATCGTCTAGCACCCTTCTTAAGCACCTCGATCTCTTTAGAAAATTGTTGGCTTTTTTAAAAAATTTATTGGGGTGACAACTGTTAGTGAAATTACATAGGTTTCGGGTGTACAATTCTGTATTACATCATCTACAAATCCCATTGTGTGTTCACCACCCAGAGTCAGTTCTCCTTCCATCCCCATATATTTGATCCCCCTTACCCTCATCTCCCCCCCCACCTGGCTTTTTTTTTAAATAATTGTATTTTGAAAATATAATTTCCATGTTAACGATTTCACTTATAATCTTGAATGACAGAAACCAGGCACTTAGAGATGCTACTTTGATGTCAGGATGTGACCGTTTGTCCATTCTACAATATTTGCTGAGTGTCTACCACATCCCAGGCACTGCTCAAAGTGCTGGGGACCTGCAGAGAACAAGACAAATGAGGTCTCCATTCCCATGGAATTTACATTTTGGGGAGGTGACAAACAATAAATTCTCAGAGAATGAAGAAAAGCCTTCAGATCAGGATAAATATCAGGAAGAAAATAACGAGCTTTGTGATAGGGACGGGCGGAATTGCCAGGTGGTCATGAAGATCTCTCAGAGGTTACAGCGTGGCTGTGGCCTGAAGCAGAGGCCGTGAGAGGCACAAAGGGTTCTGACTGCAAGTGCAAAGGCCCTGAGGCCAGGACACATTAAGGAAAAGGGAAAAGGGAGAGATGGCCGAGCGGAGTGAGAGAGCCTGGCTAACATTTGTTGGGCGCTTCACTTTGTGCCGGGCACCATTCTGAGCACTTTACTGGTAGTTTATTAAATAGCCATAAGGACCCTTGAACGTAGGGTCCTTATTAACTCCATTTACAGTTGTAGAAACTAAGGTCAGACAGGTTAAGTAACCCTCCCAAAGTTACCCAGTAAGGACAGGGCAGGCAGATTCCAGCCCTGACATTCCAAATCCAGACCCTAGAACCTCCCACCTCCCAGCCCTGCGCATCCCAGACAAGCTCTGGAGGACACAGCCTCTGTGGGCTTCAGGAAGGAGTGTGGATTTTGTTGAGGTACAACGGTCAGTGTTCGGGTCACACAGTGTGTTAGTGGTCAGTTCAGTGAGGGTGGGGCATTTACTAGGTGCCAGGTGTCTGCAGTGAGTCTGGGGTCCAGCCACTAGGCATGCTGCGGTTGATGGCGACCCCCGCCTTCCGACTCCTGCTTCGGGCCAACCCGACCCAGGCTTCGCGGGTTTAGGGGCGAGGACTGGCGCTCCTGGCAGGAAGCGGCTCTTGCCTCGAGGTCCCTCGGTCCCCAGGCGACCCCGCACCCCGAAGGGGCTCGCAGAGACACCCCCCCCAACCCGCAGCCCGCCCCCCACCACTTCCCGACCGGCCATGCCACCTCCTCTGGTCGCCCTCGGGGTGTCCCTTGGAGAAGAGAGCGTGGCCAGGCTGACCTATTATCTGAATGCCCTGGACCTTCAGCCTGTCCCGGGACCCCTTCCTGCAGTCAACTCGGCCGCGCTGGTCCAGCACCGTGAGTCCCGAATGCCCGCCGAGCCCACGGTGACCGCGCGGTGGCCACGGCCCGTAGCGCGCGGACTCTGACCCCCGCGGGCACTTCGGCCCCCGCCGGCCTCGGGCCCCGGGACCCGCGCACCTTGATGCCCCACGTTCCGTCCCCAAACTTGGGCGACGACCGGCGGATCCCGGCCTCCCGGTGGCGCGGCCTGATTGGCAGGTGCCCCCTCAGCAGGGCAGGGGAGGGGGCCCGAGCGAGGGCTGTTGTGCACAATTGCTGTTTTTACTCCTGCCATCATTAATTCAACTATTGACAGAGAAAGGAGGGTCCGCGGCGGCTTTGTGTCACGCACTCACTGTAATTTACTTGAAAAGAATTAAATTACAATTACCTGCCATTCGTTTTGCATAAAACGATTGGTAAGGAGTCTGCAATCGCAGAGTGCTTGAAAGGACAACAGCCCCATTGTTGCCATATTAGAACAATATTTCTCAATTTGAAACTTAAAACATTCGAATTAGCAGCTTTGTTTGACTGCGGTGGCCCACAGATAGGCAAGACTGACACCCCACCTCGGACTCCAGACATTACAGTTAACGAGCATAATTTTCATTCATTTAAGTCTAGACTGATCTTTTAAAATCGTTGCATTTATTGTAGAAATGTACCTCCCAAATGTTGGAAAGGAAAACATAATCTTTATCTGTTACCTAGCCCGGTTGATAAATTATCTAAATGCCATGAAAATTCCTCTTGCTGGAGCTAAAATCAGAGCAAACTGTAATTAATACACTTGAGATTTGTTTAAATGACCAAAGAAATCACACTGTTTCTCAAATAAAGTTACTTCTGTTCTCATTTTCTCCCCTTTTAGATACGGCCGTCAGGTAAATGTGACTGATTAGCTTTTAAACCAAGGTTTTTAAAAGTGTATTTAAAATATTCAATTCTGCAAAATTACATCACTGTTAACCAGTGTGTTCGGCAAATTTAAAGCCAGGCTGGTTTTTTAACAACTTCAGTAAAAGTAAACTGCTGCTTTGAGTGAGCTGTAGTTTCCATTAACATTAATGGTTTTTCAGTAACAAAATGTAACTGTTCAATCAAGCTTGAATTTTTTTAAAAAGTTACTAATTGTAAGAACTCTTGAACAATCAGGAAAAACAAATTAAAATATACAATTGGTAACACTGGGAGCTGTGTGCAGGGAGAGAAACCTACGTTATGCATGTGAAAATAAAGAGAAGTAACCAAAAATAAGGCTGAAACTAGAAAAGATAAAGGAATAGAAAGGTAGAATTTTTAAAATCTGAGTGATAACAAGCAAGATTAAATGCAGATTTAGTGCAGGAAAGAATTAAAATGTGGAATAAGAAAACCCTGTAACCTATGAAAGCAAATCAGAGAAGTAAAAACACATTTGCTATTGTTAAGTGGCCTTTCTTCATGTTAAAAAGTACAATTTTATGACTGAAATGTTATTAGTATTTTAAGAGCTTTATTTTTAGAAGACAGGGAGAAGGCTACCAGCTGATTTTCCTTTTTAATGAATTTTCTTTTCCTTTAAAGAAAAAATATTTTATTGTCTGCTCCCTTTTATTGTTTGTAATGCATGTGAAAATTAAAATATTTAATTTTATTGTTAGTGACTTTACAATTTTTTTAAATAAATTTTCCTTTCTTCTTTTAGGAGAGAATAACGTTTGGCTTCAGCAGAAAACAAATTACATGTAGAACAAACCGAGGACTCGACTCAACTTTATTTCCATGGCCGGTTTTTCTGAACAATCATCCACAGAGAAAGAATTCATCAGCAAATGAAACAATGTCCCTGATTTATAGTCATATTCTGATACCTCCTCCTGGAATATCGGCAACATTTTAAGTTCCAGCCTCAGCCATGAATTCCTTCAGAACAAATCAAATGTCTTTAAAGAATATTTCTGTTTGAAAAGGAATTAAGCTCTCCTGAAAGAATTTTAAAGGTTGTGATATTCACAGTCTGATAAAGCAGCACCTTTAATGAAATTCTAATTAGCAATTTCATGCACTTTGCTATTAGTCATATCAGATTAGTGCACATTTTCACAGCCTTCCGTTAATTAAGTGCACTTATTCCAAGTTTCAAACACTTTCCTTATAAGATGAAAACTGTGCTGAAATGTTATTTAGTAAACAGAGGAAGTGTGAAAGTGTAGGTGTGCGTGTGTACAGGGGTGGACATTTTTAACTGTCTATATAAATTTTTTTACATTTAGAGTTGGTGAACTCAGGTTTTCCTCCCTTCTTTCTTGCATTCTTGGTGTTTCCTTGCTACTTCTAAGGGACTTATTCAAATCCTTACCCCAAGTGCATGTCATGTATATTTTTGCTTAAAACATATTTTCTGTATATGTAAATATGTGGGAGGATTTTTTGCTTAAAAATCTTGTGTGTTTGTGTGTGTGTGCGTGTGTGTGGAGAGAGAGAGAGAGAGAGAGAGAGAGAGAGAGAGAGAGAGAGAGAGAGAACTATACAATATATATTATCTAGTTTTTAAAATCTTCTCTGAAAAGCAATGAACAAGCATTAGTCCATGTAATAGCCCCACGCCCCTCACCTTTTGCAGGCACCTTCTTTCCTTTGAAAACATCAGTGAGATTTCTACCTTCTAAATTTCATTCGAATGCTCCAGCAAGGAGCAGGCAGCTAGCTTCCGTGAGCCTCATCGTTGGGGCACAGGACATCTTCTTTCATTTCAGATTCCACTTCTCTACTTAGAGAACCCAACAGACAAGCCAGTCATTTCCAGGCAAGGCAGGACCTACCCTTGGGGCACACACCCTGCGGATCCCTGAATCCAGGGATCCTCCCTGGATCCCAGGCTGCTGGAGGGTTGCTCCAATTCAGGACGATTGTATTGTGTGGAAATCAACCTGATCTTATCTGTAGCTTTTTGTCAACGGGAAATCTTGGTTGCCTGTTTTGCTCAGAGGTTGAAAGTTGTAATATATTAACTAATTGCTTACATCTCTAACACATGTTCTCTTGTTGGTGTCATTCATTTATACTGTAACATTTTCGACATTTTTAGATCATCTCTTGGGACTCCTGGGCCTCTTAGTAGTTCCCTCCATGAAGAGTGTTTGCCTAATGATTACTGACTGACATCTCAATAACAAGCAACGGACGAGTTGGGTGCATCTATTGAAGAGTTCTGTGTGTGTGTGTGTGTGTGTGTGTGTGTGTGTGTGTGTGTGTGTGTTTTAATTCATGGTCCACTTTGTCAAGTCATGTGTGAGCCATAATTTAAGCTAATAATTACCAGACATGAATTCAATGAAACATTGGTGTCTACACTTTTAAAAAAATAGTCCTGAATTTTAATGCATTCAGAAAACGTTTGCCTAGGGCCAGGCTGGGTCCAACACGCATATGGAAGCACTTTAAAAGTGATAAATGATTTGGAACCTACCCTGTCTACTGGTGTGCTTCTCAGGAAAGAAAATTAGAGCTAACAGGTGTTAGATAGGGAATGCTGGGGCATTTTAATAGAATTGTCAAAATGTTGGTACCAGATGTTGACATTAATGCACACAGCTCTGAACGTAATGCCGGGCCGCCATTTAAATGATTATTTGTTTAAATTTCAAGTCGCCAGCAGGAAATCCTTACTTTGTTCAGTACCTTTCTCTACACACCATCCCCTGCTCTTTCCCCCACGATTTGCATCAAAGTGTAGTGGCTGCTCCGCTCCCAGATGCATGCTTTAAATAATCCATGCCTGTCAAATTTCATTTTTTCTTTTCAGATCATACTCATCACATCCCCATCGTTTCCAGCCTTGAAGTCGGCCTCAATGTATTCGTATACGAGAAAAAATGATTTAAATACTGCCAGTTACAGGATAATTAATCTTTGAACTACTCGGTAACTTCAAATGTATATACCAAGTAATCTGCATGCACTCGTAATTACTATGTATTTATACGATATCTGCCATGTAATCACCAAGTCGTTACATGGTTATGTGAGCCTTGTAAGTTATGGCACTAGCAGAAAAGTAATCTTGTCCATGCCACTGCAAAAAGCCCACGTAGGTGCCGCTGGTTTCCACCACAATTAATTGAAGGATTCAGAAAGAGTCTGTCTTTTAAAAGACACTAGAACATTGGCCGGCAAGGGAGTCCCAGCTTATAAGATCTATCAGGAGATTCAAAGACTGGTGAGTTGGCAGAGAGCATCCTTTCTCATCCTGCTTTCATACGAAGACTGATTCGTTTGGGCCCTTTATTACTGCTGGAGTTGAAAGGCAATTGGAAAAAAAAAAAATCTCTAGGTAAAATCCACCATCAGTTTTGCAAGCAGCATTCTGCTGTGACTTGGGGAGGGTCCCGAAATAAATTCCAGTGTGAGTTTCAAGAGCAAACCCTGAGATGGATTTGGTTTGTCATCTTTCTGAAGCCAATTAAAACAGAAGCAAAACCTCCAGTTTTTCCAGACCAGGGCATGTTGTCCCAAGTCTCCACAAGTAACCTCCTTCCTAAGCAAACTGTGTGTGTACATGTGTATTTGTGTGTGTGTGTGTGTGTGTTTAATGTCCTCAAAAGATACATTGGACCATGTGGTCCCTTTTGTTCTGGGGAGGACCCTTCTCTCCTCCTTGTGAGACCCCCTGCTTTCTCCCTGACTGGACAGCTGAGCTCTGGTTTCCATTGACACGAGAAAGGATGAGGGAGTATACAGTTTTACTGGGTGCTATAAGTGGCCACTCAGAACAGAGCACGGGGAACAGAGGCTAAATCTATACTGGATTCTGGATTTCAGCTGGACCACAAGCTTTCTGCTTTTCTCAGTCCTACTTAGAAATAGGAAGAAACCTATTGGTTTCTAAACCTATTGTTTTCTAAAACCTTGGAGGCTTTACCAGGGCCCAGCTGCTCAAGTAACCCACCCCCAGACCCTCGCCTGGCTCCCACACAGCCCTGAGACAACACCCCAGCCAACTCAGGCCTGATGCCACGCAGCTCATCATCCTCAAAACTCCGGTGTCTTCAGAGGCTCACCCATCTAGAATGGAACTGTTGAACATGGTCATCTCTAGCCACAAGTGGCTCTACAAATAATTAACTGGGATTAAAGATTCCATTTCTTGGTTGCACTAGCCACATTTTAAGTGCTCAATGGCCACATAGGGCTAATGGCTACCATATTGGACCACGCAGATATAGAATATGTGCAAGATCATTGGTCTAGAACTCTACATAACTCTCCTGATCTTTCCTCGCCCAGAGACACTGGCATATTGAGATGGGGGGGTGTAGGGGGCGGGGAAGGCAAAGGACAAAGTCAGAGAGATTTTCCTGAAACTATAAAGAGGCCGCCCTGCCTCCTCAGTAAGACTTCTCCTTGTTGCCTCTGGCCTTCTGTGCAGGGCCAAGGTCAGGACTCCGTCTGAGTGTGTTACCTAGGACTCAGTGAACACTCGCTGGGATTCCTGTTCAGGAACAAAAGCCCCAGACCGCACAGAGCCCTGGGAGACGTCTGAGGCCATGGAGGCCTTAAGTGGCTAGTGGCCAGTTCTGCTTGGCCATATTGGCCTTTGCATCATGCAGATGCCAGCCTTTGCCAGTATAAACCTAGGATGGCACTCTGCCTTCCAGGGTAAGAAATTCCAGGCTCATTTGCTAGGGAGAGATTCTCGTTATTCATTACTACTCATTATCTTTCATCATGTATGCTGGTATTGGCTACTTGGTTAATATTATACATTACTCATTATTGCAGCTATTTTTCCAATGCCCACCAAATGCCTGACCAATTACCTCTTTAATCCGCACAACAAACCTATGAGGGCGAAACTGTGATCCCATTTTACAGATGGGAAAACCGGGGCTAAGATGGACTCACTGGCTCCCCCAAAGCCACATGGCTAGTCAGCAGTGGATCAGGATCCAAACCTCACCCTGTTCTCCATTCCATACACACAGCCTTATCATCCAGGGCTTCCAACAAGTAGCCAGGAATAAGTGCCTAGTTTTCCAAATCCTCAGCGATGCTCATTCTCAGCATGCAATTTCCTTATCTGTTTCACTTCCCAACCACTGTCCATTGACCAACCCTCCCGATCTGTGGTGGTTTGTAAAATGGCCCCAATTGTCTACCTCTCCCCATAGCCATGCTTTCTTGCAATGGGACTTGGCGGTTCCTTTCCTGAAGAGCACAATGTATTTCACAGACTGTGTTTCTTTATTTTATTATTAAATTTATTGGGGTGACATTGGTTAGTAAAATTATATAGATTTCAAGTGTACAGTTCTATAGTACATCATCTATATATTGCATTGTGCTTTCACCACCCTGAGTCAGTTCTCCTTCCATCACCATATATTTGTGTTTCTGGATCTAAGTTGACCTTGTGACTTGCTTTAGCCAACAAAACATGGCAGAAGCAGCATTGTTCCAGTTCTAAGAATAGGTCTTAAGAGGCATTGGATCCCTTCTCTTTCTCTCTCTCTCTCCCCAACCCCCCATCCCCACCGCCTGCTGCCACCACCTAAATGAGTTCAGGCCAGCCTGCTGGATAATGAGAAATAAATGCCCAGTTGTGTCCACTGCCCAGCTAATAGCCAGCCAAGCTCTGGAAGCGAAGCCACCTCACTGACCTCCAGCTGACCACAGATGCATGGGGGAGCATACTCAGGAAAGAAGAACTGCCCAGCTGAGCCCAGCCCAACTTGCTAACCCACAGATTCATAAATAAATGGCGGTTGTTGACATCACTGTATTTGCAGTGGTTTGTTTCACAGCAGGCACTAACTACAATACTCTCTCCAAGCCAGATGGTTTTTCTTAGGATCTAAGATGTCCTCATGTTGTACCTTTCCCTCCTCAATTGACTGGTTGTCTTTAGGGCACAAGTGCTTCTCCAGAGACCCTGAAGCACATCAACCTGGCAAGATTCCATAGCGCTCCTCCTGTCACCAGTCCCTGAACACCATGAATCCACATTGCTCACTAAGCAACTGACAAATGAGAGTTTTTATTTACAAAGTATAAGTTTTGGGCCATTGGACATGAGATTCATTCCCACCTTTGATTTTGAACCAAACCACAAAACTTCCCACATCTACTGAGATTCTTGCTTTTCTTTCCTTTCTTCATAGCCAGGCATCCAGAGGAAAATGTTTATCCCTCCGAAATCCATCAGCAGCCAGCAGGGCTGAATGAGCCTCACCCAACGCATTTTCAGTTTTCCCTTTGGATCCATTGATCCCAGGCCTTCCCAAGCCTGAAGTGGAGC
This sequence comes from Rhinolophus hipposideros, assembly GCF_964194185.1. Classification (NCBI taxonomy): domain Eukaryota; kingdom Metazoa; phylum Chordata; class Mammalia; order Chiroptera; family Rhinolophidae; genus Rhinolophus; species Rhinolophus hipposideros. The sequence goes on from NC_138061.1 coordinate 11,139,848, forward strand.
TCACATTGGAAATCCTGTAAGGCCTCGTGTCTGGAACAGTGCTGTAGAGCCCATGACACATTTCACGCAGCTGGAAGTGGGATGCTGGAAGCTGGGTGATGGCCAAGCTGGGCTGTTCCAGAAACCTCCACAGAGCCTCAGTGAAACGTCCCATCACTCATGCTCTGGGCTTCATGGTTTTGCTCTATGGAGATGAGCATTCCTAAGCATTTTCCACGCTGTGCTTACGCAGTATGTCTTAGTCACCTACTGTATGCAGGCAAGTTTGGAGGGGTATAGTGAAGAAGGAAAGAGGCCTCTGGTTGGAAAGAGCTCACTGGTGCTCAGGAAGCAAAATGACGACAGACCCTGAAGGGCAGAATAAAACAGGGATCCGGCAGAGAATAAAAACGGATATAGCTGGTGTTTATGGACACTCAGTATTTCCTAAGGACGCTTCCAATTACTCTAACATGCATAAATTCATTTACTCCTCACCTCTATCCTATTACGAAGGCACTGTTACCTGTCCCGTTTTATAGATGAGAAAACTGAGGCATAGCAAGGTTAAGTAATACAGGCAGTCTGCTACTGTTCCTGAAAATTTACATGAGGATTAAATGTATGGAAGTTGAAAATAATATTGAATGTCAAAATAAATAAATAAATAAATAAATAAATAAAATGTATGGAAGTTGAGTCACAGACTGATGTGTTACAAATAAAGCTCCATTTCAAGAATGTGAAACAGAAACTATCTAGCCCAAATGTTTTAGAATGTACTCCTGATTGTTTAAACATTAAAAATTATTAATGTATCAAAAGGACTAAAGCCCTAAAATATTAAATATAAATATAGACAAAAGCATTACTAACGTACTTTCTTACACCAAATCCCTGAGTTCTTGGCTGACCTGACCTGGGGTTTGTAAAGCAAAGAGAGTCAGTTTTCACCTGGGTCAGAGCGTTTGCTGAGCAGGAGGCTCAGCAGTGCCGGAGACCAGCTCAGCTCTGAACGTGCTCCTGAGCTGAGAGGCTCTGTGCCTGCTGAGTGGAGCAGAGGCTGGGAGCTGGCGAACCTGAATTTGACCAAGGGCTTCTCCCCTTATATAGCTGGGTGTCCTTGGGCTAATCACTTAACCTCTCTGAATCTCTCAGTTCCTCATGACAGCATGGAAACATTGATAACAACTTTCTAGGCCTCTGAGTGAGTTCTGTGAACTGTTCAGCCCTTATGCTCCACGTCAGGCTTCTTGAAGTGCATGGTCCAGCGACCTGCAGCCTCAGCGTGCCCTGGGAACATATTTGGATGCAAATTCTCAGGCCCTAACCCTAATGGATCAGCACCTCTGAAGGCAGGGCCCAGAAATCTCCTCCAGCAATCCTTAGCCTGGAAAAGTTTGAGAACTAGCACCTTAAGAGATGTCAGTTCCCAGGAGAGTCCCAGTGGTCCCGAGAGAGTTAACAAGAGTGCCCCTTTCGTTCTCAGAAGTATCTCAGGATGGATGCTAAATCGTATGGTGCCTACACGTAGCTCACATGAGCCTAGCAGCCTTCCTAAGAGATAAGGATGACATATCACCATGGAGACCAGGCTACGAAAAGGGAAGGAGGCAGGAATGAAGACAGGTGGGCAGGCTTTCTCTAGGGGGTGCCCTTTGGGCAACTAAAAACAACTAGAATTAGAGATCATGAGCACAGACTCCAAGACCTCAGTGGCCCAAAGGATCCTGGCTGTTGGGGCCATTTCTGCGTCTACAATCACACCATTACATAAATGCAGGGTGTCCTCGCTTTCACAGAGCCTGGGTGTGCTCTCAGAATTCCATATACAGCACTCCAGGCAGCTACTGGTTACCTGCCAGACCTGACTCGATCCTCTCCCTTCATCCTAGAGATGAGCAAACTGGGGACCGGACAATAACTCCTCCATGGCATACAGAGTGTTTGCAGGGTGTGGAGTGCCTCACAGAGCGAATTCTTCCTGATCCTTTGCAACTACAAGTTACCTGAGAGTGAATTACCTTGTATGGCTGGGTCTGCTGAGAAGAAAGGAGAGGAACATTGCAGATTTGGTGAAGCAAGCCTGAGTCGTCTTGGGGGAAGTAACTTCAACTTTAACCTAACCAGGTAGAGATCACCCATTTTGCAGATGAACAAACGGAGGTGCAGCGAGATTGCCACGGTGGCTGAGGGGAGCCTAAGTTGAACTTCGTGACACCACTTGGTCCTTGGGTATTTGAATTGAAACAGGGGTTGCCTTTCAGACTTAAGGAATTTCACTTCCTACTGGCCTGAAATTCTTCTACTGGGATTTCATGCCTTTGGATCCATGAACAGTTTGGTCTTGTAGAGTCGTATCTGTGCGACTAGTGCCCTTCTCTGCAAATGCGATCATAAGTTGGCAGTGAGCCACGCATGAGGCCGTCTCACCGGTTTGGTCATAGCTACACCTGTCCTTTCATTGTTTACTCAAAATTACACTTTTAGTTGATTTGCTTGTTTTTTTTTTTAATAAGGTTAATAAATTACCGTAAAAGAACACATCACATTACTATTGGAAATGGAAAACCAGTTTCATTTACCATAACTCGTTAAAACCAGTATATAACTTTCAAATTATAAAAATGGTCCTCAGTGAAGTAACTCCAATCAACTTGCGTGACGCCAGCGCAACACACGGTACACATGGGAGATGCCAACACACCAGGGCGGCGTGAGGCTGGGAGACGGGAAGGGAAAGGAATTCCCATTTCTGCACTGAGGCTGCCCCGTGCCTTTCAGGGAACGCCCCGGGAGTGGAGAGAGGCCTGGACATGGCCTCGGGAAAGCCACTGCCAGGCCAAGCCTCAGTGTCTTCAGCTCTAACATGAAGCTCAGTGGGATCCTTTTTCCTTCCCAGGATGCCTGGGAGGTCAATTAATTGGGATTGTGACTGTTCTTAAGCTTTACAAACAGCAAAACAGCAGCCCAAAACTGAATGCTCAGATTACTTTTCTTAGTTAGTTCTCCCCACAGTGTGAGGCAGCCGCTCCTGAGCAGATGGTGGTTGCACAGGGAAGGCTGATGTCTGAGGAAACCTTGTAACAAGTGTCATGGCCACATGTAAACAGAAAACAGTCACTGAGCAAAACGCAAACAAGAGGAGACCGTCAGGGCGAGGGAGAGCAAAAGCGCAGTATGCAGGTCATAAAGGGATCACACAATTGCCCTAAGCTGGCTTCAGATTTAACACTGAGCTTCCTGGTGGCAAAAGGAAAAAAAGTCAGTTGTGAAGGAGGAGAACACAGACGTATTTCGGCTTCTCGGGGGACACAGAGCTCCTCTTAGCCTTGAATTAAATAATTAATTTCTCACACAGGGTTTAAGGTAAGGACACTAGGGGACAGGAAAAGTAGTCTCTATCCCAAGGTTGCACATCCTGCCTCAGCAGCCCCTGCAGGTCCCAGGGTCACTTCTGAATCTGACAGTGCAACCTGGCTGCTTTTGGATTCACGCTTCCTCTCTGTCTTATTTTGCAACTATTTCTACAGTGCACAGTGGGAAGAGGGATGAACAGTTCCAAGTCTGGGTTCAGGGACCCCACGCAAGACAACTGACTCTTGCCAAAACTTCTCCATCTGGTGGTGCAGCCACGCAAAATCATTTTAGGATTGCAGTCATATCAGAAATGCTCACACGGCAATACTGAATGGGAAAAAGGCAGAATGCAATATTATAGGTATGGCCTGATTTCACCTACGTATATTAAATAAGTCTAGAGGTAAACAAAAAGGCCAAATGCAGGGGGGTTAGGAACACAGAACAGGTGCTGGAGCCAGTGGTCTGTCTGGGTTCAAATCTTGCCTACCACAGCCACTTATCTGTGCGGCCTCGGGCAAGTCAAAACCTCTCTGTGCCTTTGTTTTCTCACCTGTAAAATGCAGGTAATATTAGTTCCTACTTGATACAGCTGTTTTGAGAAGTAAATTAATACATAAAAAGCACTTATAATGTGCCCGGCACACTGAGCTTTCAGTGTGTGAGTGTGTGTGTGTGTGTGTGTGTGTGTGTGTGTACACGTGAGTGTGGGGGTGTGTGCGGCCACTGAGAAAAGTCCAAAAGGAAAAAATCCAAAACGCTACATGTCATCTGGTGATGATTTTCATTTTCTTCCTTATGATTTTCTTTACTTTTCAAATGATTTTCTTCATTTTACTCTTCTACTCAGGGAGGGAAATGCTTTGCGTTTGACTTTCATTATCTGCAATATCAGGATCATGAGCTTTGTTCAACATATCTCCCAGGGTCACTGTGAGCTTCAAAGGAGCCATTGAACTCAGGGGTTTACAAACTGTGAAGTGCTGTACACAGTTGGAGAATTGCCTGTGTAACCATAATGGAGCCTCTTTGGGCACAGTCTCCCACGGGTAGGCCGTGTGGCTTTGTCTCCCTCACACTCCGACACAGGATCTGGAATGGGGACTGCCTCCCTCACTCAGGTAAGTCCTCCCTGAGCCCCATCCCCAAAAGGCCTCTTGAGCAGGAAAATCATTTCTCTCCTCAGCTATCAAATGTTCACCAGCCCCTCAGGTCTAAAAGCTGGAGGGTCCTTCATCATCCCTTCGTAGAGGAAAGAATATCTTTCCTGCACCCTCCCACCCACATGCACCCCCCCACCCCCACAACAATCTGGCCTCTGAATGTTTTCTATTAAATTCAGTGATTTTTTTTTTAAATGTGCACTGGGCTCCTTCCTTGAGCATTTATCTCTCCACTTGGAGGATATCTGGAGCCAGCCCCCTTCTCCAGCATCCTGATCCAAATTCATATCTAGAAATGATATTTTTAAAAACCAAGAGATCTTCTAGGCTTTTCCAGATTTTTTTTGTTTTTTGCACATTTTTCCTTAAAGCGAACTTGGCATCTTAAGTGAGATACCCCCGTATATTTATGGGAGTTTAATAACATCTTCCATTAATAACACAGACAAACTAATTTACCCAAACGTGTCTGTTTTAAACTCTGGGAACAAAGGGTGGGAGGATGAAAATCAATCTTTCCTTTGTACTTGAGCCACTGACCCGTTAAAGCTTTGAAGATCATTTCTTTAAGAAATTGTGAGGAGTTATTTAACTACAAACAGCAGCTACCTTCCCATTCCAGCTGCGTAATCAAGCATAATAAATTAGAGTTTAAAAAAAAAGTTGACTCCATTTTTTTTTTTTTTTTTGTATAACCGAAAATCCTTAATAGCACTTTGACAAATCGGCTTCACGGCAGACACCAGCGAACTTTCCTTGCACTGGATGGAGCTGGTTAAGTCAAGCTGAAGCCGTTGGGAGACATTCCTGATTGGCGGCCATTGGGAGAAACCCAGGTTTTACCTTAGAATCAGGCTTGATAAAGTTCCTGCTGCTGGCAGGAGTGAGTGAGCTTTCCTGTGAGACCCAGCCACACTGCTTGCAGTGGCAATTTCCAACCTCCACCCTGAAGCCCACCCCACCGAGGGGACAGTGCATTGAGAAGGGGCAGTTCGGGCTGGCCCCAAGGGATGGCAAGGACCCTCCCTCACAAATCTGGCCAGCATTCTTCCATGCAAACCGTTCTGATCCACTTTGATAAAAATCAGTCTCTGTGGGTCTTGAAAGAGTCAAAGGCCCTTCTTAATCAAATGATCAACTATTCATTTTGAAAGCTTGACTGGTTCAATTAAGATCACAGGAGGAGACAGGCTGGTCATATTACCCTCCTTTCCAGCCGGCCGGGCCAGTTGCTGTCCCCAAAACCTACCTTTGACCAGCCCACTCCTGTGCTTGCCCAAATGCTCCACCACCCCCCGGTGAAATCTGACCACCCTTCAAGGCTCCATTCTTCTCCCACCTCCTCCCAGAAGCCTTCCCCGCCCCTACCAGCTGGCAGTGCTTTCCTCCCTCTGAAACCTTGCAGCCATATTGTGTGTCCCTTCTCTGGGGGCTTCACTGTGGTCTGCCCTACACTGCTCTTTGCTTTACGAGCAATCAGACTGCAAGTTCCTTGAGCCTTGCCGCAGGACAGGGCCTCCACCCATACTCCCTGATCACTGACTAAAGAGGGGCCTTTGTAACCCCTGCGTGGGCCTACTGCAAACAGGCAGCCCTTGGTGACAAAGGGTCGGCTTCCAAAAGTCCATTTGTGAGTCAGCTGATTGGAATTTAGAATGTACTTTTTCATTTGCTCCAGTAACAATGTTCTAAAATGATGCACTAATGCCCCGGTGGTGGCCAGGTCGCAGGCTAGCCCACAAAGTCCTATTTTGCCTATAACATAACTGCAATACTATTCAACAGACACGCTCCAATTAACAATGTCAACCCACTGGCAGCTAAGTAGTTTTTTATGGGCTAGCCTAGGAAACTGACCCCATTTTCCACTAAAGGGAAATGCTTTGGTGAGAGGCACACTCATGTCCCAACACTCCCATCCATCCCCCTGCGACAGCAGCTGGTAGAGTACAGAAAGAGGACAAAGCTATGAGTTCCCTATCCTTCTGCTTTCTTCCCCTGATCCGGTCAGCCTGGTTGCACCTAAAACAAAGTAAGGGGTGAGGGGCTCAGGGAACCCTTGCTGACCAGAGCCTACCCCTGGCAAAGCCGATTGTCTAATGGATGGGGGCAGCAAGGGTGGTGGTAGGGCTATAAGATTAGGGATTGAGGGACAGCTCCTCTATCACAGGTCTGTGAAGATCTGCCTTTCCAAGCATGCTCAAGCCCAGTCCTCAGATGTGTTTTCTCCCAAGGCATTATTCTAATCAGGAGATACAGCAGAGACACACGTGTTCTCTGATGTTACCTTAACTTGGACTCTAATCTTTCCCCTTCTGTCCCTGGCACAGGGCCACATGGAGTGGTGCCTCCCTCCACACCCCCAGCCTTAGAGCACAAGGTCACATAATGCCAGGACCTCCTGGGCTCCAATCCTGCCAGTCTGTCCACATGTGGCAACTTAAGCCCGCTGAATTTCTAGTTTTTGAAACAACACTTCAGGGATAGCATGTTTTCTATCTTCCCACCAGTTAAGCTGCCCCCTATGAGCTCCTACCTTCAGATTTTGTGTACTACAGACAACAAAATATATATTTATTATTATTGTTTGTGAACTACAGACACAATAATATACATATCAGTAGTACACAAACAATTGCATATATATATGTGTATATATATATATATATATCCTCTGATCAAGTGACCAATAAATTATGTCTAAGTTAGTGGGTTTTTTTAAAGAAATGACTCCACCCCAAATTTCAGACCCACCCTTTATGCAGTTCATATGACCCCAGAACACCTTTTAAACTAATATATTAACACCAGGCAGATTGACCCTGGAAGCAAAGTCAGAGACCTGCGCCGTGTGACTGTTGGAGAATTCTAATGGCCGAAGCCCAAAAAGGGAAGCTTTTCAGAGCTGCCTTACCTTGTCGCTATACCACTTTGCAGACGCTGAGTTAGAACCCATTTAAAGCATTCAAGCATATAATCAAATTTCAGTAATGAGTTATTAATTAAGCAGGGGCAACCAATTCTCTGCTAACTGCCTCATAAACAATCGACAGGAGATTTGTGAATTTTGACTTCCTGACACTATTAAACAAATCAATATTAGGTTTCAGACACAGCAATTCAGACAGTTTTCTCTGTTATTTGGCAGCCATCTGCCTGGAATACTAATGAAAGAATTAAGAGCTGGAGATTTTGCATGTGTTCCATCAAAAAGATCCTTATCTGTGGGGAATTGGGGCCTGATTTGCATGGAAGAAGTCTTTGCTTTTGTAGGTACAATTTTTTCTCAATATGTCACTCATTAGTATTTATAAAAGCACTGGGCAGTGGAACGTCCTCCCAGCATCATAGCAAGTGGTCAGAGCCTACTGGAGAGAGCGCGGAACAAAGCAATTCATTTATTTATATATTTTGCAGACTGGTTAATTTATAGCTAACCTAACAAATGGAAAACTCGGGTCGAAGAATTCAGGCAAGCTTCTTACTCAGCTTTTATTTCTTTAAAAAAGGTCTGTTTGTTCCAGTGTAGAAACAGCTAACTAAACGAGGGAGAGTTTTTGGAAAGCCTGGACAACCTCTAAGTGGCAAGATGTGGTCCTCTATGTCATTTACCCTTGACTTTCTCTCTCTTCTCTTTATTAATTTCCCTTCAGTTGTTCACTTAACTCAATAGCAGTGTTGTTAAAAAATAACTTGTAAGGATAATGACAGAGATTTAACTCTGTTTATCTAAGGAAGAAATATAGTACAGGCAGTAGCAGTTTAAGGATCTCTCACTCCTTCCTCTATGAACCCCAGGCCCAAAGTGGGGAATTTGTTCAAGGGGTCACTCGGTCTGTGTAATCCATTCATTCTCTGGCCTCCTGACTTAGTCGGCCTAAAAGGTGCCAATTAGGAGTCAACCTGATTGGGACTAACATAGTGATAAGGACCCTTTCCAGGTAATTAAGAGGCAGAAGGTCCCTTGCTTATCATGTACTGTACTTATCTAAACACCTTGAAGGCAAAAAAAAAACACCCCACAACTGAGAGTGTGTGTGTGTGTGTGTGTGTGTGTGTGTGTCTACAGATATACACACATATTAGATTTACAACGGGTCCTTACACAGCCTCCCTGACATATAGCAAGATGAGTTCATATTCCAAAATTCAATTCATAGACAATATTTCAGAAGTATAGCAACTGGTTGTGTCATACCTCTCTGTTTACTGAAATAGGTAAGGGGAAGACAAGAAGAGGGACCCATCACAAGTGGGGTGTCCACTCTGTGTTTGGCCCATTCCCACACATTGCCTCCTTTCATTCTCACCACACCGTAAAGCAGGCCCTGTGGATATTCTGTCCTTAACCTGTCCAGGGTCACCCGGAATGTAACAGGTGACCTGGTGCTACTTGACTGCGTAACCCATTCTCTCTCTGCTCTGGCTTGCTGTGAGGTGTCACTGTACAACACCCTTTGTCATGCAGAATCCCTGCTAATCTTCTTCAAATATCTTATTTTGGTTTTCCTTTTAAAGCCAGCAGTTAGAACAATACCAATGGTTAACCATACATGTGGTTTGCTGTTGAGGACATGGATATTTCCTTCACTGTTTTGCAGAATTAGAACTTGGCTTTCAGATTTCAAAATATTCACGTCACCTTTGCGGTCAACACCTCCTTAGTACTATTAGTTTGAAATTACTACAGATTGTTAAAATAATTAAAGAGAAAATTCAGAAACCATCTCTGCCCCTTATCAATCTTATATTCTTTGCTTTGATAGGGCAACCCGGAAACACACTACGTATGCATTTAAAAACATATTAGTTCAGAGCACTGGCCATATGCCAATAGACAACTTGAACACTCAAGGTTGACATTTCCAATTCCCTATTCTTGGTTGATACTATGTCAGTCTTTGAATATTATTTCTAAACAGCAGAATCTACTCTAGTCAGTGTAAGCAGGAAGGGATTGATTAAAGAGGATTAACTAGCTCATAGAACCGTCAGGAGGGCTCGAGAACCAGATCTGGACGCTACAAGAAATCCTGCAGCCAAGGGGCCACTGTGCCAGGAGAAATAACCAGCCCACACCGTGCAACGGCTCGACTATAAAACTCACTGAGCAGAGTCTATGATACTGAACAACCGATTCCAGAAACTCCACCTCAGCCAGATCCAAACACAGATGCCTGCACCCCCTTCGCCAGCACATCTGATTTCCCTGTGCATAGATAGCTACCAACTTCTATTGCTCACTTCACTTCCAAGGTTTGGGGGGCACATCTGCTTGGCAGAATTCACATCCTATACTGATTCCCGGCTGCAAGGGAATCTGGGAAATGTAGTTTTGTTTTGTTTTTAGCTCTATAACAGTGACAATACAAAAAGATGTATATCCTCTGATCAAGTGACCAATAAATTGGTCTAGAAGGGAGTTCTGATGAGTAACAAGCGAGCTAATCTGCAAAATTAGCCAGAGTCATGGTGGTCACGGCTTTCCTTTGATTAAAACAAACCCATAGCTACAGAGTGTAGGTGCTGACACAGACTTTCACATCTCTAATTTAATTTCCATCAAAATCTTCTTAGCTGGGTATTTACAATTTTATCTGCAGATGAGAAAGACTGACTCTTAGAGACATTAAGAAACTTTCTCAGTATCGTACATTGCTGAGCTTTGCTTGCTGTATCCTAGGTCAGCAAAAGAGCTTTCACAGTGAAAAGATCACAGAACTCAGCCATCGATGAGCTGAGTGACGTGAATGAGTTTTTATTTGACTTCCCTAAAGCCCAGTTCACTCATCTGAAAAAATGGAAATAATTGCCACTTCCCGGGTGGAGCAGGGAGGATTGAATAAGGTAACATATCCTCTAGATTCAGATTCAGAATATGACTGAAATAAATGTTAAATAAATGTATGAAGAAATTTAGAAAAACACACAAACAAAAGGGAAGATTGTTCTAACTTTTCATTCCCTGACAACCATCTTCTTTTGCTGAGTGGGACATGCTTTACTTGATAATCTGCCTGATGCAGGAAGGTTTCATGGCCAATAGCTCAACGTTCAAATAGGATTATGTGTCCAGGGAAAGGGAACCTTTTAGAGTAGCAGTGGCTCACTTTAAAAACAGGAGGCCTGTTAACACTCAGGCTTAATTAAACTGATTTCTTGATGAATCTAGTGTGACAGGGACCAAAACTGTTAACTGTTAACACGCAAGTGCTCCCAGGCTTTCCCTGGGGAGAAAGAGAAAAGGGCATTTTAAGAGCTGTTGTTGAGGTTATTCAGTGTCTCTCCCTTAATGTTTTTGTGATGATGTAAGTCAAATTTGGAATTCCTTTTCAATTAGTTTTGGCTGATGGGTTGTGCTTCTTTGAATATGACCTCTCATAGACTAGGTCACATAGGGACTGACTTATATTTGGGTTACAACAATTTTTAAAACCTTGGCCAATGAGGCAGTGCCTTATTTAAAGGTTCATAGCTTAGGGGTTCGGGCTCTCAGAGGGTGGGGTTAATAGGCAAAAATCTTGCAAGAAATCTCTGCCTTCATTTGTTGCATGTAGATTGAATGCAGAACATGTGTCAAACATATATATATATATATATATATATATATATATATATGCACAACTATTTTTCTCCTTCGTGTTTAAAATTTTAATTATACAAGTGATACACCCAATTTTTGGTGCAAAGAGTTCAGAGTTAAAGACCATTTCACCATTCATTTCATTCAGAAAGAATAAAATAACACTTTTATGTACTTACTATGTCCCAGACACTGTTCTAAGTACTTTGCATGTATTAATTTATATTCTCCTCCAGACAGCACTAGAGATTTTTACTATTATTATCATTTGACCCACGAGAAACCTGACGCACAAAGAAGTTAAGAACTTGCCTGAGATTTCACAGCGAGCATGTCGTAAAACTGGGATTTCAACCCAGGCTGTCTGGTTCCTGAGTCCGTGCTCTCTTACCCACCACGATATGCTGACTGCAATCCCACTGACCTCCCCAGAGGAAAATAGTATTGTCATTTTTCTGTGATGCCTCCCACCCCAGATATTTTTCTTCCTGTTTACATAATCAGGCAAAACTATAAAAATACTTAATTGAGTTTATTATACATTAACAGAGTGGTTCTCAAAGTGTGGTCCTTTTCAGTCGCATTACCTGAAAACTTGTTAAAATGCAAATTCCCAGACCCTACCTTAGACCGACTGAATCAGAATCAGAAACTCTAGGGCTAGGGCCCAGCAATCTGTGTTTTAACAAGTCTTCCAGATGATTCTAATGGACGCTAAAGTTTGAGAACCATGGCACTGAAGGTATGCAATGAGTATTCCAAGAAGTAGACACCAACATAGGATTAAGCGTGTAAGAATCTCATTAAGGGAAATTCCTGGATGAGAGAATATAGGGCAGGAGCTATGCAGGAAGGAACAGAGAGGAAGTAGGAGGAATTCTGGGAAAATCATTAGTCTGCCATGCAAATCTGATCCAGAGAAAGGGAAGGGGAGAGAGGGTTATCAGAAGCAGCTTAGACTGCCACTGGGGAGGCCGTGAGCTCAAAGTAGGCCAGTGAAGGAGTCCCACGTCTCCCAGGAACAGGTTTGCTTTAGGATTCTTCCCACACCCAGTCACTGAGTGGGAGCAGCCTGTGGAAGCGTGGCATTGACTCAAACACAGCAACAGATTTCAAAATGCAACAATTAGGCTCCTCGATCAGAGATGCCACCTGGACCTCAATGAAGCATACTCTCGACGATGATATGTCTTAGAAATCTTTCCTCTTCAGGACGTATTAATCTGCTCACTCACGGTAACGGCTGCATCGTCTTCTGTTCTATGTGCAATCATCCCTCCATTCACATTTTACTTATTTCAATGTTTTTGCTATTTCATACAGTGCTTTAATGTTCATGCATCATATACACTAGAGGAGTCACCAAGAAGTCGCTAAATTCCAATGTGTGTGCGTGTGTGTGTTTCATTTTAATAATCACTTCCACATTCTCCTCCAAACTGGCTGCATCAATTTATACTCACATGAACAGAAAATAGGTAAAAGTAACCATTTCCCCACACCCCAGCCAATGCTAGATAACATCAAACTTTTAATATTTGCCTATCTGATGAATGAAATGATGTCTCATTGTTGTTTTAATTTGCATTTCCCTGATTACTAGTGAGATTGATCACCTTTTCATGTTTACTGGCCATTTGTATTTCCCCTGTGAATTGCCTATTTATATCTGTATCATTATTATTAATTTACACAGATGTTGTAACGACTAAAATACAGACTTTATTTCCAAGTATTAGTAAACTAAGAGTATCTTTTTTATCATTTTGTTTTTTCAACTAACAAACAATGCATATATCTTGAATGTTTTAATGTTGAATGGCTCCTTATACACAAAAGGGTTAATTTCAGAACCAGTGGATTCTGCAGACGGTACACTCCAGACAGCCCACCACCTGCCTGCCGCAGAAAACAGAGGGGGCCGAACCCCAGTTCCCTGGGAGTGCCAGGCCTGCCCGTGCTGGGCTTTCTCAGATCCTGCAAACCTCAGCCCTGCACAGGACGGTCCCAGACTCCCAGGCAACCCAAACACACATTGCCTGGGAGGGTCTCCAAGTGATGTGGCATCAGTGAAGAGTGATCTAAAGAGGAAAGGCTTGCCTTTTTGCCTCACTTTCAGCCCCGTGTCCTGCTAGGGAGTCAGCTGACATTGGCTTGAACACTGGCTCTGCTCTTTACTCTTTGCGCAAGCTCAGGCAAATCATGAAACCTCTCTGAGTCTCAGTGGTCTCATCTATAAAATGCAGATGACCTTACCCTTCCTAGAGCTGCTGTGAGAATCAAAGGGCAGCCCCCAACCCAGAGATGAGCACATTAGACACTCAATGAATAGTTGCTGTCATGACTGCACTATGTGTTACTATTGCCAATTATCATTAAAACAAAGGAGAGAGAAAGGCGTAAAAGTATCTTCCTGCCAGTTTATGTTAGAGAGAAGGCGCCTTCAGTCCTAACCTCCCACAAGAACCCTGGGATGTGGCTCTTCCCACAACGCACCTCTGCAGCCCCTTCTGCAGAAGACCCTGAAGCCAAGCCTGGGAATCTACTTGGTGCTGCCCCCACAGGAGCCTGTCACTCTCCCAGCACCCCAGCCAGGCCCAATTTGGCACTGACTTCTTTGTCTCTTGCTGCCTGCCTTAATCTTATGATGCCAATTAACTTTAATGAAAGTTACATGGGAAAATTGCGGGGTGTAGACACACAAATATGTCTTTCGTAGGGAAACAAGGACAGCCTCAGAACCGAGGCAATTTCCAGGTGGAAAGAAATGTGGAGCTTCCTGTCTCCTCCGGGTAAAAGAGGATTTGCGAAACCCAAAGAAAATAACTCTTGAAGCAGAGGGTTGAACTGTGCCAAGTTTGTGACACGAAGGAAGCCGCTCCCAGAAAGGAAGTTCTAATTAAGACTGACAGCACTGCTGCCACTCCCGGGGGGGACGGGAAGGCATTTCTCTTGGACAGGTAAGCGGGATCCACCCACCCACATGAGCCCATGCGGGTCCTGGGGACACACCTGACTGCTGGTGATGGATTTCCCCCACTTGTATTTAATTACCCTAATTCCTCACATCTGTAGAGCCTTTCAGAGTTTGCAGCACACCCATTGTCTTACTTTAGTCTCATAACCACCCCTTAGTGTAAGAATTGTTTGGGTCCCCATTTTGTGCATGGGCAAAAACAAAACCCAGGAAGGTGAGGTGATGTGCCCAGTGATGAGACGATGAGAATGCAGGTATATCCCACTGCATCATGCAGCCTTCCCCACGTTTTCCCTCACCCTCCTGAAGACTTCCTTACTGTGACAAGCAAACTCACCAGGGGCCTGAGAACAAAATCACAGGTAGCCTGATGTTCATTACAACAGCTCCCTGCCATTGCCAAATCCTTATATTCTATACCTGAGAGATACCTCTAAGGTGCCTACGCTTCCTCCCACACCACATTGAGACATACCTGCAGCAGGTGTCGCACTATAAGGGGCTTTTGCCTTCTAGGCTATACCCTCCCTGCGTCTTGTTCACACATTTGTGGCAGGGCTCTTCTTTTTCCCCCATACCACCCTGCCCCACCAAAGGACCACGAAAATGGGCACCCCAATTACATTATTATAATGTTCATCTTAAAAGAATTCCTTTGAAATGATTAAATAATAGCTCCCATTTTTCAAGTGCAGACTGTATGTCAGGCCCTGTGCTTTGCAGGCTATACACATTACCTAACTTAGTCCTCACCACAGCCGTCTGACATAGCTATTTGTGGTAAGACAACTAATCCACCAAAGAGCGATCTCCCCTCCTTCCTTAGAAAGAGAATTGTAGCTGCAAGCATGGTTGCCCAGCTAAAGACTACATTTCCCAGGCTCCTTTGTAGCTAGGGCCATGTGACTACATTTAGATCAGTAGGATGTCCCTGCAAGTTATGTGTGCAACTTTTGGGTCATTTATTTAATCCCAAAGGATTAAATTAAATTAAATTAAAGCAAGCCCCTTACTATGATCACTCTCTCTCTTTCCTATTCGTGCATATTGGTTTTGACCATGTGGATGAGAACAATGGCCCAGAGGAGGCTGAGCAACAAGATGGAAGGGGTATGGTCCTAGAACAGCCTCATGAACAGAACTGCCCATCAGCCTCAACTGTTCGCCTCAGCTGTTTCCCTCTCATGACGCATGACAGGGAAAGAGACATACCTTTTTTGAACCACTGTATTTTGGCATCTCTTTGTTTTACTACTACAGCTTCAACTTTAAATAATGCGGTATTATTACGTCCATTTTACAAACAGCACACCTAAGCCTCCAAAAGATTAAGTGCCTTTTCCAAGTTCACACAAATACAGAGCAAGGATTCAAGCCCAAGTCTGTTGGATTCCAAAACCTCTGCAGCATAATTCAGTCAGTCATTTATCCATCTAAGCTTTAACGACTATGTAATAGATACAG
This sequence comes from Rhinolophus hipposideros, assembly GCF_964194185.1. NCBI lineage: Eukaryota > Metazoa > Chordata > Mammalia > Chiroptera > Rhinolophidae > Rhinolophus > Rhinolophus hipposideros. The sequence goes on from NC_138061.1 coordinate 11,155,374, forward strand.
GAATCCCAGGGTTTTGCCTGGACAGGACGATCATAAATCCACGCGTTGTCTTCCTCCCTGCCACCCTCAAGAGAAGGCCCTGCTTAGGAAGTGAGTTGCCCTGAGATGCTGACGAGTGCTGATTTCAAAATGTCTGCCTGGTCTTTGTGAAGCCATAAGTGGCTAGATGGCTCTGAAATGGGTGCCAGTTCTCTGGGCAACCTGGGGCTGGTCAAAGGATTCAAAGGAACAGAGACCACCTTGATTAATATACTAAAGGCTTTTCCCTTGGAGAGCAGAAGTCTGTGAAGATGAGGCTGCATTTGAGAAAATGTCTTTATTCCTTAGTATTTGCTAAACTGTTTGATCTCTGAGAATTAATATTTGTCATTAAAAGAGATATACGAGGTCTGACAATTAAGTTCATGAACACATCCTAGAAAAAGTGCTACAGACCTCATTGCTGAATATCACTACAGTCACCTTCAAAGTACTCCCCTTGGGAAGCTATGCACTGACACCAGCACCTAGTCCACCCTTCAAAGCAATTCTGGCACTCTTTTTCTGGAATGGCCATCAGAGCTGCTGTCATATTACGCTTGATGTCCTGAATGTCATCAAAATGTCTTCCTTTCAATATTTCCTTTATCTTTGGTTAAAGAAAGAAGTCATTGGGGGCCAGATCAGGAAGGCAAGGAAGGGTGTTCCAACACAGTTATTTGTTTACTGGCTAAAAACTCCCTCACAGACAATGCCCTGTGAGCTGGTACATTGTCGTGATGCAAGAGCCATGAATTGTTGGCAACAAGTTCAGGTCATATAACTTTTTCACACAGCCTTTTCAGCACTTCCAAATAGTAAAACTGGTTAACTATTTGTCGAGTTGGTGCAACTGCATAATGAATAATCCCCCTGATATCAAAAAGGTTAGCAACATCATTTCATTGCAACAAGTTCGCAAACTTAATTGTCAGGCCTCATAGGTAAGTGTGTGTGTGTTTTGCATATGTTCACATATTTGTGTGCATGTGTGGTTATGTGTGTGTGAGTTTACGTGTATGGTTTTGTGTATGTATAGATGTATTTGTGATGTGTGTCTATTATACATGCGTCACTGTGGCTATGTGTTTGTGTGTGTTTGTGTGTGTGTGTGCGTGTGCATGCTTGCACATGTGAGTTCACTGCACTTGTGTTTATGGCTTTGTGAGGGAGGGTGTGACCCACCAGTTGTCCACTGGATAGCTAGATGAATCATCCCTTCACACCTCCCCCTGGTGGGAAATCTGGAATAAGACCTAACGTGGCCAACCCCACCCAAAGTGTCCTGCTCAAGTCCTCCGGTCTTCTCCCAAACACACACACACACACACACACACACACACACACACACACACACACACGATACATGAACACTCACTTCTTTTCCGGTTTTGACCAAATCAGCCAGCTTCTGGAAATGAACTGCAGAGATACTGAAGCTCACAGACCAGCCACTGAAAGGAGGGAGATGAATTACAGGGCCAGGCCAATCCTCTGAGCAGAGTGTGGAGCTTTCCTAACATGGGGTGGAGACTCATCTAGAAGGTTTACAGGAGGAGGCAGGCTCTTGGGGAAGGAAGGGCCTGAGAAAAGGCCACCCAGTGAGGTGCTCATATCCTCTGTGGATAGATGACTTTTGTGCTTTGCTTTTGGAGTCTATGGGAATCCCATGAATTGGGCAGTTCTGCATCTTCCCCTGCTAGCATCATAATTCCTATTCATTACTCCCATCTCTCCAGTAAAGTCTGGCCCAGCTATGCAGCAATAAGTGACAAAGTTGCAGGGACAGAGAAACAGCCAGACAAGCCTGTGTGTCCTTTGCTTCCCTGTCATCCCCAGAGGTGCCCTGGCCCCCTCAGCCTGCCAAGATTCATAGCCCAAGGGTACCAGGCAGTGAGCATCACTAAGGTACATAGGGGTCCCAGGGGTGAGGAGCAAGGGCCAGGAGACCCCCCTGGAAAGGCAGACAGGAGACCAACCTATAGCTGCCCAATGTGTCCTGGATGGAGGTAACTCAAGCTGGGGATGGCTGAGGCTTGGGTTCTACCTACTATGTGCCAGGTCCAGGGCTTGGAGCCAGAGCTATGAATGCTAGCCAGGCACAGACCCTCCCTGCAATGAGCCACATTGCAGGCAGACAGGGGAGGGCAGGCAGACAGGGAACCAAATGATCAAAAGGCAAAGATATGAGCACTCTACCAGGGCCTGAGCTATAAATAAAATAACTGCTCGCACTCACTAAGAGCTCACTTGGGGGTGGTCTAGGCATTCCTCAGATATTAGCTCATTTGGCCCTTATATCAGTCTTATGAGGTGGGTATAATGATCCTTATCTCCATTTTACAAGTGGGGAAACTGAGGCATGGAGCGCACAAGTGACTTGCCCCATTCACACACCTAGTAAGAGGCAGGCTGGGATTTGAACCCAGGCAGTCTGTTCCCACCACCTGCATTGCCGTGTGTGAGGCATGACAGGGACATGAGGCAGCAGGAAACGGCCTCTGATTGGGGAGGGCAGGGCAGACGTCAGAGGGGCGTGGGTGCTCAGGAGGGATACCTGAGGGGCAAGAGTAACTTGGAACTTGGCAGGAGAAGGGGCAGAGGGGAAAGTTCTGGGCCCGGTCAGTGGCACAGAGCTGACAGAGCAGCAGTTTTCAGAGATTTTTACTGCGAGCCAAGATGAGCAATGCATTTCACACTGTGACCTATGCGAGTGTTTGCGTGTGTCACTAATGGCCTAGTTTCCTGAAGCAATGCTTACCCCAGGACGCACGTCAGACGCTAATATTTTCTATTCTACTCTAGTCCGTCTTTCGGAAGTACTGTGTAACACATCCAGCAGATTGGTTTTGGGATGCCCTGAAATTTTGTAATGAGCCGTGTGAAAAGCCCTCTCCAGAGTAAGTTTCTCAGGAGCCAGACGGAGGGCAGAGAATCAGCAGCAACGGCAGCGGCAGCGTGGCTGAGCGGGGCGGCACTAGGATGAGGCACACGAGACGCCTCCAGCGGGACATTTAAGAAGGCACTCCTCTCGGGGCTCAGCAAGGGTGGGACCGACACCTGAGAGTGACTGCCCCCTTCAGCTCTGCACCTTGAGCACCGTACTTGCCCCTCCCTTCTCAGGCCTAGGACAGGATACCCATTCTGGGCCAGGCCTCGTGCCCGGGTTTCAGGCACCATCACATGCAATCTTCCCAACAGCCCCGCTGTCCACTGAGGAAACTAAAGCCAACACAGATGCCCAGGGATTGTCAGCTATGACTGTGAGCAGCCCCCAGAAATCTTGGCTGATGGACAGCACCAGGACGCAGGAATGGCCGGGCTGGGGGTGGAGAGCCAGCAGAGGGCCACCAACAAGCAGCACTATCATCTCTGCTCAGGTTCACACGTGCTTATTGACCTTGGAGCCCAAACAGCGCCTGGATTTCCCAGAAGACAACTTCTCAAGACCATTTTTCTGGCAAGTTGCGAAGAGCTCAGCCTGGAAATCCTCAACAGTTTTCAACCTCTGTGTTTAAACAAGAGTGGTACAGAGAGCCCAGATTCTGGCCAGCTCTAAGTGTCACTAAAAGCCTAACTCGATATGGTGAGGTCCTGTCCTACTTGGAGAAAACTAATGTGTGCTTCACCAGAACAAATACAGTCATAACATCTGAAAAATCACACACTCACCAAAATGGCTAAAGTTAAAAGGACTGACAACACAAAGCATTGGTGAAGGGACAGAGCCACTGAAACTCACACACTGCTGGTGAGTGTGTGAATTGGTACAACTTTAGTAAACATTTTGTCAGTATCTACTAAAGATATGCAGGTCCTATGAAGCTGAGGTTTCTCTTCTAGGTATATACTTAACAGAGACGCACGAACACATATAAGAACATTCATAAGAGCAATATTCATAAGAGCCCGAAACTGGAAACAGCCCAAAGGTCCATCAATAGAAGAATGGTTAAATAAATGGTGGAAGAGTCATACGATAAAATACTGCACAGCAATGAAAATAAACTACTGATAATTGGGATGAATCTCAAAAATGTATTGTTGAATGAAAGAAACCAGACACAACTGAATCTAAATTGTATGGTCCCAGCTATGTAAAGTTCAAAAAACAGGCAAAATGAAACTATGCTGATTAGGTACATCTGCGTAAGTAATAAAACAAAAAAGAAAAGCAGGGAAGTGATTCTGTAAGAGTTCAGAATAGGGTTCACCTCTGAACCTGAGGGCTACAAGGGTGACTAGGAGGGCTTCTGGGGTACTGATAACGGGACCTTAAGTGGAAGTTACATCACTGTTTCCTTACAAGAATTCATTAATACGTAAACTGATGTTTTATGTACTTTCCTACCTGTGAGTTATGTTTCACGATTTTAAAATATGTATATTTCATTTTTTGTTGTTTTTTTAATGTGGACCCATCATCTGTGAGCCATTCATGTTCAAGGGATCCTGGATAGCGGCCAGCCCAAGGCTTCCAATGAGTTGGCCTTGGAGCCAGGCAGTCATGGATTCAAATCTGGATTCCACCAATGGCAAGCCATGTGCTTAAGCAAGTTACACAGCTTCTCTGAGCCTCAATTTCTTTACCTGTAAAATGGGGATGAAAATCCCTGTATGTGAACTGAAAAGTCACTTATACAAAACATATATATTCCTGGCACATTGGTAGGAGCTCAGCCGATAGCAGCTGAGATGGAGGTGAAAGCAAAGGTAATGGTGACTTGTAGTTCTGCTTGCCACTGACAGGAAACACTTTATAATGAGCAGCGCCCATTGATTGATTTACCGGGGTTTACCCCTGTTAACATCCGTCACGCCACCATGTCAGGGTGCCACCCAGGACCACAGCCAGCCTTTAGACCACCTGTGTGTGAATTAGAAAAATGCACCTCCTCTGTGGGTGAACACAACACACCACCCTGCACAGCGGCCCTGGTGTCCCTGGCACAGCGGTCTCCTTCTTAGGCATTTAAGGGTCTGTCCTGTGCTCACTTCTGAACCAAAATTGATTAAGATGAGAAAGCAAGTCAGATCCCACCCCAGAGAAGCATGCAGCCACATCCTGTAAAAGGAACACGGCCATTCACTGAGTCAGATTGCCAAATTCGGACTCTGTATTGATTAGGTTAGTGGGGCTCAAAGGGAAACTGTTACTAATGGCTGTTCTTCCTCAATCCAAGATTCTGGGGGAGGGGAGCATCAGGACCCCCGTGTTCTACCTGGATAAGCAGCATGAAGTACAGCCTAAAACCTATCTTCATCAAACGTTCATCTCCAGCAGACGTGGTTGAAGTTTGCGCCCAGGAGCAGGTTTGGAGGGGATAACCCCACTCAGTAGCAGCGTGCACACGCTCTGCATATCCAAGCTCTGGGGTGCTCTTATACACTTGGATGGTGACCTAGAAGAGGGTGAGACTCCTCCAGAGCCAGCAGCCCCAGAGAAGAGACCGGCTTCCTGGGGACTGGTACTGCGTCCAGGAAAAGCTGTCAGGGCCCAGGCCCCAGGAACCAAAATCATCTAAAAGATACCGCAGGTTATCAGATAAAGGAGTTGCCGCCCTTTGGAGACGGCTTGACAGGCCCAGAAAGGCTGCCTAATACTGCCTAATACTGCTGAGCCCATGTGGTTTTGATATCATGTCTCATTTTCTGCATGAATAAGAGACTTAGCCAACGTGAAGAAATCTTAAGTTCTCATTAGCAGCACACGAAGCCTCGCTCACCTGCTATCAACAGCCTTGAGGCCGCGGGGCTGATGGCACCCTCACCTGTCACACACAAGAAGAGCAGGGTTTTCCAAATGGTTACTCAGCAATTTAACAGAAAATGTGAAAGAAACTCCATCACTTTCCGGAGGGTGGGTCCTGACAAACAAGGTTTCAGGGCTGAGTTGAAGCGAGTGGAGAGCCCTGATGTTTGGGGGAGAAAAGAAACTCAGGGTCCCATAGGTGAAGTCAACTCTTGGGACCTCGGTGAAGTTTATGATTGGTGACTCCAATTCAGGCCCTATCTTGCTCCATCCAGGGAAGGGAAGTGAGAGGGAATGGATACTTATCCAACATCTACAGTTGTCAGGCTATATGTCTTCACCTCTGGTCTTCTTGAGCCATATTCCCACTTAACAGATGAGAATACTAAGTCAAACAGCAGGCAAGTGTCAGAGCCAGGCTTCCCAGCCTCTCAGCCAGCCACTGACCTCCGGGCTCTCCCTCCCCAGCCACAGCACCTGCTGCCAAGAAAGGGTCTGATAGCAGCCATTTACCCACCAGGGCAGACGCATCCACAGGACAGAGGTGGCTGAAATCTAGTAGGAAGACGGCTGAGATGCTCACTGCCTTGAAGGTGCATGTGCAAAACTCGCATGTTGAGTTGACTCACATCCAGAAACTTCCACTGGAGGACCCCTTACTGAACTCATCCATTCCAAGGCCCTGTACATGGTTTCGCATTTGTAATTCTGTATTCTTACACAATTGTCTCAGCTTTAGGCCTGAAATCTCCCTTGCTGCATGGATGCAGATGGTATTTGATTTGGGAAAGAGTTTTGAAGGTGTTGTTGATGGAGATGATGGAGGAGCTAAAGAATGCTTGAAGGAAGAGGGGTCATGGAGATGCTCTAGCCATGAGTAAAGAACTGGGCGTGCTTCAGGCCTGGGTGCCGGCCTTTGTGGAGGCTGAAAGGCCAGCCAAGTTGCCTCCTTGTCCCATTTGGCCCAGTGGGGAGGGACATGGCCCGTAGGGTAGAGCACAAAGGTTGCCGGTGACCGGCTGTGTCGGGACACAAGAGGACCGGACCTTGCCCGTCCTCCCAGGAGAGAGCTGTATACCTGTCCCAGGGCTGCCATGGCAAATTACCACCCCTTAGGTGGCTGAGAACAACAGGAGTTTATTCTCTCTCAGTTCTGGAGGCCAGAAATTCGACATCAAGGTGTCTTATGGTTGGTTCCTTCTAGAGGCGCTGAGGGAGTCTGTTCCATGCCTCTCTCCTCTCTCTGGTGGTTGCCGGCAATCTTTGGTGTCCCTTGACTTGCAGATGAATCACTACAATCTCCAACTCCATTCCCATTTTTCCCTGTGTCTTTTGTGTCTGTGTCCAAATTTCCCTCTCCTTATAAAGACACCAGTGACTGGGCTAGGGCCACCCTACTCCAGTATGACCTCATCTTAGCTTGATCACATCTGCAAAGACTCTATCTCCAAATAGGTGCTGGGTAAGGGGGGTAGACTTGAACATATTTTGGGCAGGGACACAATTCTAAAGGTGTCAAGGTCACTCTTGCCAGAGTGGCCTCCGGGGCTTCTGGCCCAATCTGTGGGGCCTCAATGGCACTGAATCCACATGCTACAGCCCTGCCCATGGGCCTCTGCATGGGGCAGGGCTGATCCCAGGGGTTCATATTCCTACAGGAAGGGAGAAGCCAATCAGGGGACTGTCAGGGCTTCTCTTACACATTCCACACCCCCAGAAAGCTTAAGGTCCCCCGGTTAACAAAGGAAGATGAAGGCTTGCCCCTTCACCAGTTACCCAAAAATCAAAGCATCATCTCTGGAGGCCTGCCTTGATTTACTCACTTGCAATTGGACTGAATGTGCCCCTTCCCCAAATCCATTTTGTGAAATCTCACCCCTAATGTGACGGCATTAGGAGATAGGACTTTTAGGAGGTGACTAGGTCATGAGGGTGGGGCCCTCATGAATGGAATTAGTGCCCTGATAAGAGCCTGCCAGGAGCTCTCTTGATCCTTCCACCATGTGAGGACACAGGGAGAAGACAGCCATCTATGAACCAGGAAGTGGGCTCACCAGACACTGAATCTGCCAACACCTCCATCTCGCACTTCCCAGCTGTGGGAAATAAATTTCTGTTGTTTAAAACCCACCCAGTCTATGGTGTTCTGCTGCAGCAGCCCAAATAGACTAAGACACCACCCTTCTCCATCACTCCTTTTTACCACCTCTCCTTAATCCCTGTGTCTTCAGATTCAGCTAGCTTTAGCTGATTTTCAAAAATTCAGGAAAGATAAAGTACAAGTGAGAAAGCATCCATGTGACAGACACTACAAATTGACTGCCAATTATAGATTCTCCCCTTCTTCCTTACTAACAAAATCCCAGTTTTGTTCAGGGTTGCAATGTACCCGGCTAGAAAACTTCATTTCCCTTGCTACTATAGATGTGACCCCGTTTTGGCCAATGAGACATAAGCGAAAGTTGCTGGTTAAAACACAGAGGACAGTACTTTGATAAAGAGACTACTCAGCCAACTTACACTTGTAGCACTTTGCTCTTCTCTTTCTTCCTGCCTTGAATGCAGGAAATGACCCAAGAAGCAGGACAGTCACCTTGGGACACAAGCAGAAGCCTGAGGACAAAACTTTCAGGATGGTTGAGCCCAGGTCCCAGTGGAGATCAGAGAGCCTTGGCTGCCTCCCCCAGACTTCTTGATATATGAGGAAACCAACACTCATTTGCTTAAGCAGATATTTTCCATGTTCTCAGTTACTCACAGAAGACAATCCTGACTGATACAGCTCTCCTCCTACCACCTACATATAACCACTACTCATATTTTGCCCCGTTTTCTTCTAGGCCTTTCTCTCTGTGGAGGCAGAGCCCTGTATTTGAATTCTGGCTCCTTCAGTGACCAGGTAGTTCCTTAAAGAAAATCATTTCACCTCTTTGTGTCTCTCTTCTTGACCTGTAAATATAAAATAATAACAGTAACCTCTGCGTGGAGGTTTTTCAAGTCTTAATGGAATAATACATAAAGTGACAGAGCACAGTGCTTCGAGCGTAATGTAATTGTTGCTAATATCAACATTTTATATCCTGCTTTTTTTTGCATGGTATTATATACCATGTGATTTTCCCTTGCTATTAAGAAATCCTTGTAAACACCATTTTAACAATGCCTAGAAATTTATGGGCACTTAACAAATGTTAGTTATTATTATTTATATCAAAATTTTACATCCTACTTTTTTACTTAAAATTATGCCATATGCATTCTTCCATGACAATAAAAAATCTTTATCAATATCATTTTTAATGCTTGCCTGGCATTTTTTTCATATGGCTCAACCAGGGATCAGAAAACTTTTTATGAAAGGGCCAGATAGTAATATTTTAGGCTTTGCAGGCCATATGGTCCCTTTAACAACTACTCAACTCTGTCATTATAGTCCCAAAGCAGCCCCAGACAATATATTAAAAAATGATCATGGCTGTGTGCCAATAAAACTTTATTTATAAAAACTGATGGAGAGATGGATTGGCCCAAGAGCCATAGTTTGCTAACCATAGGCCTCGATTGTCACTGACTGAACCAATCCCTCCTATCGTTAGATTTTAAGCTGGTACCCCATTTGGAGCTACTGTAAGTAAGTCTGCAGAGACGATTTTGATGCTAATGTCCTTGACTACATTTCTGATTATTTTCTTAGGATAGTTTCTCAGAAGAAGAATTATAATTTTAAAGCTCTTGAGTCATATTGACAAATTCTGTAGGCATCAATTTCTTTTTTTTTTTTTTTTTTTTTTGAGCCAGGCCTTACACTTTGACCTACTTTTGCTTGCCCCGCCGCTGTTTTCCAGATGTTTCCTGAGCAGGAATTCTGTCTCTTCTATGAGTTTCAATTTCTCAAGTGTAAAGATGTGACATCTTATTCTACTATTTATATGCCTTGCCCTCAGTTTTGCCATCTCCCTCCCCCCAACACACACACACACACACACACACACACACACACACACACACACATCTGTGCAGTATCTGTTGTGACTGCATACATGCAATGTACAAAGGAAAGTAAGTGGCTGAGTGAATAAACCTGCATATTTAAAACCCCAGGAAGGCTTGAGCCAGATACATATGGCCGATCCGTGAGACCTGAATGAAAGCGACCTTCATAAACTGGGTGATAAATAAACTTAACCCTTTCCCAGTTAACCCAGAGTAAGATGTCAAAGAAGACAATGATTGATCCCAAAGTCCTGTGACCCTCTTTGCTTGCCCAAAGCGTGGTGCCACCCGGCCCCGCCCCGTCCCCAGAGAGGCCCTTGAAGGACATTGGTGGCACCATCTGGACTCTCCACACCCCCTTTCATCTTCCACAAACCTCCACTGCTTTCCCAGTCCCAAACCATGGTGGACCCTCTCACCACTGAGATTGAAGTCTGCCACGTCTGCCAAAATCAAGTTCATAAAAAACAGAAAATGTTCTCCTACATTTCTTTTCACCTTGAATTTTTCGTGAAACCAAATGGCAGTTTCCAAAGGTGAAAAACTGTTATTTTCCCAGACAAATTCCTGTGAAGTGAAAATTGCTAGTTTCACACAGCTCTACCACCGATGACTATTATTACTGTGAGCGTTAGGTTAGCTCAACTTGATCAGGAAAAAATAAAACTTGGGTTATATTTCCAGCAGGCCTTAACTGTTCCAGTGATCAGACTTTCACAGACCAAGAGCCAGTGCAGGGCCTTCCCAAGGCTCTGGCCACCACACCAGCCATCACCCTCCCCAGGGAGGCCCCCTGAACCCTCACCCCCTACTGACCACAGCCAAACTCAACGACATGCTTCTGAGCCTCCCAAAGAAAGGGCTGTACTCCCTGGGAGACCAGGGGCTCCTCCTGGAAAGAACATGGGCTCAGACCCTCTGAGAAAAGACATACAACGTTTCCTAGTCTTTTTAGAAAATAGAATTCCTTAAAATGGTGACCTGTATGGGAAGCCATCCCCCTCTTTACCCCGTTATATTATAGTTCACAGGGCTGCCATGACAAAGTCCCCCAGACTGGATAGCTTAAACAACAGGCATTTATTTTCTCAAAGTCAAGGAGGCTAGAAGTCCAAGACCAAGGGGTCAGCAGGGTTGGTTTTTCTGAGGCCTCTCTCCTTGGCTTATAGATGACCATTTCCTTCCAGTGTCTTCACATAGTCTTCCCTTTGTGTGTACCCATGTCCAACTCTCCTCTTCTCGTAAGGACATGAGTCATATTGGATTAGGGCCCGCCCTAGTGACCTCATTTTAACTTCAGTATCTCTTTAAGACCCTATCTCCAAACCCAGGACTTTGTGGTTTACCTAGTTTAGTGGTTTCCAAGTTGTATTCCGTGGAGCACTGTGGTTCTTTCAGCGACCTTAGGTGCTTCCATGGTTGGGAGGGAGAAAGCAGGTAGAAATCCATGACTTCAACTCCGTCTCAACCAAACCCACTTGGCTTTTATCCATCCTATATGGTAGCTCCGTTTAAGATTTTTGTTTGACCAATGGATTTCTTTGTTTTAAAAAATGTTTGAACACTACTGATTATTTTTCAGATGACCAGACCACAGTGCAGAGAGGGGAGGAGATGTGCCTGGAATCATACAGCTACTCGTCTGCGTATGTGGGGCAGTACCGAGCTCTCCCTTTCCAGCAGTGAGATCCTTCCACTTCTCCTTCCCGGGGCAGCTCTTAAGTGAGCGCTAGGAAACACTGCACCGTACGGATTTGGGTGCGACTGTGAGCATCCTATTGGAGTCAGAATTGACCTTACATGTCACACAGCATCCTCTTAGAGGTGTGGACATGTAGACCTGGCCTTCAATGTCACAAAATTGGAGTCACGATGTTGGTCGGAAATTTCCACTTCAAACAAGAAGAAAAAAGTGTCCCATTTAGGTGCATTTGGGTGTCTCATTTAGGAGCCACGCACAGGCTGAGAAGTGACAAATACCTTTGGCGACAAGCGTGGGTGTGTTTACACGCTTTCCTGGGTGTCTGGCTGTCAACAGCAAAGATGGAGATGAGGGAAAAGCATCAGCCCCCCACTTAAGGCAAAGCAAACAAACAAATCTCCTAAAGCCCAACACACTGAGCTCACAGTAGAAGAAGAGTTTTGTTGCGCGTACGTTCTGAAGAAATACCCTGTGATTGAAATAACCTAAGAAGTTTTGCCTTTCAAAAGCAAAGTGATTGTTTTACCTAGAGACAGTTACGGTAGGGGGCAGCTTTTGGGTGAGAGAAAAAGGTATGATCCCAGGCCATACATTTGAGCTGTCCCTGCACTCTCTCCCCACCGGTCAGCTCCGGAATTCCAGGCAGAGATGGGAGTTGGAGCCAGCACCGGGAGAACTGAATCAGGCCAGTGCTTTCCTGGGCTCCGGGATAAACTGGGGAGTCACACCCAAAACCAGAGTCTGATCAACAGTGGGCAGCCACTTCCCTAGGTTTTTCTTTGAAATGTTCTGACAGGGACCACACCAGGCAGATGGGATCAGCCAATTCTGCTACCTGATAATGCAGGGAGCAACTCTTTGTAAAGTCATTGAAAGAATTCTTGGAGGAACAGTAGGCCCTACAAGAAAGAAAGAGCATAGGCAACTCCCAGGCTGCTCTTTGTAAGCCCTGCCCCTTGGTCTGGGCCCGACTCTCCCTGACAGAGCCTGGCTCACCTGGGGCTTCTGCTAGCACTCAGCTTAATCTCACCTTTCCAAAAGCGTTTCCTGCCCACGGTCCAGGAACAGCAGCTTTGGCCTCCCTAGGAGGTGGTTAGAAATGCAGTCTCCGAGCTGCCCCAGACCGACTGAATCACAATCGGCATGTTTACAAGATCCCCACTAAAGGTTGCAAAGCACTCATCTACTGGAAGTGATCTTCAGGGGCTTGTTCTGGCAGAGGCATAGTGACGGCTAGCCCGTGTGACAAACACTGGGCCGTGGCAGGCCACGACACCAAGACGCTATGTGGAGAGAAAAACGAACAGCGGTTGTAAGCCCTACAGCGTGAGTCCCCAGGCAGACTCCAGTAAAGTGTCACGGTGAATAGTAGCAGGATGATTTACTGAAGATGGATGAGGACTCCCCCAGTTCTGCCGGAGCACGGAGCCAGCTCGTCATGAAACTGTCCACACATCCCTATGTGCAGGCACTGTTTTGTGTGCTTTGCATGCATGTAATTCCTGCATCAGTGCTGTGGGGTTGGCATGCATGTCACAAATGAAAAGGCACGGCATGCATGTCGCAAATGAAAGCTTCTGGTACAAGCACTCCGAAAGATAACTTGACGCTCTTCCGCAAACTTGAATATCCCTAGTCCCTTAGATACAGCGATCCTCCTTCCATATGTATGTCCTGCAGAAACTCACACACCTGCAGTAAGAGGCACATACGAAAATGTGCATAAATGTGCTGCTCACAACTGTGAAACAACTGAATACAGTCCAAATGCCCATCCAAAAACGACGAGATAAATAAACTGTGGTGTCTTCATACAAGACATTCTCCAGCAGGGGAAAACAAAATGGCGGAAACACAGCCTTGCACAATAACAAGGGTGAATCTTAGAAATATACAGAGGGTGCCAAAAAAATGTATACACATTTTAAGAAAGGAAAAAAACTGTATTAATATTGTAATAATATATACCAATAACAAAAGATGAATACAAGTCACATATATACATTTTTTTGGCATCTCTGGTATTTAAGTTGGGGGGAAAATGAAGTCACAGAAGACCTTCTAGAGTATGATACAAGTTTAATAAAGCTCAAAAAAAAAAAGGAAAATAAGCAGCACATTATTTAGGGATGCTTATGTAAATAAATATACATATTTTGTTTTGGGTTTTTTTGGTGTTGGGGAGGGAACCATAGACGCAGTCCAGATCAGTTACTTCTGCAGTGGAGCAGGGGATTGAAGGAAAGAGGCCTGTTGATGATGAAAAGACATTGGGGAAGGTCTTAGGTTGGAAACCGAGCTCACAGGGATTCATCATTCACTTGCATGCTGCTTGTCTTCTTTCATATGTGCAATAAGTTATAGTTTTTAAAAAACTAATGAAAATGTTGAAAACCAAGTCTCAGAGAGACTAAATAGCTTGGCCAGGTTGACACAGCTAGTAATTGGTAGTGCTGGGTTTGAACCCAGGCAATGGCTACACAGCCCTACACAATGGCTACTGAGCTGTGCTGCCTTTAGTGAGGTAGGTTGGTCTCGAGCAGCTACAAATATTATCTGTGAGTGAGACGATGGGGTGGACCGACATTAAATGACCCACTCTCTCCATGGGGGCGTGGAGGCAGACACCCCCTGCCAGAAGCCATCAGGGTGAGGGCAGCATGGGCCTGTTCTCTTCTCCCAGCTGATTCCAGGGGACCACAACCTGCCTCTGAATCTCCCTCCACTAGGCACAGGGTGACCCCAGCTTACAAAGGGCTCTCAGAAATCTGCCTGCATTTGCTCCAAGCTCAGGAGAAAAACTGTGCAGTTATCACAGATGTGCAAAATAACGACAAGAACCAGAAAGCAGAAGAGAAAAGTAGGTCAGTCTAGCCAGATTTCAGTTCATCATTCCAGCTCCCAACATTACCAACAGAGAGTTTAAGAGGATCTTTCTTTTGGATAACACATCACAATTGTGGAAAAGGCTTCTACCCTCGCATCGTTTCCTAACACTCAATTTGGTGAGAGTTTACAGGTAAGGAAAGCGGTGCCCAGAGAGGGTTAACAAATCGCCCAAAGTCACGGCTGTGTGACCTTGGCTCATCACTTCCCCTCTCTGGGCGTCAAGTTCCTCCTCTGTGAAACAGAAGGGTGGAGCCTGGTTATCCATAAAGGGCCTTCCAGCTCTGACAACCTGCAGTTGTCAGGAGGGCAAAACCTGGAGAAAATCTCTGTTTCCCAGCTTTGTTGGTTCTTCTGGAAGGAGTTAATCACCCCAGTACTTCTGCACTAGGAAGACCCCGTGGTTCAAAATATTCAAAAAGTAAAAAGAAAAGACAAAAAAACTTATGAAGAAGAATTAAAAAAAAACACATACACACAAAAAAAGAAAACAGACAACCCCTGCTGCTCTATGTATCATTTGGGCCAGATTCTGAAGCGCCTAAGAGAATCATTTGGATTTCTTGTTCATTGTGTGGCTCCGAGAGCAAACCACCTATCACCAAGTGAACACAAAGGAGAGAAGAAATAGAACCATGCTGCCGGCTGCATGGGCTCCATCGTGCAAAGACAATGGACACTGGTTTAATTTCCCCACAGCCTCCCAAACTGCACTCCAAGCAAAGTCAGATGTCTCCTTCCCAGAAAGTGGAAGAGGAAAATATCAATCTGTTTCGGGGAAAGTTACGAATTGCATGTGCCTGAAATACTTGATATATGACTGTAGCCTGGTGAGCAACAAGTGATTCTTGCTGTTGCATTTGATCTCGGGATGGTAATGTGCTCTCCTGACATCATCCAAATGCGGAATGACGGAGGATGTTTTATATAAGATGGTTGCAAACTTCAAAGGCTACTCTTAACCTCGAAACACACCCCCCCACCCCACCCCCCGCCGCCTCCCTCCCTTTCTTCTTCCTTTCCCTCCAGGCCCTCCTTTCCCTTCACCCAGCAAATTGTTTCGGGGCCAAAAGCGATTGTAGGATGATGAAGAATCCAGGAACTTGTGGCAGGTGGTACCACCTGTGTCTGGGCAACAGCTTCATGGGCCGCATCTGCTCCCCAGTTGTGGAGGGAGGTGGGGGCCGCGTCTGAGAAGGGTTCCCAGCGGGGCTGAGCCAGCAGCCTAGGCTGCCAGGAAGGGGAGTTGGCAGGGGCCGATCCCCCACCACCTTCCGGCTCTAAGAGATGGAGGAGGGCTCCCTAGGGACCCGAGTGCCAGTATGCAGGCCCTGCTCAGACCCCCACATTTATCACAGATAAGGAAACTCAGGCCCCGAGAGGTGAACCCACAGTCCCCCAACACTGGGGGGCAGGGGCAGAAGCAGACCCCAGGCACCCCAACTTCCTGCCCTGAATTCTCCCCCGACACCAACCTCTACACCCATGCTTGGCTGGAAGGGAAGGTCATCCCATTCGCCTTCTTCCTCCCTTAAATTAACCGGAAAGAACATTTACCAGGGCCCACTCTGTGCCAGGCACTGTCCTAAGCACTTCACGTGGATTCACTCATTTGGCCATCACAGTAACCCGGTGGGTCTCAGCCAGGGCGATTTAGCCCCCACAGAGGACCTTTCTTATTGTCACGATGGGGATAAGGTGTGCTTCTGGCATCTAGTGAGTAGACACCAAGATTGCGGCTAAACATCCAACAATGGACAGGACAGACCCCACAACAAAAAATCCTCCAGCATAAAATGTCAACAGCACTATGATCGGGAAACCCCGCATTAACCCTATGAGGTATGTATTACTATTATTATTATGAATCATTGTAGTAGTTGTCATTGTTGTGATGTGGGTATTCTCATGTTACAGATATGGAAACAGAGATACGTGATTTGAGAGTCACACAGCTCGTAATGGCTGAGCCCGGATAAACCTATACAGGCAACCTCCCAGCCAGGACATAAGTTTCCTCTCTAATTATGCAGGGAACGCAGGAAGCCACGTTCATCTAAAATACCCCAGGAATACAGATCACGCCAAAAAAGAACCCTTGGCCCACACCCAAATTCACTCCCCTCCCCAGAGCGATGTATGCACACTCCCCAGTTGGTGCATTTCTTCAGCCTTTTCTCTGCACATACATGAACACATAGAGTTCCATCGTCCTGTTATGTGGTTGGAGAATACTTTTGCAATTTGCTTTTTCTCACTTACCTATTGTCTTTGAAATCATTCCATACAGGACATGCAGGCTACATCGTTTTTAAACAGGTGCTTAATATTCCGTGGTTTGGATATCAACACTCCCCTATCAATGGACATGTGGGCTGTTTCTAGTTTTGGACTATTTGAAACATATGGTACAGTGGTCAAAAGCAGAGGCTTTGGAATCACACAAACCTGGATTAGAATTTTGAACTAGCTGTGTGACTTCAGAGGAGTTCCTTAACCTCTCTGAGCCTTGGATTCTTTATCTGTCAAATGGGAATCTCAAAGGACTAATGTTTAAATTTTCAATGAAATTGTGTGAAAAGGGATGAATGCAGTGCCTGGCACATAGAAATGCTTAAAAATAATTTGCTATTATTATTACTATGTATCATTATAACATGCAATTAATAGTAGTAGTAGTAGTAGTAGTAGTAGAAACAGCATTTGTATTATTGTTATTAATCCAATTAGACAGTAGTCTGCCCAAACCAATTCACCTAGAAGTGCCATCAAAATTCTCTGGGGAAAGTAGGTCAAATGATGGATTATCTCACGTCCAAAGACTGGAAATACTTTCCCAGCATTAATTCACTCACCTGCACGTTGCCCATCAGGAGCCGGGGGGCTGCAGATGCTCATGATGTAAGTGGGTTTACTGTGAGTCATCTTCCAACCCAAGCAACACAGAAATGCCAGCACTCACAGGGAGACTCAGCCCATGAGTGAACACAGAAATCAAAAACAGGAGGACCGGGGGGTTCCATGCCCAGCTGACCCCTGAACAGAACTAGATTAGGACATGATACTTGATAAACCCAACTCAGGACTCAGTGGGCCACAGTAACCAGGGATCCCACACTGGCGTTTCAGGGAGAGCACCTACAGGAATGAGACGGCTCAGAGGCTGAGGGTGGTCTCAGGCTGAATTTTGTAAACAGGGCTCCATTTAGCTCCATCTTGGTGTTCTCCAAGAAGAGTCCCCCAGGTCCCTTGGGGATGGAGGGATGGAGGGATACCTCTTTTAGGGGTCTGAAGCAGGGGTCCTAGAGCACAGGTTTGCCGAGGAACTTGCAAAGACAACTGTGCCAAGAAAAGATTTCCCAGTGCTATTACTGTTATTCCCCACATCCTGGATGGGACGGCTTGGGTAGGGGGAGCTGAGGCCAATAGTAATGGACACCTGTGTTTCCCTCCCACTGCTCCTCCTTCAGGTGTCTGGAAGGACCCTATCACTCTGGCCATGAAAGGGGGATCATAGCCAGGGTGGACCAATCAGAGCAGAACCTCACCCAGAAACAGTGATTGGTCTTGGGGATGGCACATGACTCAAAATAAGCCAATCAGAGATCTGCATTTTTTCCAAACTAGGAGGAGAAGGGTAATAGCTTTCCTTCCTATGATAACAAACCTTGTAGATATGTCTCTAGAGCTTACGGGCAGCCGTGGAGGCATCTAAGAGCACAAGGCCAACACAGAAACATCCTGGAGAGATGGAGAGTCTGGCAGCTCTCCAAATCCCCGGAAGCACTCCTTCTCATCCTCCCAGTTCCCTAAGCCAATTGATTTATTTTTTGCTTAAGCCTATTTGAGTTGGGCTTCTGTCATTTGCAAATAAAAGGATTCTGAGTAATACATCAACCAAATCTGATAAGGCAGTGCTGCAGCTGGGTAGGGTTTAAATGGGCGTGAACAACATCTCCGCGACACCTAAGGCTCCTAGACCAGGAGTTCCAGAAGAGTCCTTGATGATCGCATGAGCCTGTGTTCCTCAAAAACCATCATCATTTTTCAAAGACAGGAGGTTTGTTCTACTCAAAGCAAGAACCAGCCCTGTCCGTCCTTGACGATGGTCCTGCGCTCCCACCAGCGTGCTAGCCGTGATCCTTCCTGAAGTTCAGCATATATTTGGGTTCCTGGAGAGGAGAGCTTTGGAGAGGAACACCCTCAAGCTCAGAGCTGGGCTGAGGATGTGCATCAAAACCCAGAGAGGGACGGGGTCCTAGGGAGGGAAACAGGCTAGCCAGGAAAGAAGCAAGCTCCTGAAGGAACTGGCTTAGGAGTCCAGAAGACATGCCGAGAAGTGTAAGCCTGGAGTCTTGGGGGACTGGGTGGCAGATCTATTTGACAGCCAGATCTCTATAGGTCCGATTTTCACTACCCTGCCCTACACACGTGGGCTCTCTCCAGGACAGCAGCTGTGCCTGGTCACCTGCCAAGCTCGGCCCCCAAGCATCTAAGTGTCTGGATAAAGGGTACACATATGCAAGCTTGCGTGTGTGTACACATGCATTGCAAAGGTGAAGGCATGCATGCACGAGAACTGAGGGGCACCTGCGATGGGGACCCCTGATGACCTGCTACTTCAGGTGTTTGTGTGCGGTAGAAGGTGGGAGGGGTGTGTGATGTTTATAAATATGGTGAGTGCGTGTGGGTAAGGGCGCATGCGTGCCTGTGAACAGGGTAGAGGAGGGAATGTGAGCGAGAAGTACTTGAAGAGTATGAGGAAGTAGGGGAAAGGTAGTGAGAGGATGTGCAAATGCTGTATGTGCACGCACACGTACGCATATGCCTACACACGAAAAAACAGGCCACCAAAACAAGGAGTCTGATTTGACTTGTGGAGGTGAAATGGGTGGGGTACATATCTGCTGGGCATGCATGAGGTGGGCGATGTAAGTGAGGGGTCTACTGGGGTTGAGTGGCTCCTTGGGGGTTTCCCTGCCAGCCTTTCCAGGGGACTCAGCAGGTCCCATTAGGACCCTCCTCCTAGAACCTCCCAAATAACCAAGAAGGGCAGTGGCAAGCTGGTGCAGCCACGGCCCTCCCAGCCTGGCACGCTGCCTGACTCAGAAGTCCTGCCCAGAGAAGCAAGACTGGTTCCTCACCCCAGTGTGCCAACACACCTCATGTTTGGCCTGGAGGCTGGGGAAATGAACTTGTTGGGAGAGACGCCTAATTTGCTCTCCAGTCCTGAGGCACCTTCTGGGTGCACAGGCGAGGGAGAGCTGAGCAAAGCCAAGGTGGTGGGACCTGTCTGCTGGCTCTCGCTCCTCCTGGTGAGCTCCCCACGAGGACCTTCAAGGGGGCAACCAAATCCATGGTATTTAACAACCAAGAGCTGTGTCTCATGGAAACAACTCTACCCACCAAGAATGGGCCACACCGGAGACCCTGGCATGGTGCCAGCTCTGCAAGGAGAGTGTGAGAAGTTCCGGTGTCTGCAGAGCCATCTAAACGGAGCCGGAACCACTAGGAACTCAAAGCCACTCATTTCCGGGCTGAGGAACTGGGTCCCCAGGCCTCTTGCTGGTGTGCAAGTTAGAACAGGCCTGGCCTGCATCACATCTCGACTTCTAATTCTGGTTCACGTCCAGCACCCACACGCCAAGCTGCCTGAAGTATCTGGTCCTTTGTGGTTGTCCATCTCTGTTCTACCCCATACTCCTCCACCCCAGGCCTTTTCCACCCAAACCAAAGGACACTCATCACCCTGTGGTTCCCACCGGTCCTGGGACTGACAGGGTCAGCAGCCAACGGGAGGTGGGCTGCACTCTGGTGTCACAGGAAGGCTCCTGCAGGAGACCCCCACGTCTCCCTGAGCTCCGTGCGTGACCCACGCCCTGATTCCTTCCTCCCTCCCAGATGATGAAATCATAGCCTCGATCTGGACCCGTTCATGCCACAAGATAAATTGTCAAAATGTTTTGATCTAATTAGGTCTTTTTCAAGTCAGCTGAAAACCATCAGGCGGGGAGCCAGATGGAGCTGGTGATTAATGAGGGACATTTGGTTGCTTCTCTACATCCATCATGGAGCCTGTTTGGGTGGGAGTGTCCCAGTCCTCCGCCAGGAATGGGTATGCAAGGCAGACAACTGAGGCCGAGCTTCCACGCAGTGGGAGTCCTTTCCTGGTTTCCATGGACAGCAGAGCATGGCCTTTTCCCCACGAAGCTCCAGAAACCCTGGTCCAGGAGAAGCTGCCTTGGAGCAGGCTCCAGACTCGGGGTCAGCCTCTGGTCTGCAAGCAGTCCCAGCCCCGTTTGGGGCCACGGGTGATGCTGGCATGCTCCAGCAAAGGGGAGGACAGACCAGAAGGGAGACAGAACGTCTCTGGGAGCCTGGGGGAAGCACTGGCTGCCTCTTCCTCAGATCTGGGCACAGGGGCTCTGAGGCTCATTCTGCATGGCCATCTTCACTCAGTCTGAAAGGCACCCTGCTCCTGGATGGAACGGTGGGGAAGGGTTTCAAGGGAAGATTCTCTCTGCATAGAGAAACAGCCTCAGAGGCTCTCTCTAGAGTGCTGGTCCAGGCTGGGCCTCCCACTAGCTGTGGGACCTACAGGGAAATCTATCTCTCTCTGAGCTTCTGGTGCCCCATGGGTAGAAGGCGAGCAGGGCCCAGCCCACTGCTTCTCCAGACGTAGCCAGAGTTGTGTCCTCTACTAGGGATACACATTGAAATCGGCTGGGAACATTTTAACAATACTGACACCATGGTGCACCCCCTGCAAGCAAATCAGAATCTCGGGGTGTTCCTTGGGCATCGGCGTTTCTCGAAGGTCCTCTGGTGGCTCTAATGCGCAGCCTAAATGTAGAACCCATGAACTAGAGGGACATCCCATCTTCAGCCCAGCTGAGACCCACTGAGAGTTGGAGCCTGGAGTATCAAGCCTTGATTTCCTCATCTAAAGACTGGGGCTATTCGAACAAATCAGCCTGTAGTAATGTGAATGGGGCTTCACGGCAAGAGGAACCTGCGAGTACACTGGAAGGTTTCTTAGGGAGAACGGTGATAGGCTGTCCTCACTGCAGGCGTCACAATAGTGTCTCCGTATTATTCGTTCATCTGGCAAACAGTACCGAGCACCTACTGCACACCGGCATCCCTGGGATGCAACACAGAAATGGTCCCCACCCCTGACAACCTCGCAGATTAGTGGGGGTGGGCGGTGGCATTAATCAGTCATCCCACAGCATGAGATTACAATCTGTGACATGTGCCACAGAAGCCAGGAGAGGGCCAGTGCGAGGTCTGGGGACTTGGAAAGCTTCACTGAAGAGAGACCTTTCGAGATGAATGGAAGGGCAGGTAAGCAGGCCACGTGGTGGAAGCTGTAACCCAGGCTCAGGGAACAGCATTTACTCGTTAGCTGCCTGGTTTCCTTCTCATGTTTTCATGTCTGGACCTATGCTCTGCCTTTGACTACACACACGTATTTAAGAACAAGAAAAGTACCTTGTAGACGAGGGTGGTGCCGCACGTCGGTGTGCTGTGATCATCCTTCGGTCTGTCTCCCCAGCTGCACTGAAACTCCACATTCTGCACATGCAGGACCTGGAATGGTGCCTGGAACACAACAGGTGCTCAGTGTATTTTTACTGTCTGGTGGATGAAATGAACAAAATCTTACCTTTGCTGGCATACCTGCCCCCACTCCCAGCCAGGCCTCCAGGAGAAATTATAGCTCATCCAGGGAGGGCATTCTGCCCACCCACCCGGTGGTTCCCAGTTCTGTGTTCTGAGAACCTTAAGGAAGGGGTATGAAGGAAGAGATTCTAAGAGGACAACTTATTCTAATTGACAAACTCGTAACTATCCTTTAAATGCCAGCTCGAATGTCCCTTCCTCCAGGAAGCCTTCCCTGACACTCTAATAGCCACCAGCTTGATCTTCTATGATTCCATTGTCCCATTTGTCACATTTGACCTGATGTATTGGTTATATATCTACCCCACCTCCCCACATTTCAACTAGTAAGTTCCATGAGTTCTGAGGCCTGTGTGGTTTGCTCACCACGGAACCTCCGACACATAGTAGGTGTTTAGTAAATGGTGAATCAAGTAACATCTCAAGACTGGAGACCAGTTATGATTACATTCAAAGCCAATATGCAGGCATGTGAAAGCATTTTGGCAAGTATGAAGATAAAGAGAGGAGTAGGTGACATAGGATTGACCCTGGGCTCCTGCAGAAGGCCTGACAGGTGGGGGCGGTAAAACCTTCTGGCTAGCCCTGGCCTTTCTCACAGTGGTGACCACAATACCAGGAGCTGAGAGGTGGCCTCTCAAGGTCCAATCACCAGTTCTACTGGAAAGCCAGCTACATGCCACCCTGCTGGTAACTGGGAACAAGAAACAAGAAGACTGTCTACTCCTTGAAAAGAAACTCAATAGTGTCTCTATTCTGAGCAGATGCTGTGTCTCTCCAGGGTCCACAAACCCGTCAGCTGGTGGTAACAGCGTGCGAACGGCCCTAGCTCACTGCTGAGAATCTCCCCAGCTGAACACTTTTGGTTAAAATTTCACACTCACCCTGACGTGGTTCCCAAGACCCAGGATTTGTTTTTCCTGATGATCCTTTTCTTTGATCAGTGAGACTCAGTGAAGGAGAATTTACTGCATCATTTATTTTAGGTAGCTGGGAAGTTGTGTGTCTTCTAAACAGTCATGGGACCCTCCTTCCCCAAACTCCAGCTGCTCCGTCTCATTCAGGACCTGGCCGTAGGATGGGGAGAAGCTGGAGTGTCGATGGAAGGAAAGGGCCTCGCCCTCAGAATATCTGGCTTCTAGCCCTGCCACTGCCCACATCCTGCCTGTGTGGTCTTGGGCAGGTTGTACCTCCTCTCTGATACTGTTTCCTTATCTGTACAGTGGGATAGTCATACCTACTCTGGGGTTACCGTGAGGCTTAAATACCATATTGCTGTGAAAGCCCTCTGCCTTTGTAAGAAGATGTCCTGGCTGGGGTTGCTGTTATTATTCTATGGTCTCATCTAGGCGAGTAGAATGGCTGCTCCTGGGCCCCCAAACTAATTTCATCTTCTGATCTCTAAAATTCCGTTAGTACAGGATTTCTCACCTTCAGCACTGGGGACATTTAGGGCAGGGTAATCCTTATTAGGGGGAGGGATGTTTAGCAGCATTCCTTGGCTCTACCCCCTGGATGCCAGCAGCATCCCCACCCCAGAGTTGTGTCAACCAAAAATGTGTCAGACATTGCCCAATGTCCCCAGGGGCGAGAATCATCCCTGGTCAAGAACCACTGCTTTAGTAGCACCGTAGTATTTCTGCTCTCAGACATGATGGATTGCCAGGAGAGAAGGGGCACAGTGATTCCAGTTTACGGAGATCCAGCTGGTTCCACCTCTAATGAACTGTGTGAGTCCCTAACCTCTCTGGGCCTCAGTAACTCCTTTGTGAAAAGGGGACACGGGATGAGCTGCCTTGTAGCGTTTCTTCACCTGGTGCTGAGTCCTTTCCCAAGAAGCAATTTTGCCACGCTGGGGGAGACATGGGAAGAAGGGATGGGGAGACAGGAGATTCCAGATCATGAAGCCGCCACCTCCCCAGACTCTGGCCCCACAGAGGACCCATCTGTGAGCTGAAATCGTTACTTCTCTGTGTTCCTTCAGAAGAGAGTATGGAATCGGTAATGTAATAATAATGCTAATGGTAATAACCACCAGCAGTCACTGAGCCCTGAAAGCGAGGCATTGTGCTGAGCTTTTTACCTGCATCATTTCATGTGGTCTTCACAACTCACACGACCCTCCGAAATAGGTATAATTACTGCCCATTTCACAGATGAGGACACTGAGGCTCAGAGAGGTGACATAACCTGCCCAAGCCCACACAGCTGTCAGATGATCAAGCCTGGATTTAGACCCAGCTCTCAACCAACCTGCTCTCACTTCCAAGGCACCTCCCAACCCAAGCCTGGGGCTCCTTTATTCTCTGAAGCCTTCGGGACAAGAACAGCACTGAAAATCTTTTCTAACTGGACCATTGGCACAAGGACTAAAGTGAAAGGAAGAACATCAGCCTGGGGAGGGTGGAGACCGGGGACCAGGCTTACCTTGCCTGCTTGCTGTGTGGCCCTAAGCAAATCACTTCTCCTCTCTGAGCTCATTTCCTCACCTGCAGCGCCTTTTCAGACATGCGCTAGGCATAAGGCATGGTGTCCCTCATGGAATTTACAGTTTGATGTCAGAGACACATGGTAGGTAGGTAGGTAGGTAGGTAGGTAGGTAGGTAGGTAGGTAGGTAAGTAAGTAAATCAATAAACAAATGGAAGAGACCAACAGGATAACATGATAGAGCATAAGGAAGGGATTTAGTTTATGGAATGGTCAGAGATCTGGTTGTAGAAGGTGATATTTTAAGCTGACATGAGGAAGAGGAAGGGCCAGCCATAAACTCTAGGGGTACCTAGGGGGGAATGGGATGACTTCCAAAATGAGTAAATGTATCCGTCAGGACTGGCTAAGTTAAAGTGCTATAAGAAACAACCTATGAATCTCAATGATGTAAAATAATAAAAGCTTATTTACTGCTCATACTCCAAGCCCTACGTGGGTCAAGGGGGAGGGAGGGGAGTTCTGTTGCATTACAAAATGTTCTGTAATCATCCTCTACATCTCATGAGACGACCATCTCAATACGAGGTTCAGGGGGTTTGCTGCCACAGGGCAAAACAGGGCTGTGTCTCATGGTGGTAAAATGCTTCAGCTGGGAAGACACAAATGCATGACTTCTGTCCACAATGCGCTGGCTACAACTCTGAAGATAGCCCACCAAACAGCAGAGGCCTGGGAGATGTAACCCTCTCACGTGCTCAAGAGAAAATGAGCCAGACACAGGGGAACACTGGAAATCTCTGCCTGATCCTGAATCAGAAGCGCTTACAGCCCCTCCCCTCAGCACGGGCCACCCTTACAAGTCCCAGAGGAGCACCTCACTGTGTCTGGAGCACTCCTAGATCAGCCAATGCTGAGGCCACCAGCCCTTCTCACAGCCCACCTGCCCTCCCAGAGAGCCTTAGACTGTGGAGCCCAACCCCTCATCCTTAGGGGCTCTGGGAGCCCCGCCCCTAGGCCTTTCCTTGACTCTGTCCATATGACTCAGCCTCTATGATTTCAGGAGGAGGAAACAATTAGGGGGCACCTGCTGTGTGTCTGGATTTCAACTTTTTTAGGCGGATTCAGGGAGGGAAGTATGAAGGGGAGCCTGTGAAAACCTCTTGCCAGACACAGAGCGAGCCCTCAATAAACCTGCCTAAAATGCAATGGAAAAAAAAAAGGGTGTTTAATCTCCACATCAACTTTGTAGAACTAGGGATGAGGATGATGATGGTGGTGATGGTGGTGGTGGTGGTACTATGTCAATCATAGTTTTACATTCAGTATTTTATCTAATTGTCACAATCATCCTATAATGTAGAGTCTATTATCCCCCTTTTCAAGCTTCTAATTATAATCTTCCTGTAGAGTCTAGAGTACTTCTGTTGGGTCTTTTAACAAGAAATGTCTGTGGACAATATTTTAACCCAAAGGCATCCCCTTGGTAAATTAAATGTCGGACCTATGATAGGTGCATAAGTGAGCAGGCTAGTTGAGAGCCTTGTGACATCTTTCAGATTCACCCAGAAGCTTCTGGCATCCCTTCCGGTTCCTGAAGAAAGGGTAGGACAGGCTGAGACAAGAGCAATGACATTGGGTCCAAGGGTTCATCAGAAAGTCCTAGATTCAAATCCCTGCTTTCCGTGTGACTTCAGTTTTCTTAAATGAGGCTTTCTAAGTCTCGGTTTATTCATCTGTGAAATGGGAATAAGGTCTACCTCAAAGGTTGGTGGCAGAATTAAAATAGGATAATAAACAGAGAGTACACATAGTGAAATGAAATTAACAAAGAGCCCAGAGGAAATCAGAAAACTTGTCCTAACAGAGTCTTGTACCAATTTGATCGAGCCCCTCTTACAACCGGAGAGAGATTCTCTCTTGATTTATGTGTCTGATAATAAAAGAGATGCCCATTACATGACTTTTATTACCATTGATTAGTTCCATGTTGCTAGAAACTAGGTATGTGGAAAAGATAAACTGACACCACATAATTTTCACACAGCTTGGGCACATTCCTTTCTGGTTCTCTTTACTGCTCTCCCACTAAACACAAAATCTACCCAACCTCTCTGGGATCTGGCAATTTCCCATCCTTACTCCAGGACAGAAGCAAGGGGGCTGCTAGCCCCTCTATTTCAAACGTTTCCTGCAAACCTGAATACTTCTGATCGTGCCTTAGTTTCTGTTCCTCCCACAAATATACTTGGACTATTTTGGAAAGATCTTGCCACAAAAGCCTCTGAGTGCTAATGAGTGTGACTTCAGAAGAAAATTTTCCATCAGTAGGTAAGAAAAAATAGAAAAAGACAAATCACCTTGAAACCTAATAAGCAATATTGGGCCCTGTGTTAGATGGGGTTCTCTAGAGAAACAGAACCAATAGGATAGATAAAGATATAGATAAGCGATTTATTCTAGGAATTGGCTCACACGATTCTGGACGCTGGGAAGTCCCAGGATCTGTGGTCTGCAAACTAGAGACCCAGAGAAGCTGGTGGGTAGATCAGTACAACCCCAAAGGCCTGAGAACCAGGGGAGCCCATGGTCTAAGTTCCAATCTGGGTCCAAAGGAGTGCTGATACTGAAGAGCAGGAGAAGCTGGATGACTCGGCTCAAGCAGAGAGTAAATCTGCCCTTCCTCTGTCTTTTCATTCTATTCAGACCCTCGGTGGAAGGGGTG
The DNA here is from genome assembly GCF_964194185.1 of Rhinolophus hipposideros. Classification (NCBI taxonomy): domain Eukaryota; kingdom Metazoa; phylum Chordata; class Mammalia; order Chiroptera; family Rhinolophidae; genus Rhinolophus; species Rhinolophus hipposideros. Next base: position 11,182,564 of record NC_138061.1, read on the forward strand.
AAGCCCACCCCACATTGGTGAGATAATCTTCTTCACTCAGTTTACTGATACAAATCTATTCTCCTGGAAACACCCTCACAGACACAGCAGAATAATGTTTTACCTATCTGCGCCATCCCTTAGCCCAATCAAGTCTACGCATAAAATCAGCCATCACAGTCCCTTATCTCCCAACAATGCCCTATGTGCTACAGTTCTACCCAATACTCAAATTCAAAACTAAAGCTGCGTTTTGGTTACATGCTTCATTCAACAAATGTTTCTTGAGTACCTACTGCATGCCAGGCATCGGGCTGGGTAGTGCTGAGATTGCAGGGGGAAAGGACACGGCCCCTCCTCTCTTGGGGCTTTTAATCTCAGAAGACAGCACGTATAATAAAATCTGGCCAAAGAAGAAGAGAAATGTAGGTCTATGGGAAGGCTTCCCGGGAAGAAAGAGGCTACGAAGCTGGATCTTAAAGGATGATAGTAGATGGTGCCCCTGGGTTCAGACCCCACCTCTGCCATTCACCAGCTGTGCAACCGAGACTAGTTACTTAATTTCTCTGCCTCCCTTTCCTTATTTGTAAAATGAGCATAAAAATAGCACCAATCCCATTGGGTATTATGATAATTCACAGAGTTAACATACGTATAGTACAGGCCCTGCCATATAGTAAATGCTCAATAAAAGTCAGCTTTTAAATTATGATTATCTGTTAAATGGGACTAATAACAGGGCATATTGTGCTGCCAGGATAAAGAGGAGCTGGCACAAGGCCTAGCTCATGGTAAGTACTAGAGAATGTTGCTGTTTATTCTATGGTGGTTGTGTGTTGGCAACAGGGATGGGGAAAAGCTGGGTGAGTGCAGGGCAGGCAGGGCAAAGCATTAATTAGCTCCCCTTCCTCTCTTTCCGGGTCCCAGGCCCTCTATTTAGCCCGAAGCCCTGGGCTGCCAAGTGTCATCTCCGGCTCCCCAGCCCTGAATCCTCCCGGAAGCTGGAGCAAAGGGAAGGCTGGTTTCTTTCGGCTGCTCTCCTCTGTTCTCAAATGTGCCGCTTTTCTGCCTGGCTTCACACATTGTAAAAAGCAGCCATGTGAGGACTGCTCAGTGTCCACACATGGGCCTCCTCCTGACCCGCTGTTTGCCCGCTGATGGCTCCGAAGCCCATTATTGTAATGGATTTGCTGTTAGGGAGAAGCAGGGGTCGTCAGCCTAATAAATCTTTGGCCCTCAGTTCACATCCAGCGGGGCCATCCTCCACCACGGTTTTCACTCTAGCAGATTTGTTTAGTGATTTCTGAAAGACACATAAGCTCTAATGAGTAGCCTGATATACAGGCAAGACACCACCACAGTGGGAGAAGAAACATAAGACTTTTTCTGGAGGAATAATTTGAGCTCTTTTTGTTTTTTTCTTTTTCTTTCTTTCTTTTTCTTTCTTTTTTTTTTTTTTTGTTGGTTTTTTTTTTGTTGTCCACCTTCTGAGAGTGTTGTAATACTGTCTTGCTGTTAGGCTAAAAAGAAAAAAAAAGAAGTGCTGCTAATGAAATGCATAGAAAAGTAAAAACATGTCATGCAAGTCAGTCACCTTTGAGGACTTTGAAAAACTTGTTTGAAGGGCTAATTAAGAAGCTATTAAAAATAATTAATAATAATCTGCTTTTCCCAAATTCTTTTCAGTTCAGAAGTGTGACTCCATTTTTCCTTTGCTTTTTTAGAACACATAAGCTTAAGTAGCAGGTCCTTCGTGTTCCTGGAAATATTTTCTAAACGTTTCATGATTTTTTTGAAGGTTTTTGAAGGTAATCCCATTTGTGTCCTTCCTTCCTTGGGTTTTCTTTTTCTGCATGAGCTGGTTCATACAGCGGATCGTTCAGCAAATGCAGTCAGCGCGCCATTGCAGGAGTGATTCTAAAGTCTCACTGGGAGAAAATTGTTGTGAGTTACAGGAAATTAAAAAATTCCTGCAATACCAACCCACTTCTCAAAGTCAATCTGTGGTATCCCAGCATCCACCCGACTCTGAAGTCAGGCCAGAATGATTTTTGAAGAGTAATTTCCAGCCTTATAAAGGGTCACATCGTGTATTGAAGCCATATTGGCTTCTGTGTTTTGTAAATTTCGAACTCATTACTAAACCTTTGTCTCTTCTACCCGGAGTCTGGCTCTCACCTCGCCCTCATCAATCTGAGCCTTAAAAATCTAATGAAAAATGCCAAAGCACATTTTGCATGTGGAAATGTGATAAAACACAAATTGTTACGAACCTGAGGAGGAACTGGCTTTCAAGGGTGGGTGGGGGACGCATGCCACTGTTCTTCGGAGCCAGCTCACTACTAGGTCTGTGCATGTGCCCAGGAATAGAGAGAAACCAACAGGATTTACCCACCTGCCTCGGAGTCCTCCTGTTCCCTGTCTTTGAGAAAAAGCCACAGGGAGGATCCCACACTGTTCATGCCCTAAGTGCCAGGTTAGAAAACTAGCACTGGGACGCTTCCCTTCTAGAAGGCATGGACCAGAGGTCTCTGTGTTCCCACAGAATGATGTTGGCCTCTGCCTGTGTTCTCACACAGTAGCTTAGTCAAGCTGAGAACGTCTGGAGAAATTCACATGGTACCTCAATAATGGAAGAGAAACCTCATCTCTGATCTCTGATTTCTGGGAGTTGATGAATGCTGTGGCAACTTCTAAACACACACACACATCCAGTCTCACTCCCTCTCACTCTTGCTCTCTCTTGCATTTCATTCTAAAGAATCCACAAAAAGGTCCCATGATACAGGTAAGTATCACACCTGAGCTCCCTTCACCTGGGTAGATGGGAGTCAGCTTGGAAAAATTAAAAGAACATGAACTTGGAGGCAGGCTGACCTAGGTTTGCAGCCCAGCTCTTCCATTTCCTAGCTGTGTGGCCTTAGATGAATTACTTAACCACTCTGGGCCTTGGTTTCTTCTCATGCAAAATAGAGATAATAATACCCAGTTTTCAGGTTTGTGCTGACAATGGCTGAAAACGTGGGCAAAGGGCCTGGTGCTGAATTTGACACACAGTGGGGCTCAGGAAATGGAGGCTGTATTTTGGTTCAGATGGTTCTGGGCTCTGGTCTGGGAAGGGGAGGTAGGTCCACTGAGTTGGTTGCTGGGGAATTATTGCTAAGTGCTGCGCAGAAAAATTCTGCATTCAGGGATAGAACAGCTCTGCTCTTTAACACCCAGCCTGACACCTCCTAATGAAATGTAAATGAGGGTTCTAACACGCCTGGCATTTGCTCTGGGCGAAAGGTGTGAGCAGATGGTCACAGACAGGGCAGCCATTTGGAGAGTCTATGTCTGTGGGGGGCGGCTGGTTTGCTTAGAGAGGACCTGGCTTTCTCCTCCTAGGGCGGCCCCCACGTGGGGCGTTTTATGAAGCTTGCCTTCTCCATGGGGATGGCTTTAGCCCTCTCAGCACACGTGTCCCTCTGGGCCTTCCCCACCCATCATCATCACAGTGGAAGGAACTGGTGACCTGACAGGAAGTAGACAAGTCCTGACTCTGGGGGTCAGGCTGACCCTCCTGCCATCTGTGGGCAAGTGTGGGAGAAGGGCTGCTTGGAGCGAGCCCATGCCCATGGCCATCATGGGACGTGTACTCAGCCTCCTAAAGTCCAAGAGGCCAAGGCCCACAAGTGACCCCACGGAGCGGGGCTCTCCTAGGGGTACCTGTCTGGCCACAGTTCCCTTCAAATGTACAATCCTCTTGGTCCAGAAGTTATGGTCCTTGAGATAAAGAAGTATACCAGAGCTGATGTATGTGCACGGGCCTGGGGGCAGAGACTCAATGGAAAACTAGCCCATCTTCTTCAGAGATAGCCAAACATCGGGTGGGGTTTGGAGATGTTAGCAAGCGGTCCAGGAACCTCACATATATTCTTGTCTTTTTGCCACCTGATCCATGGCTGGAGTGTGAGATTTACGCTTTTGCAAGTGGTGCACCTAGCCGACCACCTGGCACCCACATCTCAGCTCAACCAGTGTTCTGTCCCCATTGGCATGTCCCAGAGCTGGAGATTCTGGGGATGTCATGTCCCATGGAGAGGAAACGCAGGGGAGAACTGGAGGGATTCGTAACTCGAAATGCATTCAGTGCTATGCTTACAGACTCACTAAGGATCAGAAGGGGTCCAGTGAACTTGTCTGCATTTTGTAAGGGTTATTGTCTATGATGAGGAGAAATTTTTGAATGTGGGGATGACCAAATATTGCCTAACAGAAAGGTATGTTATAACTAGCTCATTCTTTTGTAGTTATGTATGCTTCTATCTTCTCTCAAAGGCAGGAATTGAAATTTCTTTGGCTGTTTCCTCAGCACTTAGCATGGAATGGATGGTCCATCAGTTTCTTTAATCAATGAGTATATGGATGAAAAAATTAATCACCCACAGAGAAAGCTGGCCCAGCATCCAGCTTGAGGTCAGGCAGGAGCGAAAGCCCTTGGCTGTGATATCTCCCAAGACCCTGCAGTCTCCATCCCCAGGGAAGACCTGGCTACATCCCAGGCCTACCCCCAACACCACAGATGCCACAGGGCTTGCTCCTGGGTCCCGAGTACATGCTTTTGCTGCCCCAGCCCACCAGGCTCCCTCCTCCTGAGGAATAGATCCATAGCCGGGCACCCAGAAAGCCAGTCTCTAGAAGACAAGAACGGCCTGGACAGCCTCCTTCAGGCCTTGCTCTGGCCTGGGAGTGTGGACACTTGGCTGACAGGCTACTTACTGACTGACTGCCCCTCAGCCGCTGCCCCCTCACCCAGCCTCTGCAAACCCCACTCTGCCTGGGCTTGCCCCTCTCCTCACTCAGACCTCAAATATCACCTCCTTCCCTGCACCCCAGCTGAGACGGCCCACATCCAGCAAGCCTTCAGCACGCGATCTGCAAATGGGTTCATTTTGATCTCCCCACCACCTCCGAACTGCTGCGGAGGAGATGATGGGAACAGAGTCCCTGGGGTGCCCTTGGGGCCTAATGCATCACACGTGCTGAGAGAGGCCAGGCCAGGCCGGACATTTGCAGCTCCACTCCCAGCCCTCCTGGGGCTTCAGCTTCCTTGCACCTCAGCTAAGCGAGAGACTGGGCAGGGAGGATTCCCAGCTTAGGCCACCAGAATACACAGGCCTTTGCGCTGCCCCACGGCAGGTCATTTCCTGGTGGATTCGAATCTACACATAGAATAGCATCTCTTCCCCACTTTTAAGCCCAGTAGAGGAGATATTGAGAGTGTCCCATCCCATTTAAATAGTTCAAGTTTAAAATAATACTAATCATAATCCACAGACTCTAGTCCCTTCTGCTAAGCCAGGTACCTGGCAAAACTGTGTTAAACGCACCAGTTTTCACCTGCTATCAGAAGCACAACTATGTACAGGAAACAGGAAGTACATAATAGGTGCAAATAAGCACCTATTATGTATGAGTCAGACCCCGGAAGTCACAGGGGTCTGGTGGGGAAAGTTAGCCATTGCGGGAAGCAGCGGATGAAGTGGAAAAACTGAAACAGTGAAGTGGAAAAAGAATAGGTTTTCAAGTCAGAGAGGCCACTTTCTACTGCTGATCAGCTGTGTGACCTTAGGCCAGTTACCTAATCTCTCTGAGCCTCTGTTTCTTCATCTATAAAACAGCTATGATAGCAGCTACCTCACAGCAAATGAGATGGCGTATGTACAGTACTGAGCACAGTGCTTGGCGCGTGGAAGGTGTGAGTAATAAATGGCTGCTCTCACCCCACCCCCTTCAACTACCAGTCGCGAACTTGGACTATCCCAGATACATTTGGAGCCTGTCAAGAGAAAGGTGAAGGATTGGGACTTGGGGACATCTATGATTCCTTGAGACTCCAATGTCTAACCTATTAAGAACAACTCTCAGAGCCCGAGGAACCAAGAGACTCACATTCACAAGTCCCCTGGGCAATTTCTCCTTCCCCTCAACCCCAGTCCCCATTTTAGCTCCCTGCAGTTCTAGACCCACTTCTCCAACCCCTGTGAAATGGCCTATCCAGCACATCAGTGATTGTGGAGCTGCCCTTCTGGGGGCTGTGGAACTGTCTCCCTTTCTGCTGTGGCTCCCCTTTTTCAGAGGTCAGGACCCCAGTGGTGGGGAGCAGGGGTGGGAGCCACACTCAGGACCATGGGAGAGTCTGAGACGTCTGACTTCCCACCCTGGGAACACAGCCAGCGGAGAACAAAGCAGGATGCTTGTCATTCTCCCAGCTATGTGGCCCTGTCCACAGAGGTAAGGAGCAGGGTGGCCCCCCAGAGCCTGGGCCCAGGCCTGTTCGCAGACATCGCCAGGCTACAGGAAGGTGGTGCCAGGAGACACGGGGGGAGGGGTCTGTGGGCCATCGCAGGCAACCTGGGGCAGTGAAAAGACCGGACTGGACTCCTGGTCTACCACATAGCAGCCATGAGCTCTGGTGCTGGTTGCTTCACCTGCTTGGGCGCAGAACACATCCCCTTGGATGTTCCACAGGCCCTTCACAAACTACATCCTCAGAACTGAACTCACCATCTTCCCCTGCTCCCCCTCTGTCCCCCCAGGAGGGATGGGCAGCACCTTCTCCCCAGATCTCTGAGCTCCAAATCCCTAGCCTAATCCCAGTCTCCGTTGCCAAACATTTCCCCAGCTTCCAGCCGATTCTCAGGTTTTGCCACCTCACCTTCCTGCTCAGCTACTGAATAGCTCCCTCCTCACCATGCCCAAGGCCCTACCTTCGTCCAGGTTCTTATCACCGCTCCCCTGGACTGGTGCCAAAGCTCCTAACGGATCTTCCAGCCTCTGGGGAGACCTCCTCCAGGCCAGCATCCACAGAGCTACACGGTGGGCACATTTATAACGACCAACAATGATGCTGCTGGTGATGATGATATAACAGTAGCTGATGTTTTTCAGCGCTTACTTTGTGCCCTGCTCTGTCCCAAGTCCCTTGCCTGAATTATCACTTAAGCCTCCCAACAGCTCTGTCAAGGAAGTTCTATTACTATCCCCATTTTGCAGATGAGAAAACTGAGGCATGGGTGGTTAGCTGCATGCTGAGGCCACACAGCAGAGCTGAGGTATGAACCCAGACAGTGAGATTCCAGCCTTTCCTCTTTAATATCCTCAGTGGTTTCCTTTCTAATCACCACACAATAAACCAGGCATCCAAACACAGTCCCTCACAACCTACTACACCCCAAACCAACTTCTCCAAAAATGCTCTCATCACTCTCCCCACAACCAGGGATCCAGGCAGGCCCAACAACATAGGGACCACAGATGAATATAGCAGATACTTTTATGCCTCTTAGCCTTTGCACTTACTATTCCTTCTGCCCTGAGCACCTTTCCTATTCCCATCTTTACCCTTTAAGACTCAACTCTACAAAGTCTTTCTGACCTCCGTACCCTACTCCCTCCACAGACCCCTATGCGGACCCCCAGCATAGCACCCACTACGTCATACTATAGTTACCTCTTCGATCTTTTTCCTCCAGTAAAGTATGAGCTCTCAAGAGTAAATATTATGTCTTTTTATCTCTGTATTGCCTGCATCTTGAACAAAGTGTGAATAAATGAACATGAAACTTTGTTTGCAAAAGTAATGGAAGAATTTTGAATCAAAGTGATGATAAAACTTTGAATCCAGTAGCTCTGGATTAGAATCCCAGCTCCAGCACTTATTAGCTGTGTGACATTGAACCAACTGCTTAACCTCTCTGAGCCTCAGTTTCATCTGTAAAATGCAGGAGAGGGTATAACTCCTTCAAAGGGTTGCCCTGAATATTAAATGCAATACACATAACGAAGTGCTGAGTATATGGCCCTTGCCATTAAGTAGAAGCTATTACAATGATGATGAAGCTCATTATATGATTAGGCAATTACGTGAATAGTATCCACATGCTATTCACATCTGCATGTGCACATGCCTCCCAGCACTGGCCAGGGCACTGCTGAGCCATCTTCCCTAATAGCCCTGAAATCTCCTAGGGAGGAGTCTCTGAACAGACCTCTCTTTTCTGCCCCTTACACATTCAAGCTTAGAAGCCCTTTCCCACCACAGTACCTTTGTACGTGCCATTCCGATGTATGGGGTGTTCCTCCCTTCGCTGTTCTCCTAGTCAGCTCCTTCTCATCTTTTAGGCCTAGGCATAGATGTCACCTCCTCTAAGGTTCTTCTCAACCACTCTGTCTGACCAGATGCCCCCATATTCTCTACGGCCCCATTGTTCCAATTCAACCCTTGTTGGTTTCTTCCATAGCAGTTCAAAATATGTAAGGATTTTGTGCACTTGCTCATCCATCTCATGTTGGCCCCAAGATGGTGTGACACCACCATGGTCCTCTCTGTTGCACCCTCTGTGCCTGGCATACTGCCTGGCATTTAATGCGGAGCTCCACAAATAAACGTTGAGTGAATGTCAATAAATAACCTACTTGGGCTCCATTCAGAATGAACAGAGAAAAGGTGTGGGAATTTGCAGCCCAAGCCCCATCCCTGGCAGATGGAAGGGGACCCCTCCCTTTCCCAGAAGCCTCAGCAAGGCCGCACCTGGCTGCCTGCAGCCAGCAGAGCTCAGAACCAACTCACCAGAGACAAATTGGAGGGAGTTCAGAGGAGCAGGCCAGGCAGGATTAAGTGGAGGGAGAGGGTGATTTATAAAGAAAGATAAAAGGGCCCAGCTTCATAAGGCTGGCCTGCAGGATTGTTTCGATAACAGCCTCCAAATGTTGGCAAGGTGTGTGCGCCAGGAGAGTGAGGATAATTCCCCACAAAGGTGCAGAAGCGGTCACCAGGAGAGACAAGGAAATCTCAGCTGACTGCGGTCCTGAGCAGCTGGAGCAGGAAGCAACAACCAGAGCAAGGCACCTTCCAGCATCCAGGGAGAATCTCACCTCCTCACTTGGGCAGCTAGCAACTCAACTTTGAACTCCTCAGGGAGTTCATGCAGCAGAAAGCAGGAGGGTCTCTTGAGAAACCAGAGAATCGCACCTGCTTCCTCAGTAAGACCACTTTGCCAAGTATCTGAGAAGGAAGATGCCTCAGCCGTCCTGTAGGCCAGGGACTGGCAAACTATAGCTGGAGGGCTAAATCCTCCCACTGCCTGTTTTTGTAAATAAAGTTTTATTGGAACACAACCCTGCCCATTTGTTTACATAGTATCTATGGCTGCTGGTATACTACAACTTCAGAGCTGAGCAGCTGCAACAGAAACAATGTGACTCCCTTTACAAAAAAGACCATTGATTCTTGGGTGAAGTGCATATCATTTTCAAAGGAAAAAAATTTTCACAGGGCCCAAACTTGAATTATTTTTATTATAGTATTGCTTACACACACACACACACACACACACACACACACACACACACACACTTAGGTATAAACATCGTAGGCTTTCATCTCTTACGTGACTAGAAAACCAAAAAACATTCTTGGATTAAATGCCCACAAAATGCCAATAACATTAGAATTAAAATAAGCAGCATTAAAATAATGCAGCCGATGATGTTTTTGCTGAAGAGGCACTGCTGCTCACAGCACGGCTGGGTTGCAAGGGTACAGATTTGTTTGCGTTTGGCAATGCTGATAGTAAAAGAGTGCTATGTGATGACCCAATTCTCCCACTGAGTTCTTTTCTTCTAACTATTGCAAAAACTTTCATTCACACAGAAAGCCATGACATCATGGGCAGTCAGTGGACACAAGTACTCAGCCACATCTGCTCTTTCTCTCAGGAACCCATGAGAATTAAAGTACATAATTCTGATTGACCCAATGTCCTCTTCAACACAATTAAAATTCAGGCACTAAAGTCTCATGGCCATACCCAGGTATAAGGTAATCAGTCAGGTGAGCCAGAAAATATTTACATATGTAATAAAACATTTATATATTTATATTTGTTTACATAATAAATACATTAGTATTAACTGATAATATTTGAATTATTGATACAACAAAAACAGAATATTTTACAGTATCTCTTAGAGGATTTGTCCACTGGTTTGGGGATCCCAGTTTGAAAAGCAGAGATCTAGCCTACTCTTTGTCTGGAAAGGGAAACTCTGTTTGGGAAACTGAGTCCCACAAAAGGACCATGACTTGCCAAGATCACAGTGGGAGCTCAGATTGATGTCAGACTTGGATGGGGATAGGCTGACTCTTGGTGCAGCGCTCTCCTTCCCAGCACAAGGGTGGGCCCAGAAGAACAGCTGCCCAGAACCCAATTTTGCCCACTGGATCCCAGAGGGGTGGCCATTAGCCAGAGCCACCAACTATGATGTGAATGACGTCCTCGGGAGTGGGGGAGGAGCTGTGACCTTCAGACACTATGAATGACAGCTGAAGCCAGACGGCTGACTGGAATGGCTTTCAAAGGCTCCTCCTTGAGCATCAGAGGTGGGAGCAACAGCTGCCTGGGGCCCTGCAGCCGCAGAGGCCCCTTCCTTATCCCCGAGTGTCAGGGGGACCCACCTGCAATCAGAAGACGGAACCACCTGAGCTCAAAAATTAAGCCAGGTCCTCACTGCCCTGGAAAACTTTTCATGAAAAGGAATCACATGGCTGCCATCCGGGCCGCTGGAGGCCAGCAGACCCCCAAACATGGTTGTGGCAGCAGTTCAGTCACTGGGAAAACCCAACTTTTAGAGGGTTAGGCCTGGAGAGAGATATTGAGTGGCTCAGCCTGGCCACAGGCTTTGCAGGGCTGAGCCCCTGTTCTCGAAGCTGGGCAAGCCCTGGTCTGCCTTTCTCTGCCCTGGGAGGATCCCCTGGTCAGTAGAGAAGCAGTGAGCATGCCCACGGCAGCGGCCTTCTCAGAAAAGGAGAAGTGCCATGCTTCCATAGCTCCCATCCAGCAAGCATACTTGCAGGCGTGGACAGGTTGGTTCAGACGAAATGAGAATATAAGAGATATTCCAAAACAGGGCTTGGCAAACTTTTTCAGTAATGGGTCAGATAATAAATATTTTAGACTTTGTAGTCTCTGTTGCATACGTAGGCCAGATAATTAAGTTCACAGACTCATCCTAGAGAAAGTGCTATATACCTCATTGCTGAATATCACTAGGGTCACCTTCAAAGTACTCCCCTGGGAAGATCTGCACTGATGCCAGTGCCTAGTCCATCCTTCAAAGAAATTTTGGAACTCATTTTTTGGAATGCCCATCAGAGCTGTCGTCGTATTACCCTTGATGTCCTGAATGTCATCAAAATGTCTTCCTTTTAATATTTCCTTGATCTTCGGGTAAAGAAAGAAGTCATTGGGGACCAGATCAGGTGAGTAGGGAAGATGTTCCAATACAGTGATTTGTTTACTGGCTAAAAACTCCCTCACAGACAGTGCCGTGTGAGCTGGTGCATTGTTGTGATGCAAGAGCCATGAATTGTTGGCGAAAAGTTCAGGGCATCTAATTTTTTCACACAGCCTTTTCAGCACTTCCAAATAGTAAACTTGGTTAATTGTTTGTCCAGTTGGTACAAATTCATAATGAACAATCCCTCTGATATCAAAAAAAATTAGCAACATCATTGCAACAAGTTCGCGAACTTAATTGTCAGACCTCATTTTTTTTTTTTTTTACAATCTTTTAAAAATGTAAAAACCATTCTTAGTTGCAGATTGAACTTGGCCCATAGGCAGTAGTTGGTCAACCTCTGTTCTATAATACTACTAACTTCAAGACATTCACTACAAAATAAATTTGGCCTTCGTGGGACTATAAACACCTGAGAAGACCTGCTCCCATCCTCATACTCACACACACACACACACGAACACACATATTCATACACACGGACATACATAGTCTCAATGTTCTGTCCATTAGACAAAAATACATTCTTTGAAAATAATTTCCAAATTTGCAAAGCACCCACATGCCCTGAAGTTAATTCGGGGTCAAGGGGTCATGTGCAAAGCCACCATGTCCAGGGCAGGGAAGCTAGGGACTACTCCCATGGGTAGACAGGCACAAGAGGAGCTCAGAGCAGGATGGAAGGACCTTGCTGGTCGTCTAGTCTGAAGGTTTTTTCCCAAACTGTTCCTCAGAGCCATGAGGGCTTTCAGGAGGGGCCTCTGGAGGTCAGTGTTCCAGGCTACCACACTCAAACCATCTAAGCTGCTTCACTGTTAGTCTTGTAGGTACTGAATTTCTATTTAAAATTTCATCTACAGGTAGGATTTCATGGCAAAATGGAGTGGGTAGGTGTTCATATCTGGCCCCTCTGAAAGTTCTGGCAAGATTAGCCCACATGCTTGCCTCTCCACTGAAGCAGCAGTGACCGTTAGATGGACAAGTGCTCTCTGGTTTGCTACAGTCTCCACCATTCCCTATTGCTTATATCGATCACCCTGTTTCACTCGTTAATAAGACCTGCCTCGTCCCAGAGGCTTTTGAGTTTGTGACTCCTACTGTCTCAGCTGCCAGACCATGAAACTGCTTCCTGAAGAACAATATTGGTTCACTTAGCGAAGTCACCACTAGATGCAAAATGCTTACCTAACCAACAGCTGCTAGGTCCTACAAGTCTTAGGTAATCCTTAACTGATCCTGATATTGTCTCACTCTTTGGGATTTATTTATATCCAATTACACTGCAAACAAATATTTGAGGCAGCTTGTAAATATACATAGAGCACAATAAAATTTAAAAATAGATAAAAAGCAAGCCGAAGGAAGGAAAACCAGACTAGAACAGTAGGATGAAGCCTGAGGGAAAATTAGGACATGAAAATGCAACTCAGAAATGTCTGCATGGTTCTAACAGTAAGCAGAGATTCCTGAGTTAGGGGTTCAGGGACGCCTATGGAACTGCCCTCACCAGTAGTTGAATTCCCTGAAGAAATTGATTTAAAAAAAAAAAAAAAAAAAAAAAAAAAAACAGTGATCAAGGAAAGAGGTTCAGCACAAAGCTTTGAACTTTAAAAGTGTCAACCAAGGAATGAAATTAAAAATTATGGAGCTAAGCAAAACAATTCAATGCAGCAAGGTGTCCAACCCCACTCTTAGCACCCCCAGAAGCCATTTGGGACATTGTGGTAGTTAACTGTATGTGTCAATTTGACTGGATCACCGGACACCCAGATATATGCTTAATCATTATTTCTGGGTGTGTCTGTGAGAGTGTTTCCAAAGGATTAGCATTTGAATCAATAGACTGAGTAAAGTGGATGGCTCTCCCCAATGTGGGTAGACAATCAGCCCTCCCTTGGAGGGCCTAACATAGGAAGAAGAAAAAAAGTGGACGAAGGAGGACCTTCTTTCTCTCTGCCTTACTGTTGAGCTAGGACATAGCCCTTCTCCTGCCCTCAGTGTACCCAGTTCTCAGGCCTTCAGACTGAAACTGGCTTCTACACCTTCAGCTCTCCAGCTCTCAGGCTTTTGAACTACACTTACCGCCTTCCTGGGTCTCCACTTTGCAGACAGCAGATTGTGGGACCTCTGGGTTTCCATGATCACATGAGCCAATATCTCATAACAAATATACATATACATGGAAATGACTCCTATTGGTCCTCTTTCTCTGGAGATCCCTGACGAATACAGGGGGCCAACAAAATCCCAGCAGTTCTCCCCAATACCATCAGATCTGGAGTGAAGCCAACCAAAGGGGGACCCACAGCTTTCCTTCCATTGACTAGAGGAGAGTAGAAAATGCTACTGGGAAGAAACAGGAAAAATGGGGATATAATCAGGGCCCTGACTCTCTCTGACGGAAGTGAGGGTTCCAGGGCTCCATAGTGATTTGGGGAAATAATCCAAAGCCAAGAGTACACCCCTGGGAATGGAATACGAAGTATGACAATTAAGTTTGCGAACTCATCTTTGAAAAAGTACTACATACCTCATTGCTGAATATCACTGCAGTCACCTTCAAAGTTCTCCCCTTGGGAAGCTATGCACTGACACCAGCGCCTAGTCCACCCTTCAAAGCAATTTTGGAACTCTTTCTGGAATGGCCATCAGAGCTGTCGTCGTATTACCCTTGATGTCCTGAATGTCATCAAAATGTCTTCCTTTCAATATTTCCTTTATCTTCAGGTAAAGAAAGAAGTCATTGGGGGCCAAATCAGGTGAGTAGGGAGGGTGTTCCAATACAGCTCTTTGTTACTGGCTAAAAACTCCCTCACAGACAGTGCCGTGTGAGCTGGTGCATTGTCGTGATGCAAGAGCCATGAATTGTTGGCAAAAATTCAGGTCATTTTCGTCTAACTTTTTCACGCAGCCTTTTCAGCACTTCCAAATAGTAAACTTGGTTAACTGTTTATCCAGTTGGTACAAATTCAGAATGAATAATCCCTCTGATATCAAAAATGGTTAGCAACCTCATTGCAACAAGTTCACTAACTTAATTGTCAGATCTTCATACACTCCCCAGTTGGGTGTGGGGAGCCCAAGAGAGGGTATTTAGCAAAATTTCAGAAGTAGAGTCTATCACAGACACCTCCTAATTGGAGTCATTCAGAACAAAAACATGTGACCGTCATATGAATAGTATTCCTCAAAATGTAGCAAAGGACATGAACAGCCACGGAAAAACTTTATGCAGATATTCATAGAAGCTTTATCTATAATCACCCCAAAATGGAAATAACTCAAATGTTTATTAACTGGTGAATAGATAAATAAAGTGTGGTATAGCCATACTATGGACTAAGGCTCAATAAAAAGTCAAGCACTAAACAAATAATAATAAAGCAATAAAAAGTAAAAACAATTGATTCACACAAGAAGTGCGGATGAACCTCAAAAGCATTACGTTAAGTGAAAGAGGCTATACCCAGAAGCTTACATACTATATGATTCTATTTAGGTAACATTCTAGAAAAGGCAAAACTATAGGGACAGAAAACAGATGGGTGGTTGACAGGGGTAGGGCTGGAGAGAAAAGACTGACTGACAGGTGACTTGGTGAGGTGATGAAAACAGCATATACCTTGATTGGGGCCACAGCTTCACAACGGCATATATTTCCCAAAATTCATAGACTTGAAAGAAGATGAATTTTACTGTACAATGGTACCTCGGTTTTCGAACATCTCTGTTGAACATTTTGCTATCTGTATCATACCTCAATGAACCTGACTTTAAAAAAACAATGTAACCAAGGGGAAAAAAAAATCAAACCATCCTCAAGTACAAGGGAAACAACGTCAAGAAACCAACCACACTCCCGTTACATCAAAACAAATGTCTGGAGAGAGCTGCTCAAGCATCAGCCAAATGAAAAGAAATGGTGTAGCAACTAGGCAACTAGGAATGTCCAGTTGATGGGCATTCCTCTTGGAGGGGAAAAGAAACACAGCAAACAAAACAAAAGTCAGACATGAATGTACCATGAAGGAAACAGTAACAAAATTCTTTACAAGTGCATTTGCTGAAGAAAGATACAGTAAGAACACAATCCTATTTTTTTAAAAGAGTTCAAAATGACCACGACACCCCACCAGAAAGGCAAAAATTAAAAAGACTGACAACACCAAATGTTGCCAAGGATATGGAGCAACTGGAGCCTTCAGACATTGCTGGTGGTGGTATAAGATAATACAACAATTTCGGGAAGATTCTGGTACTCTTTTAAAATTAAACATACACCTATCGTATGACTCAACAATTCCAATCCTAAATATTTATAAAAAAGAAATGAAAGCATATGTTTCCATAAAGACCGACGCAAGAATGTAGTTATCAGCTTTATTCATGATAATCAAAAGTCAAAACCTGGAAACATCCCAGGTGTCCATCAACAAGAGAATGGATGAATAAACTGTATAGTACATTCATACAATGGAAAACTACCAAGCAATAAAAAAGGAACAAACAACACTAACAATGAATCTCAAAAACAGTATGCTGAGTGAAAGAAGCTTTATACAAAAGAGTACATACCATATGTTCCCATTTATATGAAGTGCTACTCCAGACAAAACTAATCCATGATACAAAAAAATTATAGCAGTGATCACCTCAAGGTAGGGGGTGGAGGTTGGCTGAGAAGGGGCATGAGTAACTTTCTGAAGTAATATTCTGTATCTTCATAGTGGTTTGGAGTGTATGTATTTGTTAAAACTCAGCAGATGTACACTTAAGATTTGTGCATTTTGTTGTATATGTTTTTACCTCAAAAGAAAATATATGCTACATATATCATAAAGGAAGTACAATTAAATGTCAATGTAAGAACGCAGGTAGTATGTATGTGGTTGTTTGCTGTAAAACTCTTTCAACTTAAGAGAATATTTAAAATTTTTCACAATAAATGTTTGAGAAAAGCTCATCAAATGTTACAATTCTATGCTTAAGATTTGTGCACTTCACAGTGTGCAAATTTTATCTTCACGGAGAAAAATAAATAACTGTAAACGAAGATTTAACTCTACTTAATGATATTCATGCTCAAGTATTTAGAGGGACTTACACCGACGTCACTACTCGCTTTTGAAAGAATATGACAGATTGATGGATTGACGGGTAAACCAACTAACATACATGTGATGAAATAAAGTCAAATTTTAATTATAGAATCTGTGTAGTGGGTATGTAAGTGTTCACCATATATTCCTTTGACTTTTCTTTGAAACTTTCATAATAAAATGAAGGAGATGATAAGATGACAGAATGAGAGCGAAGTAGAGTTCATAAACCAAAGGAAATAAACCGTGGACGGGAAAAAAATTTAAAAATAAATCAAAGGAAATAAACTGTGGGCCGAAAAATCTTTTTTTAAATAAATAACAATTAAAATCAGCAAGAACAACACAGATATGAAAATCAAATTATTGGCAAAGAGGAAAAGCCTGGGTAATTACAAAGCACATAGAGGAAAATGACAAAGAAATCAGATGAAGAGAATCTAACACAAGGGTAAATTAGTATCCCGGATATAGAGAAACCAAAGTGGAAAAAGTATTGAATGGAAAAGTATTGAACAATATAACATATACACCACTGTCTGAAATGCAGGAAGAACTGAATCTAGAAAAAAAAACTTTGTTTCATTCAGAATGTTCAATACCATGACATGTCCTGATTAAGTAATTTAACTCCAATAAAGAAGTAACAGGTCTACAAGAATCCAGGCATCAAAGGCCAATAACTATCAAGGAAGGAGAGGGTCAGGCTGCTCTCAGGCCTCTTCCAAGGAAACATCCAGGGTCACAATGGAGCAAAGACACAGTTCAAAGGGAAAGGGAGACCAAGAGTACCTCACCCAGCCATGGCACTGGTCGGGACAAAGACAACAAACAGACATTCTCAGACATTAAAAGACAGACATTTTTAAAATTCAGGGAATACAGTATCTTCTTCACAAAACTACCTGACCATAAATCCAGCCGATGAAGAGAGAAATCAAAATCCAGAATTGCGTGATGGAAAAGGTGTGGTCCAATAGCCAATGAGGACAGTAGACTCTATTTAAACTCAGGATTAATATTAAACCATTGTGTGAACTGTGAACATTTTAAGTCCTCAAAGGCTAAATGATAATGATAAAACTAACAAAAATCAAGTAATGGGGGGCGAGGAGAGGGAGGAGATCCGAACATGCTACTGTTCTCATCTTTCATGGCAACGAGGTAACTGACAGTGTCTAAAATTGAACCATGCAGTTAGAAAAGCATAATTACTCCGACTTCAATGTATTTTTCATCATCTCTTTTCTTACCCTTAGAGACATCTTTTAGAAAAGAGTATCTCATCGTGAAAAAAATTTTATTTCAAGTTTACCAATTCTTTCCGCCTCTCTTTAGCTTCTTTATCGTTTTTAAAATTCAAGAAAAATCAACTTTAAGACTTTACGTTAAAAATAGCACGTGTAATTGTCACAATCTTTTCCTCATGAATGGACTTCCATACATCTAGATAAACAGATAAGTAGATAAGTAAATGAATAGATGTATGGAAGTCCATTAATGAATATTATATACGTATGGATAAGTATACACACACAAACATAGAATGATATTTGGGATAGTTTTCACCTTGGTAACATTTGGAGTGATAGTTAAACTTTCTTTTTCATACATGACTGTGCTATTAAAATTTTAATATTATTGTTATATTTATATTTATAAAAATCAAAAAGTGATTTTTACTTTTTAAAATATGTTAGGAAGAGTCAGCCCTGAGCTTCCTAGCAGCCAAAGAAAAAGGGACCCATAAGTAGTTACACTCCAACCAGGTACAATGCCTACCGTATTAAAACAAACCAACCCAACAAAATACAGCAGGTCCTTGGAATCAGCACAGCTTTCCCAGGCTCTCAGATCTGACAGACGAGATGCCGAGTGGTGTGGAGATGGCATCCTCACAGCCTGCCGTCAGTAACCCAGCCAAGGCCCTTATCACACCATTCCAGGCTTCTCCAGAGCCTCAGAACATATGCGCTCATTGCGCCAGCTAGAGGAAAGCACAAAGTGACCATTAACTTTGGAGTCTGGCTAGCAAGATGGCCACTTCTCCAAGACTGATTCCCACTGGCCAGAGAGTTTTCCCTTGAGGTGGGATCAGTTTGCGGTGGGCCCAGTTGAGGGCAGAGTCTTTCCCTTCCTCCTGCACCCCATTACACACACACTGTCCACCCTCCAGTAATAAGAACTCACATACAGTTCTCACATTGGTCCTGCCATTTCCTCTTGCCTAGGAAATGCTTCGTGCTATTGGCAATGGCTTGCACTCAGCTGACTGTACTCATCCCTGAGGGGACAGCTGACATGTCACCTGCTCCAGGGCATTTCCCCTGATACCCCTGATGGAATCAGGATCCCAGGTCAAGGGCTGAACCTAGAGGGAAAGAACCCCCACCAGAGGATAATGGGGAGCAACACTCGGCCATACTTAGAAGTACCAAGAACAGGGGAGGAGGTCAGGGCTTACATACAACTTGTTGCTGGCTCCTTTCAGTGAAGGAAAGGCAGCAGGCACCCTCTCCCCAAGAGTGGCAACATCTCTATGATGCTGGAGAATGGAGAGGTTATGAGCAGACGTTGGGCTGTCTACGTGGTTCTCTGTGGGCCCCCAAAGATGTAAGAGTAGACTTGGAGGAAGAGGAAACTGACACAAGCATTCACACGGCGGAGCCCCTTGGGGGCTCAGTACCTGAGAATCTATTTGAGCCTGTTTCCCAATCTGTAAAATGGGGCACATAACTCATGCCTGACTTTGAGAGTCAGGAATACTATGAGAGTCAAAAGGGTATGAAATCCCACAGGATGGGACTGGTGTACACATCGTATAATGGCCCCAAAAATCAGAAGGGTAAAACGATCGTTGCCCCTTGAAGCTATGTAGGAAATAATAGGGTGGATCCACAGATCCTGAAGGAGTTTATTTTTACAGCATTTTGGAAGATTGAAAAAGGGTTCCATCATAAATTGGGGGACTAGAAATGGCTTTATGATTATCACACATGTCCATATAAGATTATACTCCAGGAGGAAAATAGTATACAATGAATTGCATCTGTTGAAGTGAAATAAAGGCAGTTTAAGAGGTTAACCCATGACTTAATTTACAAAAACTACACGTCAGTATCGTCATACGAGGTAACTATCTTTAAAAGATGGTCTGTAGGGTATACGGTCTTTCAAAAATGGAAATCACTATGTGTACCAAATTGCAAATTGGCCACAAATTATTCTCTCTTTTCATCCCCTTTCATCCGGGCTTGGCCTTCTGGCTTACTTTTACCAATAGGACATTAGCAATCATGACACAAGCAATCTTTAAAAGTGATCGCACAGGGAGCGATCGCTCCCTTGCCGTGTGGAGAGAAGCCTCAGTCATCCCAGCCACCCCAGATGAAGCCAGCACAAACCAGCCAACACATGAGCAAGCCCAGCCAAGACCAGCCATGCCCAGCAGACCAGAAGAACCTCCTCGCTGAGCTGAGCCTAGGCCCAATTGCTGACTTGCAGAATCATCACCTACATAAGTGGTTGTCGTTTTAAGCCACTGAGTTTGGGGTGGTTTGATAAAGTTAACGATACATTGTGATAGCGCAGAATGAGTCAGGAGATGAAGACCCTGCCTCTAACTCATTGTGTGACCTTTGGCAAGTCACTGAACCTTTCTCGTGCCTCGTTTCTTGCACTATAAAATGAGGCAAGTCAAATGATCCAATTGAAATGAGTATGAAAGGCCCCTTCTAGTTCTCTCATTCTGACATGCTAAATCTTAACAAATACTCATGAATGCAATAAAATTCTAAGAACCAAGTTGAGGCATAGCTGAGTCTCTGGAGTTTTCTTGCCTGGAGGCAAGAGATTCTGAGATTTGGTTACCTGACATGTGAGCATAAACACAAAATTCTTCTTCAGCATTTTATGATCTTGCTGGATTCTAGGCTAAAATATGAAGTTGCAAAAAGCTCACCAGAAAGAAAGTATAACTGATCCTGGCACACAAAGAAAGGAAATTACTATCAACATCTAAATCCAGAAAGAGCTTTCTGCTGGGACATGGGACTTTCAGAAAATGCCAGCGCAGAGCTGGGACTAGGCTTTCTGAAGATGAAAACCCCAGACGGTAACAAGAAGGAAAATCTTAGTGATTCTTCAGAATTTGCCAAACTCCCCAAATTCACATTTTTACCTATCTGAAAACGGACTCAACAATTTTCTTTTCGAAAGCTACTTAGAGAAAAAATGGAAACTGAAGCAACATATATGGGTTTTCTTTGTTTTCTTAAGTGATTGAACAAGATAATAATGAACACATACGTATATGATCTCTGAAAACTGGTATTTCATCAAACTGTGTTCCTGGAACTGGAGCTGGAAGTGATAAAAATCACAGATTAGCCAGGAGTGATTTTGTTTTTCCAATTCAGAGCCAGTGCTCAGGAGGACCCAGATCCTGCTAACGTTGCTGCTACATCTGGGAATGAGTTTGCAGGAGGGACATGGCAGGGAACGGATATTTTTCCAGAAAAGGGTCATTAACATGAGCTTCACAAACTGGACCGTGTGAACCCTTGGGGTTACTGCCGGAATGTACACAAGCCCACAGAATCCATTCGCTGCATCCTCCAGGAGCATGACTTTTTACTCAAAGGGCTGTTTTCTTGGGGGTTTGTTTGTTTGTTTATTTGTTTGTGGGAGGTTAGTGGAGGATTATTATGTTTATATAAAAGTACACTTGGGCACAACTTGAAATCAAATGCAAAATTTACATTCATTTTTCCAATAAAACATGAAAAATGTCCTTCTCCAGCATGTGTTTTCAGGGGTACATGGCTACCCTCCTCTGCCATTAGGGATTCTTATGTGGGTGAAAGTCCAATAATAGGCAGTCTCAAAGAGCTGACATATCCCCAAAGCAAGCCACTTTCAAGTGACATTTTTCTGAGTAAGGAAAATCATCAAAAGCATTGCCTTTCCTCTGAGATGGTCTGGGGCTAAAATGCTGGTTGCTTATATACACCCTCCCTGGGTCTGAGCAGTAAGACTCCTAGAGACAAGCCTGAACCTTCTAAAACCATGCAAGGAACTTGTTACACACACACACACACACACACACACACACACCACCCTCTCAGGCTGCCTCAGAGCAGAACTCTTGAAGGAGGGTCTCCAGAATTTTCTTCTCCCACAGCTTCTCCTTCTCCTGAGTTCCCCAGCACAGATAAGCACCTCACCTCACTCACTGTATCCAGGGTGAGGGCCCTTCTCTCTACAACTCCCACCCTCAGGGGGGCAAACACCTGTCATGTGACTTTCTCTTCAGAGCAGTAACCTGCGTCTGCTAAACACTACTAAGAATAGGGAAAGAATTTCAGCAGATGAGCACAACAGTTGCCACCAATGTGTAGGTTTCTGATCTTAAAGAGCTCAAATCACTATGATGGACTATTCTGATGAGCTGAGACCACTCTACCAAGTCTCCTCTCCTCCTGGTTCTTCTTTAGTTTATTTTTTCAGCAAACATCTGATCAAATCCCATCTCTGGGCCAGGCCTGCTCTGGGCACCCGTGATTCAGAGGTCGCTCTCTGGTGAAGCTGATGTCCAATTGGAGAAACAACATGACAGGTGTAAGAATAAAACTCTTGGTACTTACAGGGACCTCATTCTCTTGAGTATGTACAGGAAAACAAAAATTATCATAATAATTTGAAAAATATTCATTAGCGAACCAAGCACTTGTAAGATTAGTTTCCACTCAACCGACAAGTAACATCAGCATTTATCACGGCCTAAACGAGCCGTCATCGTGTTTGACTTACTTCTCCTCATTTTGGGTTGCCTGCCAGCATGCTGCAATTGCAATGCAAACAAACTGCAAATTGAAGACTTTACCAAAGTTGTAGGATTTTATGAGGTCAACGAAAGAGCCACTTAAACCCCAGGCCACGCCAGTGACAGATGAGGCTCTGACAGTTCGATCAGGTAACAACAGGAAGAGGGGGGTTGGCAGAGGTGCTGAACCCATGGTCAAAACAGAATGGACCATCAAGTGTTTAAAGAAAGCCTTCGGGGAAAATCCATGAAGACCTGGACTCTTTCTGCAATAAACAGCTTTCTTTACGCTTGTGTTGCAGAGATATCAAAAAAATGAAACAAGTAAAGCCATAATATATGACGCTGGTGCAAACGTAATTGCAGTTTAAAAGGTTCAAAATAATTGCAAAAACCGCAATTACTTTTGCACCAACCGAATAGCATGCCACCAGCCAGAAAAATTACGTCGCTCGAAATTAGCAACACCTGAGTCATTCTTTGTGCATTCTTAAATTTCAGTGTGTGGTTGGCATTAGAATCAAAAATTGGGTAAGAATAAAACTAAATGTATTTTTATAGTTTCTAGCTTTGGTTTGCTGAACTTTCTAAATCAAAAAATTTGTTTTCCAGTCCCCTCTATTTCCCAATATTGGCTAATATACTAAGTGGACTTGGGCTAAGGTGGCCTTTTCAGGTACGATTACCTGTGGATGACAAGGGCTCCTGTCACCACACTGTGTAAGTTCTCTAAAGGAGAATACAACGAGAACCCCAACGGGGATTTAGTTAGTCTAGGGAAGTGACACTGCAGCTAAGACTTGAGAGGTGAACAGAGAGTGGAGGTGAGAACATGTCCGGGAGTGGGTCCAGAGGCAGGCTGGCACAGTCAAGGAACTGAAAGAAAGACGGCGTGGCTGGCGGCAGGAAGTGGGGGGAGAGGGACAGGAGGTGAGTTTGCAGATACAGGCAGGGGCAGGAACGCTGCTGTTCATCATATGAGCAACGAGCAGCCACAGCAGAGTTCAGAGCAGGAATGGGACAGATGGGTGATTTAAAGAAGTTTTTGAGGATGGTGTCATGCAGGGACTGTCATGCAGGGAGTCACGCAGGGTCTCCAGTCCCGCTCCCCACACAAGAACGCAGGATACCATGAGACCAGAAAGGAACACCCACAGAGCCATAGGTAGAAGAGTCATACCACTATATTCTCGCTGGCGGCTGGGTTGGAGACACAGGCAGCAGGAGCCACACGATCCGCAACCTGCCGTCCACTTCTCTCTGCTAACCAACCTCTCTGCTAGCTGCAATCCTCCATGCTAACTGCACTCCACTCTTGCTAGTTCAGCCACCATCTTCTTGCTGGCCCCCATTTGCTGCTAGCGTAGCCACGGCAGTTATATTTAGTGCCCAGTGGCTCACTGGTTATAGCTGACGGCCACTAGCCTCAGCTGATGGCCATCCAATCACAGTTGATGGCCATTTACTACCGGAGCCAGCACCTTTCCATGTGAGGGCGAGAACCTGGAGACTGCACTCCTGGCTCTGTCCCCACAGATGGGTACTACATGGCAGGTATCATGTGGGGGACCCTGATCACTGCGCCATTTGTCGTGTGAGGCGACCTGTGGGGTCTCTAGTCCCACTCCCCACATAAGAACGCAGGATATGGCTAGGCCCAAAAGGAACACCCACGGCGCCATAAGTGGGGGAGTCATATCATTATATTCTCACCGGCGGCATTCGCCTCTCTGCAATCCGCTCTTGCTAGCCTCCATTCTCTCTGCTAGCGTAGCCATGGCAGTTATATTAGTGGCCAATGGCTTACGGGTTACAGCTGACAGCCAACTAGCCACAGCTGATGGCCATCCAATCTCAGTTGATGGCCATTTACTAGCTGAGCCAGCACCTTTCTATGTGAGGCCGAGAGCCTGGAAACTGCTTTTTGGGACTTTGTCCCCACATTACCCGTCTCACCTTAACCAAAAAATGAAGAAGATACCAAGAAATGTTTTTCAGACATTGGGCAACAGGCAGCATAGCCTGTGGTCCCTAAATGACAGGAAATAGACGAGGTGAGCCCTGTGTTGGCCAGCTTACCGCGGGGGCATTTCTAGACCATGGTGCAGGGTGGGGAGACCCAAACAGAACCCAACCGCCTCTCTGAGTTGAAGAGACACAGTTAAGAAACTGAAGATGCCACCGTGGGTAGAATTTGAAGGGTAGCGTACCTGTGAGGAGAGCAGTGCAGAAAGGAGAGAGCTGCACAGAGAAAGCACCACAGATGGCTCCGTTTGAGTCTTAAACTGAGTACCAATCAGTGTGAACATGTGAGAAAACTACTCAAGAAAAGTGAGGGGGAAAACAGCGAAAAGGACTAAGAAGAACAATTACCAGAGTTCACACCTGGCTAGAAGCTCTTTGTGTTCCCACCAGTTGGGCTGCAGTACCTCATCACATGTGGGCATCAGGTGAAGTCCGAAAAGGGTATTGTCTCAGGGCCAGAGCAAAATTAGCCCTGGGCTAACGACTACTCTGTTCCCACCCAACAGAGCTTAAAACAAGCCCCCCCCAAAGATCAAATGTTACTAAAAAATTTACCTGTGTCCCAGAACAAGCTCAAGAATATTTAAAGCAATGCAGAAATATTATGTCAAGCACCCAACAAGGTAAAATTTACAATAAAAATTATTAGGCATGCAACGATGCAGGAAAACACAGTCTATAATGAGAAGAAAAATCAACCAATAGACATAGACCCAAAAATGGTAACGATGATAGAATTAGTAGATGAGACTCCTAACGACACCATCTGAAGAATTCTACTAAGATACTCACTGTAGGGAGAGCCCAAAGGGAAGTGGTCTTGTGACAGCCACCAAATCAAAGTCACTAGAAAGTTGAGAGGAAGAATGAGTCTGCACCTTGTCACAGGTTTCATACAAGGTTCTTATATCACCCCAGGGCTCCTAGAGCTCAGACACACTCTTCTCAACAGAGGTTGATGGTTCTGTTACAACTTTTAGGCTCTAAGCATGAAACCCTTTTAGGCTCTAAGCATGAAACCAATTTCAGTTATTCAGTGATGTGAAACTTGGACCTTCCCTGAGGGACAGGGAAGGCAGGAGTGCGTGTGAGCAAAGTCCTTTAGAAAGCAATCTATTCAGCAGCCTTTTCAAAATATTATTCAATCAAGTACACTATCGGGCACTAAATCAGCATTACTTTTTATTAGAAAGATAGCACATTCTGGTTCAGCCACAACTTTCTTATTCAAACCTCTGCTTCGCTATCTGTTATCTAGTCTGCCATCCATATCTGCCGTTTAAATCATGAGAAAAAATTAAGCTATTTGAGAGACAAGCCCTCTATGAAAACTGAAGAATATTCACCATTGCAGTGATTATATTATTGCTGCGCTGTGTTAACATGTAAATTCTTTTCTAAAGTCAAGTGTAAGAACACAACACCGGGAGCCAGCAATTTCCAAATGGAAAAATCTCATTACATATTCAAAACGAGTAGTCGTGGGAATAACCTTTCCCATAATAGGAACACAGATAATTTTTCACATCCTCTGACTGTAAAGTGGGAACCGAAATCCTCGGCCTGGACTTTACCTAGTGACTTTATTCCTTTTATTTTCTTTATTCTATTTTTTGTTTTTTACAAAGTAATATATGCTTGCTCCAACAAGCAAATCCATCCAAAGGTGTAGAAGGAAAAGTTAATAATCCTCCAACCACACTGACAACCCGTAGTAACAGCCGGGAGAACATCTTCCATGCACACACAAATGCAGGTTGGACCACAGATACACATACGGCCTTTGGTTTGGTTTGATTTGTTTTTTTGCTAAAATAGGATCATATTGTAAATATTACCCTTGAGTTTGCTTTTGACATTTAATATATCATAGACTACTCCACGTCAACACTCTCATTTATTCATCCAATCTTCTTTTAATGGACTTTTAGAGGTTTGTTTTGTTTTTTTGCCATGACAAATAATGCTGGAGAAAAATATCCTTGTATGTCTGCCTCAGGGGCAAAAATCCAGAGGTCAAACTGCCTGTAGGTTAGATTCCCTCAAGGAGTATTGCAGGGATAAGGGTATATGAATATTTACTCCTAATAGCTATTGTCAGATTACTTTCTTCAAAAAATAAATAAAGTTTGCAATGATACATGTATCAGAAATGAATGAAAGGGCCTGGATCCTTTCAACTTGTGTGTTGGAATTTGGGGGTGGTTCCTTAACTTCTCAGAGTCCCCCAAATGGAAATAATATGTATGGACATGGGCACTCAATGTATGGACACTGTTAAAGGTATTATTATTATTTTTAGCATCATCAGCGTTAATCTGCAATCTTTGAAATTAGTCGAGTGAGGGTTTTAAATTATAAGCTTGAGGTAAAACAAACTGCATTTGTTTGGGGCATCCTGAAAGAAACAGAACTGCCAACAAAGTGGTCTTTATGATGTTTCAAAAAATGGTACTGTTTTGAAATTTTAGATTAGAATAGTTCTATCGTGAGTTATTTCTATTCTTGGGCTACTGTTCCATATTTTAGCTCCTTCCTAGATTTATGATTATGATTATTATTATTATTATTACTATTACTATTGCCCTGAGAAAAGTGTCTTGAGAAAGCTTCTTCAGGAAATCAGCCATGGTTGAGAGGACCATACAGTGGCAATGGCAATTTAAACTAACCAGGATGGTGTGTTTCCTGGCTATTTATGCTGGTGAAGACTCAATATTCCAATTAACCCCTGGAACTTTTGAGGCAGGTGTTGGGAGGAAAAGAAGCACAGACCTTGGCAGCAGCCAGGCCTGGGATGAGCCCTGTCCCTGTCCAAGTGTGATCTCAGGAAATGATTTCACTTTTCAGAGCCTCAGTTTCCTCATCCGTAAATTGGGGATAATAATGTCTTCCCAAGCATTGTGGATATGAATGTTTTCATTGAACCTCCCCCCCAAAAAAAGACTATCTACAGGTGAGGCCAATGTGGCCAATGGCCAAGCTTCAGGAAAGCAGAAATGGGACGTGGTCAGAGTTCCAGCCTCGGTGGATGGGCCCAGGGCTGTCTACACCCTAGCAAAGACGGTCCTAGGAAGAACTGCAGTCAGGATGAGCCACAGTCTCTCTTTCTCCTTCAACATCTCCAATGTTGTTTCCTGGCCTTCTGTTTTCCCAAATACACGTGTGGAGGAGGACGGGGGTAGGGGGGCGGTGGGAAGGGTAGACCACGAGACCAAATATGCATTGTCAGCATCCTGTTAATCTGGTAGGTTTGCAGCCAGATCTTCCTGTTTGAGGTGAAGTCCAGAGCCCAGGAAACTCAGCTGGAGACTTTGATTCCTAGGATTGCCATCCCCCAACGCTCTCCTCACTGGGGCTCCCAGGCTGTGTGACCAGTTCCTAAGAAGCAGCCACTTCTGAGAACTTAGCTTCCCTGTCCCTACTGCTTCCCAACAGGTGACCCGGAAGCCTAGCCCCAAGCTGTAAAACCCATATCCTGAAATGGGCCATGGCAAATCGGGTATTAGCATCCTCTCCTATCCCCGCCCAGGTCCCCAGTGCATCCGCAGGCCTCGTAAAGCCAAGAGCTATTCCTTTGCTTGTGTCCGTGTTGTACTTTCTGAGAAAACAGGAAAACTGCTTTTTCGCTACACAACAGCTTCAGCCATTTTCTGATGCTTTCCGGGTGCCTGGAACGGCCCTTAGGGGTCACCCCAGTGGAGGGGCCACTGAAGAAGAGAGTGAAGAACCTTCTCTCTCTCTCTCCAACAGGCCAGTTCTGTGTCCCTCACCTGGAAGCACGGGCATTGCAGAGCTGGAGGTACACACCCTTAGGAGCCCAGAAAAATCTAAAAATCTGTGTGTTTTAGCCCAAGCACCATCTCTCTCAGGCCACAGGCCAGGCAGAATTCTGCCATTCGCTCATAACAGTATTTCCAATCCTCAAGCAAAAAACGGGGGAAAAAAGTCTCTAATACTTTGTCTTAGCAGCTGATAATGTAAAGCGGGGTGGCATTTGGAGGCCTAGGACAATGCCAGTCTCCGGGGAGAGAAAGGTGTTAACTTCTAATAGCTTTTCAGTAATAGCCAAGCATCTGCAGTCCCTACAAAAAAAAAAGGGGGGCTTTTTAAAAATTAATAGAGCTGAATGTGCTTCACACTGAGGAGAATGCCAGATTAATAAGTGCATTAAGGGCTGCTTTGGATTGGAAATAATTATGATGACGAGGAGGAGCAGAGGGGGCACGGGGGCGCTCACAGGAATGCATTTTAAAAAGCAGTTTAAAGAGCCTTCAGATGTTGGTATTATCCTGCGTGACCAAATTAAGAGCAAATGAGAAAAGTTTATCTGGCATTTTGGAGTATTGAAAGGGCTTAGTGTTATAAATTATACAGTATGCGGATAGGAAATGGTGAGTAAATTCATGTTAAATATTATTGGCAGTTTAAATAGCAGCTGCTTTATAAAGCATTCAATATTTTAATTTGACATTAAAAAGTCCAAACCACAACATCCCACCACTACCAAAAAAATTAAAAGACTGTCAGTGATTATTTGCCAGCACAATTAGAAGTTGCCTTGATCAGAAACCAATCTCTATCATATCCACTTTGAGCCCCAAGGTTTGCATAAACCCCAAGGTTTGCATGGACATGATAGAGATTGGTCTGCGCTTTAGAATGCGTTTTGCACTCCTAAGACAGGAAATGTCAAGATGCTTTTCCAATATCTTAATCAGCCATTGGTAGAACACGTGGTAGTCATACCCTGGACGGAGGTTTATCAATATTTAATCTAGCCTCACTTCAGGCTCTCCTTTCTGGCAGTGTTTCATGCAGTGAGACCTGGCCAGAGATGGAAACCAGGAAGTACTGGGAAAGGATTAGAGATATCCAAGCAAATGCCAGGTCTGTGGTGAGGGGAGGGAACTCATGCCATGGATGCAGCTTTCCCCAGAGTCCCTAATCATGAACACTCTCATCTTTGCTAATGGATGGCTTCATTGTCATTGTTGTCCTGGAAGGCAATTTGGCAACATTTCATAAAATCTTTCTAAAGAATTTTTAACATTCCTAACATTCCAGTTTCTAG
This sequence comes from Rhinolophus hipposideros, assembly GCF_964194185.1. Lineage (NCBI taxonomy): Eukaryota > Metazoa > Chordata > Mammalia > Chiroptera > Rhinolophidae > Rhinolophus > Rhinolophus hipposideros. The sequence goes on from NC_138061.1 coordinate 11,211,908, forward strand.
TAGTTTATCCTACTGAGGTAAGATCAAAAATATGTATGTCCAAATATGCAGAGAATGCCAAAAAATGTATATATGTGTTTTAAGAAAGGAAAAAACTGTGTTAAAATTGTAATACCCAATACATACCGGTAACAAAAGATGAATGCAAGTCATGTGCATACATTTTTTTTGGCACCCCCAGTATAATTCTTTTAAAATGATGTTGTATATTTCTGGTTTCCACTTATAGATGGAAAGAACTGCAAAGAGCATCATTCCCAAACTTATAAGAAGAAAAGAAGCCAGAGAAGCTACAAGATTACTACATTTCTTGAACCCATCAGAGAGTAGAGGTCATAGGGCAACCAATTAACTGAAAATCTGGAGAGAGACAGGTGATTAGAGAGAAAGATAAGACATGAGCACTAGCTTAACTAGAACAGATACAGCCAGAAACCTAAGAAGAAGAGAGAGAGAATACAGCAAAAGAAATATATGAAGAAATAAACGCTAAGAATTTTCCAAAATTAATGACAGATACCAAACTACAGATCCAGAAATGTCAGAGAACATCAAGGAAGATAAATGCAAAAGAAAAACAAAATAAACTACCTAGGTATATTGGGGAGGGGGAAAATAAAAATAAAAAAATTCTGAATACAGACAGAAAAAAGGATTTCTTAACTATAGAGAAAAAAGGTAATAACTTCAGCAGACTTCTCATAAGAAACCATGCAAGCAGAAGATAATGAAGTGACATCTTTAACATGCCAAAAAGGGTGGGGGCGGGGAGGAGAACCTTGCCAACCCAGAGTTCTATACCCAGGACAAATATTTTTCAAATGAAAGAAAAATAAAGACATGGTCAGGCGAACAGAAACTAAGAGAATTCATTGGCAGCACACCTACACTAGAAGAAATGTTAAAGGAAGTTCTTCAAGCCAAGGAAACATGATAGCAGAGAGAAACTGGGATCTAAACAAAAAGATGAAAAACAGGAAATGGAAAGAGAAGTAAAATAAATTTGTTTTTCTTAATTTTAATTGTTTTACAAGCTAACCGACTTTTTAAAGCAGAAATAGTGGCAATGTATCATGGATATATAAAAGGAAATATAAAAGGAAAATATATGACAAGTGTATTGGAGGGAGGAATTGGGAATATGCTGTTGGATGTCCTTATACCATACAAGAAATGATATAATATTATTTGAAGGCAGACTCTGATTAGTTAAAAATACATATTATGAACCCTAGGGCAGCTATAAAACAATTTAAAATTGGCATAAATAATAAATCAATAAGAAAGAAAAATGAAATAATTTTAAAATGCCCAATTAACCTAAAAGAAAGCAGAAAAAGAAAAAAAGGGAAAAAAGAACAGATGAAACAAAAAGAAACAGCAAATAAGATGGTACACTTTAATCCAAACATATCAGTAATTACATGAAATGTGAATGGTCTGAACACACAAATTAAAAGACAGAGACTATTAGATTAAATTTTTTAAAGCAAGACCCAACTACATGTTGGTAAGAAGCTCACTTTAAATATAAAGACATAAATAGGTTAAAAGAGAAAAGGTGGGAAAATATGTCATGCAAACACTAACCAAAATAAGGCAGTGTTCCTATATTAATATCATACAAGGTAGACTTCAGAACAAGGAATATTATCACAGATAAAAAGGAATACTGTATAATGGTAAAGTCAATTCTCTAAGACTACATGACAATCCTAAACATGTATGTACCTAAAAACAGAGCTTCAAAATACGTGAAACATAAACTGATACAACTGAAAAGAGAAATTGATAATACACAATTTTACTTGGATATATTAACACTCCTCTCTCAGTAATTAAAAGAAAAGTAGGCAGAACATTAATAATAACGTATACGGCCTGAACAAATACTATCAATCAAATTGACATAACTGACAGTGATGGAACGCTCCAGCCACAGAGAGCAGAATACAAAGTCTTAAGGACACGTGCAACCATAAGCGCACATTAGCCAAGGTAGGTCATGCTGTGGGCCATTAAACATTAACAAATCTAAAAAACACAAATCATACAAACTCAGGTCATAGCAAAATTAATGTGTAACGGGTTAAAGTTATAGGCAATGAACAAAGCGGAGTTGAGGAACCAGGGACAGACCCATCTCCAGGACTCTGCTCCAATGGGTGAGGTCGCGGAGATTCTGTGCTGTCTGTCTTCTTTGAAGCCAGTCTCTATTGTTTTACCCCAAAGCATCTGTTGGGTGATGCTGGACCTCTCTCCCCTTCTTTGATTTCTATCTCTTACCAGGTGGGCAACTTTTACCGATGAGGTTTCTGAGATCTTCTATCCCCTTGATATGCCCTCCAGCAGAATTCCAAGGCCCCCATGTGCTCTTAGCAGCCCAGAACAGAAATGGCTGGAGGCACCCAGGAAAGTGTAGGGAGATAGCTGCTAAACCCTCAAGTTTCCCAAAGCACAGAGGAGAAGCAGAGCACAGGGAGGCACTTCCTTTATGATAGAATAGGAGTGATGAAATATAAATGTGATGTGTATCTTCAGACCCAAAGAGAAAACTGAATCCTTCACTCAAAACTTTCTACAATCCGAGCGTTCTTCTTCAAAAAATGGTGGGTTTTTCCAGAGATTGACAGTAATTTATTTGGACCACTCTCTTTGGGAAATGATTCTGCCTGCTCAGATTTACAATAAATTTAATTTTAGGCCTAGTATTCTAAGGTTTCACAAGAGAAAGCAGATGGCAGAGGGTAAGCCAGGGCTTCTCTACCAGAGGAGGGGGGAGGGAAAGGAGGCCAAATGCCACAATTACAGCAACTTGCTCACTACCTGGCTGCCAACACAGTGGACACGCGCCCTGGCCCCTCGGAATTTCAAATCCAACTTCTCAGGGATTTTTTTTTCTTTTGAAATAATTTCTGGCAGCTCTTGATCGTCTAAAATGAAAAATAAAATCAAAGAAATCTGTTTCTCTGGAGTATTAATAGCGAAGGAATTTCTGAATGCTGCAAAGTAGGGAAGGAACATAATAGCATCTCAGTTTTGTTCATCTTCAAAGCAAACTAAACATAGTTAAAGAAAAAAACATAGAGAGCAGGATACCCTACAGATTTTTGAAGGGATAGAATAAACCTCTTTGCAGAAGAAAAGATGACATGAAATTTATCTTGAAGGACATTCACTGGGCTCTCGTCCATTTAATACCTATAAGTGGGCTGTCAGAAGGAATCTGTACTTTGCATCAGAAGTAAAACTGTCTAATCATTTAGGGAACATGCAAGCGCACTACTTTCACCAATATTGGGCAGTGCCTCCCTTATTCTGCTATGATGTCAAAACCACCTTTTCCCCAAAGCACAAGGATATTGCAGATTTCAGATTTTTCTGGCGAATGAATGTCTGGCCGATAAGCATGAAAAGCTGAGCAGCATCTTCAGCTTCTCTTAACCCAAACTCAATCTGTACTGCCCCTATCTGGTAGTGAGTATGAGGCAATAGTGGAAGGCGTGCTTATATTTAGCTGGGGTTTAGACAGCAAGGCACACGTGTGGACAGAAAACAGTTATGGAGGTGCAACTACGAGCAGATGCTTCTCTAAGGCCCTAGAGATAGAGCAGTACCTGCAAACACACAAACACATAAGCTAATTTCTGATTGTGACATGTGCTGTGAAAGAAACAGATGAGGTGATGTGGAGAGTTCTGGGGGGTAGGGTGATAAGTTAGAGAGGATGTCAGAAGAAGGGACTCTGCGCTGAGAGAGTACAAGCCCTTCAAAGAGCTGGGGAGAAGGCTGCTGCAATCAGGGAACAGTACATGCAAAGGCCCTGAGGCCTCGTAGAAGCCCCTCCAGTATCCCCTTGGCACTTACCTTTCCAGCACACACCTGTAGTGCCCTGCTGTGAGCAGCAAGAGTCTCTGCCTGAAGGCTCTGTGCTGGAGGGTGCCTTGACCACGCTACACGTGCTGGGAAGTTAATGCCCATAGGAGCATTTGTCCAAACCCGTAGAACACACAACACCAAGAGGGAGCCCTAATGTAAACAATGGACTGTGGGTGATGATAGGCCAGTGCAGGTTCATTGCCTGAAACAAATGCACCACTGTGTACGAGACGTCCATGGTCAGGGAGGGAACGCATGGGGGAGGGCAGCAAGTATATGGGAACTCTCTGTACTTTCCATTCAATTTTTCTATGAACCTAAAATTGCTCTAAAAAGGAAGTTTATTAATTAAAAAATATATACTACAAACTTTGTCCCAGAAAACCTAGATTGGGTAGGAATAACACCCATAAAAATACTCCAACAGAAACTTATAATTTGTAAATCTTTAGAAAGGCTAAAAACCTGATCCATAAAGCAAATCTTCACTGTAAAATCTACCCAGAAAAGAATCGATAGTGATGAAAATGGAAGAAAATCAGGATCTGTTTAACTGTGTTCTATAGAAATCAATCAATTAAATTGGCTTGATGGAGGTTGTGCTAATCTCTCAGTGTAAACATATGTTTTGTATAATTCAGATGTGTGTGTGTGTCCAAAACGCTGAAGCCACAGAATTCTGGGGGTCGTCATGGTAGGGTCTACATGTCCACAGGGTCAAAATGGCAAGGTCCAAAGCCCCCACACTTGACATTGGAGAACTCATTTGTTCACACAATAAGCATTTGCTGAACCCAGGTCTGCTAGAGACACTGAGTGTCTGTGATTCCAGGTGCATATTAAAATCCTGAAAAGCCTGGGGTTGAGCAGGGAGCCCAGACCTGGGAGGAGGAATGTGACAGAGCTTAGAGCAGCTGCAGGGACACAGAGTGACTCATTCGCTGGGGCGGGGTGCTTGCATGAGGCTTCACTGAGGACATGACATCTGGCTGTGGAAGGAAGAGCAGGGTCCCAGGAGTCCTCAGTGAAGGGACCCTACAAGACATCTGACCGAGTGGCTCCAAGATGACAAGCAAAACAGTCCCCTGGGTTAGATACAGAGGAGAGGTGGAGCAAGGAAAGACCGAGAAGGAGCGGACCCAAAGGCCCGGAATGCCTCACATCCTAGGCTTTCTCCTACCAGCAGTGGGAGCCAATGAACATGCCCCTGCAGGGCGTGCGGCGAAAGGCAGAGAGGCCATTGAGGAGACGAGGCAACAGTGCAGGGTCAGGACGGTGGCAAGAGCCCAAAGGGAAACTGAGGGCCTGGGATGGATAGAATTTGGTGGAGTAGCATTGAAGACTGTGTCCCAAGGACTTGCTCAGTGTCGGTGGGGGTGGGGAAGTACCGTGACCCAAGAGTGGAAATGCAGGATGAGGTGGACCGGGCAAGATCACTTTGCTTCGATTTTTAGAAACATCGGCATCAGAATCCTTCCAATTAAGTTTTAAGAATTTGTTAAACGATAGAAAACAGCCGCTTTAGTGACTGAGATACCTGGAGAGGAACAGAGGGAGGTGGACCCCACCCCACCCAGGATCCCAGTTGAGACGTCCCTGACCCAGGTCCCAGCCCCTTTTCGGCTGAGGCTCAGAGATGTCTGGCCCGGGGCACACAGCCATGAAAGTTCCAGAACCCAGCTCAGGGACTCCTGGGACCCTGCTCTTCCTTCCACAGCCAGGAGGCTGAGGAGTAATGAGAACTCAGCGTTCTTGGCCCCCACTCCTGGCCAGCTGTCCTTCTGGCTGGGGACATCTTGAGCCATGTAAGAGCCTCGCCCCTAGCAGCTGAACTCCCCTGAATCTGCCTGTCCCGACCTTCTGCCTGTCCCGAGCATCTTGTCCATGCTCTGGCTGAGCAAGTGCCTCGTTCTTTGCGGTTAGAGGACTCTTTCCCTCCCAGAAACCTTGTCCTCAGCAGAGGCTCACTATTCAGAACCCCCAGGTGCATCCAGCCCAGGCGGTGAGCAGACAAAGGATACAGAGCAAAAGTCACTGAGTTCGGTGTAGAAAAGGGGGTTCTATGGAAAGTAACCTCACGGGATAATCTGATCATAAATTCCAAACTGGGCAAGTCGTGGTGAGTAGTCTCGCCCCAAGCCTATAACTTCTTTACTAAAAGGATTATTTTTGCCTTAAACAAGCCCTGTCCATTGTTTCTGTGCATCTCGGTTAACACATCTTTGAAATGCCTCCTTTCAGCCCCCTCTTTCTCACACCCGACCACCCTTTCAGACCCATCTTTCTAATACCTGCCCATAACCTTAACTATCCTATAATCCAATCTCCGTCTTGCTTTCTCCCACCTTCATGTAATCTTGTTTATGTCCCCTCCTTAATTTCAAACGCATACAGGAAACTGCAAAACTTATTTTCAGTGACATTTGAGATCTTGCTCTCCAGTATATGCTGTCAGCTCGGCTCAAATAAACTCTTAAAAAATTCTTTACATTTCTTACATCGACAAGACCAGCTTCAAGCCACAACTCTACCATAAACCAGCTGTGTGGCCTTTGGAAAATCATTCCGCCTCTCACAATTGCAGATCCTTCCTCCACGAATCGAAGGTCATCATGCTGATTCTACATCAAAATGCTATAAGGATGGAGGGAGGCAATTAGCAAATCTATGTTGTATCCTGAAAAATCTGTATGGGAACCCGACAGACCCATGATCCTCTTGTCTATCACTTAATCTGCCCTAAGTAGCAATAACTCATTACCATCACCAACAGCGACCCTTCAAACAACCCTGGACATGTGAAGTTTCAAAGAAAAAGGTGGGATGGACAGGACCTAAGAAAACTTGCCTCGTGTTTGTAACCATCCAACCCTCACTCAGAGCCTATCTTCTCTTAATTCAGGTACAATCAGAACAAACCAGTTTATCTGTTTCCCAGCTCATACATAGTACTTGAGAAGTAAATTAAAAGAGGGTGGGAGAATGAGAAAGAAAAACTTAATCAAAAAGGATGAGACAGAAACACTATGAAAAAGAGGTGCAAAAGCGCCACTGTCATAGCCTGGGGAACATAGGAAAAAGGTGCTGCACGCCCGAGGCCATCACTACGCAATTGTTTATATTTCCAGTAAGACCCTAAGTCACCACAAAATAAAAACAGAACAAAACATTAAATTAAGTACACTTTCCGGAAGGGCTGTTGCATTTGCATGTCATCCATTCCATGGTTTTTCTTTAAACTGATCTATTCATTTTACTCAAATAAATGTATTTTCTCTTTAAAAAACAACAACAAATCAACTGTACTACTCTAAACAGAATATTCATGTCAGTTATCATAAATAGAAGGTTACAGTATTGGTAACCACAATGCAAAGACAATAATGTTATTAAAATCCAGCTACATAGGGTTGCCTGTTTAGAACTGTGAGTGAGAAAGAAAGGAGGGATGGAGGTTGGGAAAGAAACGCATAAAGAAAGCAGGGGAGTTATTAAAGAAGTGCTCTAGATCGGTGCTAAAAACATTCTCCCAACAAGCTGAGACTTCCCCTTGACGTAAACAGAAGGGTTGAAGTATAATTAAAATTCATGAATTACTATCATGTGAGTTAATATTACTTGAGAATTGCTCTAGAAAACAAACTTAAGAAACACAACAACCAAACGAAAAGAATTCTCCCTGATTTAAACAAAACAACTATAAAAAAAAAAAAAAAAAAAAAGACAATTTGGGGAATGTGCCAGGGAAATCTGATGGTAGACCAGACAGCCCCAGAAATCAAGGTTCATTTTGTTAGGTGGTACTGGTGTTGTGGCTGTGTAAGAAAATGTCTTTTTTATTTTTAAAAAATGCAGACTAAAGGATGCAGGGGTGAAATGACAAGATAATGGGATTTGCTTTAAAAATATTTCAGCAAAAGAGAAAAATAAAATGAAGGATATACAGAGCAAATGTGGCAAAATCTTGATAGTTGTTGAATCCAGGTGATGGGTATTTGAGGGTTCATGTACTATTCCCTCTACTGTAGGTAGTTTGAAATATACAAAATTTAAAAAGTAAACACAAAATATAAACAGGAAGGTCCCTTGTTCACCGGCCACCATGGATTATAAAGCCCGTGTCATTTTGAGAAGCTGAAGGACTCTCATCTGAGAGTCAAACCCCAATTTCTATGCATTTCAATGAACATTTTATACACCGGAAATTTGACCATTTTGAATTACTTTAAGTCCGACTCTACAAAAATAAATAAAAATAATGACGGAAATCCATACGTAATGACGGGGAAGGTGTCCAAGACAGATTGTTGAGTGGGAAAACATGCAGTACAGAGTGTGTCTGGCCCAATCGCCTTTATGTAAAACTGTACAGGAAACCCGCCCCCCGTGAGTCTGTAGGCCTAGAGAGAGTCTGGAAGCTGGGATGCTAAGAGTAGTTATCTCAGGATGGGGGCTCTGCTGGCCTTTGCTTTCATCTTTATATGATTGTCTGCATTGTTTAAGATTTTATCTTTTACAACTGACTAGATAAGATTCCTATAATCAAGCAAAAGGCTATTACCATTTTGAGGAACAAAGAAGAAATCAGAAAAACATTTCTATCTATATAATGAAATTATTTAAATATATACAAGGCTGCTTAACAGAAAATTAAATTTCCGTTATTACCACCCTTGCCTGTGACACTGCACATTCGCTGTCAGTGTCTGGAGAAGGTGCTAGAACAGACCTCCTGTAAGCCGATCTCAACACAGGGGACTTTGAGTGAGTCGGAGGGAAGAGTGTCGGGTTTCCTTGACTTCACCACTTTGCTCAGGCCTTGCCCCTGCCTGGCTGCTCTCTCTGCTCTTCTGTGGCTCCCTGTCCCCCTCCTTCCTGGCTCCGCTCCAGGAAAGCTGCTCTGAAAGCCCCAGCCCAGCTCCCCTCACAGAGCCCCAGCATGCATTATCCAGGCTTCTCCTTTGGCAGATGTCAACCTCCAGTCCACCTGTAGGCACCGATCTCCCACCCACAGCATTTGAGAGCCCAGGCCTCATTCCGGGTGGGCCTCACTCCGGGACGCAGGGAGCACGGCAGGGTGGACAGCAACCCCAACCTGCTTCCTGTCCCTGCTCTTCTCAGTGGGATGGTCTGGGGAAGTCACTGAACCTCCTAAAACCCTGTTCTCACAGCTGTAAAATGGGAATACATGAATCTAAGAGCCACACGTCTCCCTAGAAAATTAAACGAGAAACATATATAAAGAGTTGGTAAGGGCTGGCCCGGTGGCTCAGGAGGTTGGAGCTCGGTGCTCCTAACTCCGAAGACTGCCGGTTCGATTTCCACATGGGCCAGTGGGCTATCAACCACAAGGTTGCCGGTTGGTAAGAGTTGGTAATACCGAGCGTGCCAAAAAATTGTATATACATTTTAAGAGATGTGAACACTTTGGTCAATGTTGCTCAAGCAAGTAGCTCGCTGTCATCAGAAGTGTCTGGATGCTGATGGTAACCTCTCTGAGCACCTCTTATAATGGCGGAAGTCAAACGTGACTTGTATGCATCTTTTGTTATTGGTATATACTGATACAGTATATAATGATACAGTTTTTCCTTTCTTAAAACGTGTATACATTTTTTTCTGGCACCCTCTATGTATAAGGCATTCCATTAAAAAGTAGTTTCTAGTGTTATTGGCACTGAATAAATGTTTCTTGATAATGATGAGGGTAGTGATTTAAGGACTTTGTTATCTTTCAAAAACCACTGGGACATAGTCATTCTGTTATCTTGAAAATGTTCCTAAGGAAATAATCAGAAATATATTCAAAAATGCATGGGCAAGGATATTCACCGGGTATAACAGTAAACATGAAGAACTATTTCCCATGGTTTGTCATGCAGCTATTGAAGATGTCAAAATATGTTGAGTGGTGTAGGAAATGCTTATGATATATTGTCAAATTTAAAAATCTAGCTCCAGAAGAGTGGAATCTAATTTTACCCCCCCAAAAAGTAACTATATGAATGGATTAGGTTGGTGCAAAAGTAATCGCGGTTTTTGCAACTTTTTTTAACCTTTTCAACCGCGATTACTTTTGCACCAACCTAATATGAATCTATGTATTATATATTTATACATGTCATACATACAGAGAGAGATCTAAAAAGAGAGAGAAACAGAGAGATCCAAAAAAATCTCTAAAGAGAATCATTTCAAAAATGATAACAGTGGTTTATCTCTGGATTAAAGGATTGCAGGTGATGTTTTTTGTTTCCTCCTTTTTGTATATCTGAATTCACTAAATTTTTCTGAAAATAGCATATATTACTTACGTGACATTTTGAAGTTATTTTTTAACTGTTCTCACCACCAATAATATCCCTTTCCAGGAGTTAATGGTAACAGGCTGTTCCCAGGCCCCCAACCTAAGGCTTCGAGGATCTCCAAGGTCACTCAACTGCCCCCCATCGACCCTTGGTGTTTGTGTGGAAGAGCCTGTTGTGATTTTCACCAGTGAACGGACACGGTGGGTGAAAAATTAGCCAGCTCTGGTCAGAGAAACTGCCTCCCAGAAGGCTCACACAGCAACTATAACCTTGGGAATCAATATGAATGCTCTCAAACTAATTCCCAGAAGGGGGGTCAATTAGAAAACTTAGCACCTAGGAATCACCCCCTCCTCCAGCATGTAACCTGATAGGCTGGATCTGAGGGTCCCCGGAAGGGGACAGATCAGAAGGGACAAGTTTAGAGACTGGACCATTCCTTCCTCTCACTCTCCCACTTCCCCTCTTCCCTACCTCTTTCCACCCCCCCAACTCAGCTCTCACCATCCTCTGTGGACTTCTCCCCAACCTGTGTCACAATCTTAATCCCCGCTGTACAGTTTTCTTCTCTCCAAAAAATATCTACAGTCTTTTTAGGACTCTTCCAGGTAGACAATACCTTAAAACATCAGAGCTGAAAATATCATTTTACTCTCTCACTTTCCAGATGAGGAAACTGGTTCAAAGAGATTAATCAATGTGTCCCAAATTTCACATCCAGTAGGTGTAGAAGCCAAGATAAGAATTCAGATGTGTCTACTTCAAAGCTAGGGTGACTTTATGCTCCACCATTCCTCTTCCTACCGTTGGCTGAAAGAAAGCCTGGTGTTGGGCTTAAGGATACAGACTCCAAGGCTAAATCCCTGGGTTCAAATTCCAGGTCTGGCACAGACCACCTGTGTGGCCTTTGGTGCCCCAGTTTTCTTATCAGGAAAATGGAGATAATAACAGTTGTGGGCGTGTGTAAAGACTAAATGAGTTAAAGCATATTTAGGGCCTAGCGCATGGTCACTGTCATGGAAGGCTTTGTTATTTTGATAATTTTGTCAGCCAAGTAGTTGTGTCTATGGGAAGAAGTCAGAAAAGGGCAGAGACAGACCAAGTAATTCAGCAGAGGAAGCACAGGATCTCCTTAGAAAGCAAGAGCCCAGCACCTTCATCTTCCTCAAGAACATATGAGGCCCACCCACCATTCATCCCTAAAGTATTCACTGAGCCAACAGAACAGAGTTCAGGAGCATATGCTCACTTACCAGTTTACAATAAAGGTGCACCTGCAGCGTGTGGTGGAAAGGTGGTTCATGCATAGTGCACGGACAAACTGAAGAAGTACACATGAAGTACTTCTTCACTTGAAGTACACATGAAGAAGAGCTAATGGTGACCCCAACCTCATACCACACATAAAAGTCAATCCCAGATGGAATGTAGACCTAAATGTGCAATTTAAACAATGAAGATTCTAGAAGATAACATAAGAGGATATTCTCATAGCCTTAGGATAGGCAAACATTTCTTAACAAAATACAAAAAGCAATAACCATAAGGGAAAAAATTGATAAATTGGACTTCATTAAAATTAAGAATTTCTCCACAATTAAAAAATTAAAATTTAAAAAACCATGAAGGAAATCATATTTAATAGGAAATAATTCCTATGACGATTGTCTTTTACCATCATTACCATCTGTAAAAATGTAACAAACTTACTCAAAAAGAAAACGAGAATGTCTGTTCAACAAAGACACCATGAAGAAAGCCTAACAAACTCATATCCAGTTTCTCTTACTATAACTCAGTAAGAGAAATATCAGCAACTCAATTAGAAAAGGGCAAAAGATCTTTAAAAGGTGCTTCACAAAAAAGGACGTCCAAATGGCCAATACACATAAGAAAAAGTGTTCAACATAAATAACTATAGAAATGCATATTAAAATCACAATGATATGCCACTACATACCCACAAGAACAGTCAAAATAATAATAATAATAACAATAATAATAATAATAATAATGCCAAGTCTTGACAAGGATGTAGAGTGACTGGAACTCTCCTACATCCCTACTGGGAATGCAAATTGATACAAATACATTGGGGAAAAATAACGGCAGGACTTTTTAAACTTGAACATATATGGAACCTTATAATAAAGCAATTCTACTCTTAGGTATATACTCAACAAAGATGTGTTCATATGTGTTCCAAAATACAAGAATGCTCATCGCAGCATTATTCCATATAGCACCCAAAGAGAAACAAACTAAATATACATCAGCAATAGAATGGATACCTACATTGAGTAGCCATCATACAATGGAACATAGATAGCAATGAGGATACCGCAGAGAAGGGGCTGTGCAGACAACCAGAGTTCTGGAATACCACCCCCCCCCCCCAGGCCTAAGGCTCCATCGGCAGGCAGAAAACAAGGGAGCAGAAAGAGGCTAATGTACCTGGGAATGCTACAGGAGAAACCACAGACAAAGAGGTGGGATGAACTGAGAAAGAAGAGGAGCCACAAGTTGTGTTGGGATGGCTTCCTTCCAGCCAAAAAGCACGGCTGTGGATCTCTCAGGTTTGTCACCTGACAGCCCTGACAAGCCACCTTCGATCTACTCACAATCTTGGACACGTGCTCCTCCAGGGGACCCAACAAAATCTGTGCAGAGCTTGTCAAAACAGCAGGCATTTGAGGGAAGTTTCGTGTGTGTATGTGTGTGTGTGTGTGTGTGTGTGTGTGTGTTAGAGATATCCACTACTGTATGTCATTAACATCCAAATAGTAATGAAGATGAACTGGAAACCAGGAGACAGAGAACGCAGCAGTACCAGGGCACCAGCAGCAGGACGGCGTGGGTCTGCCCCCCTGCACGTGCAGCCCTTCCAGTGGGACCTTGGAAATGATGGGGTCACTAACTCATGAGAGGGACAGAGGCATACATTGCTGCTTGTCCCTTCAATTTGATCTGAGCCATGGCAATATCATACCCAGAGCCAGAGCAGCAGAACTATTGGGGAGGCTCACAGGTGTGAGTTCAAATCCTGGCCCTGCCACTCACCAGGTGGGGAAACTCAGGCGAATACTCAAGTCCTCTGAGCCTCAGTTTCCTCATATATGAATCAGGGAAGAACACCTACCTCCTCCCCGCTCATGCAATAGTGCAGTTAAATGGGATGATACAGGTCAACACAGAGCAGGCACCTGAAAACAACTCACATTGACTCGGGTTTCCTATGTGCCAGACACTACCTCTTTCAAATGTAGCCCTTCATTTCATTCTTGCTACTAACGGTTCTAGAACCCAGTTCTCTGACAGAGAAGATTAGACAATGCAATCATCACTGATCTCATAATCTTGGTCATACGGCTTGAGGCAAGACTTGAACTTGGGCTTCAAACTCCAGAATGCAGGCTCTGAGCCACTGCCCTATCTTGTCTCCTTCAGTGTGCGGGAGCTGTGATTTCATTATAAACCACGTTTGCATTTCCATCAACTTGAATCATTAGCAACCTCTGTGATTTGGGCACAGATTGAGAGCCTGATGGGAAGACCAGCCCCCTGGACGCAATAGAGAGATGGACGCAGACAGGTAGTCTTTCCTCTGCTGGGCAGACAGCGCCCCAAGGCCCTTCTCTCCAGGAAACCTCTCCCACCTACTTCTGGATCAACTCCTCTCCCCACACTAGCTGGTCCGTCTTCACCCTTCCCCAGTGACACCACCAGTTTCCTGAGGTTAAGTCATCCCAGCCATACCCTCAGCCCCAGGTTAGAAATCTGGGTATCCTTTTGGATACAGATTATCACTTCTGACTCTTCTGGAGGCATTGGTAAAGTCTTGTAATTAGGAGATTTTAATCTCTTTTTTAAAATATAATACACATACACGCTTGCACTCACACATGTATGGCTGGCTACTTCACGGTGACTATTGTCAAGATGCCAGCTTTTGCTTTAGTCATCTCCCAGCTGAACTGCTATAATTTGCTCTTGGCTCGTCCTCTACCTGTCAGATCATTTGTTCTCTTCAAAATCTGGCCTCACATTTAGCGTCGACCCTTCCCAGGCCTTTCAGTTACTTCTGCCCATTCACCTGTGGGGGTTAGAGGCCCCCATCTGTCCAGGTTTGAAGGACTTCTCATGTCAGTCCTTTGGAGATATGGCTCAACCAGCCTACTTCAATATGCCATTCCCTGATGTCACTAAATTGTTGGTGATGTCATCCGGTCACCCAGAGCAGCGTTTCCATAATCAAGTCTTCAAACTGCCTACCTGCCACCTTCCCAGTAGAAACATCAGCCATGCTCGCTCTCCCTTCCCTGGAGATAGTCTCGGGGTGTTCAAATTCTCTCAACCTGCCTGTTACTTCAGCAATCATTTAAGCTTGAAAGCAAGATCCATGGCTGAAAATATTGCTTAACAAAGCAATAAGTCACGTCATCTTACATCATTCCCCTGATCCCACATCTCCCACTGCCCGACTGGTGGGTCCAATCTTTAAGTCATGTTCCAAGGCAAGAACAAGGAAATTCCTGCCTTTTGTTTTGTTTTCCCAGAGACTGTTTCCCTTCCCAGAGCCAACCCTTTCCTATGTATGCTCGGCACACGCTCCTGCCTGCCTTCACTCCTGGCGCAAATGTAAACAGCTCACCGAAGGACTGCAGGATGTATTCGTCTGCTGGGGTCACCATAACCAACTGCCGCAAAACAGTTGGTTTTGTTCATATGTGTTCCAAAATACAAGAATGCTCAATAGAACTGGTTTCTATTGGCTTAAAACAATAGAAATTTATTCCCTCACACTTCTGGAAGGCAGAAGTCCAAAATCAAGGTGTCAGCAGGGCTGTGCTCCCTCCAAAGGACCTAGAGGAGGATACTTCTTGGCCTCTTCCAGCTCCTGGTGGTTCCTGGCACTCCTTGGCTTGTGGCTACAACACCCAGATCTCTGCCTCAGGCTTCTGCCCTTTGTGTTTCTGTGTCCTCCCTCTCCTTACAAAGACACCAGTCATTGGATTTAGAGCTCAATCTACACAGGATGATTTTCTCCTCAAGATCCTTAACGAGTTACATCTGTGAAGATTCTATTTCCAAAGAAGCTCATATTCTAGGTAGACACAAATTTGAGGTGGGCAGAGGAATACTATTCAACCTACTACACAGGATGTGGAAGAATCCACTGCTTCTCTCCCAAGAGTGCAGTCTTTGAGTGCCATGCTCTGCATACCTGCCCCATCCTTCTCCACGGGCAGCTGCCTAATTTTTCTTGGGTTTTAAACTAGTGGGGGTGTCATAGTTCAGTGTCAGCCGATCTTAAGGCAGCAGCTGCTTGTCAGTGTCCCACTCTGTGAAATGGGACCAGCAATGCCACTCTGTCGGGTTACTGTGAGGAGTAACCAAGCAAACCAAGGGGAAGCACCTGGTGCCAAGTCCCGGCCCGTGGGAGCTGTGGTAGTTCAGCTCCCAGCCTCCAGTTCTCAGGCCCAGCATTCCCAACAAATGGAACTCACCCCTCAACGGGAGGTAGATTAGAGTATGAAAACCATTAGAGTATATCATGCATCACCTGCAAGGTAAGGAAAGGCAGAAGACAAAGGACATCAGACCTATTTCACTTCACCAGCTTCTCCAAGCCCTGCCCTGGCTGTTGCCCCAACTTGTCCCATCCTCTCCTGGCCCTGAAAGATGTCATAAGTATCGTGTCCATTCTGCAGGTGAAAAAATTGAGTCAGAGCAGAGTTAGGGGTAAGAGGCTTGCTCAAAATGTATGTTAAACTCTTGGGCATCTAGTTTCAAGCCAAAAGCCGTGGCGGGAGGCTTCCAGCTGGTTCTGGGGTCTGGTTGGGGTTCCAGGTTGTCAGAGGTGCCCTGAGAGAAATGAATTACAAATCAGCAGGATGTATCCATCAGATTCCTTCTACCGAGTTTTGTTTGCAAAGACCAAGTGCGGTCTGAGATTTAGGCCATATCGGATAATGTCAAAACGGCAAAGTGAAGTGTGAAAAACGAAGAAGTCGAACCGGTTACTTGTTTTCATGAAGACTTTTTTTTTAAGATATGAATTCAACCTATTATTTCTTTTTTAATTTAGTCACTTCTATTTATACATAGAGACACATGGAATTAGAGTTGGAGGGTGGTAACTGGGACTTAAAAATAGCACCCAGCCCAGAAGAGAAACGTGATTTTAGGGGTTACTAAGTCCAGAAAATCCCTAGATGTCCTCTGGCTCTCAAGAGACTGAAAGTAATTGGTTTGGAGATTTTTATTTTCATCATTTTTAAGTCAAGGGGGTTTGTGGTGGATGAGGTGTCCCTTTCTTACCGTCTCTGCCTCGACCTCTTTCAGCAGCGTCCAGAGCTTCTTTCTTGTGAACAAGACCCCAAGGAACTCAGGAAACCACAACAAGGGGAGTGGAGGGGGTCAAAGTTCAACCTGCTAGGCCTTTATTTTCAATGCAGAACTCTATGAAGCCAACCAACTCGCAAAGAAGCAATCAACTGCCCAACCCCCACCCTGCATTTTGCAGTTGTTTTCCTGTCTGTTGTGGCTGCTCATTACGTGTGAGGAGAAATGAGGGCTTGTGTAGAAACACCACAGTTTGAACAAGGAGCATATTTCTTCCCCTCTCTCTGAATCTGTACCCTTCCCCTTCTCACCAGTGCTACAATTTCCTCTGGCACTTGAGACAGACATATGTTATTTTCAGTTCCACAACTTTCTAGTTCACTGTGTCACCACACACATGGCCCAGGCCCTGCAAATATAAATACATGTGGGCGTCTGCATTCCAACCACTGGACCCTCGCCACTTTTTTTTTTAATGCAATGTAACTCAAGTGGATTGTCCTCACAGCCAAGCAGCATGACGAAGTCTTCCAACAAAGTCAATGTTTTCCAAGCCCAGACCTCCATCTTGCCCCAAAACTCCTGCTATTTGCCACCTTCCCCCCACCCCAAAATTGACAAATACTCAAACTGGGTCCAGTGGGCAAAATTCTATAATGTTCACTTATTACTCTTATTTGATGATAAAAATGCCTAATAAATAAATACACTAACTGGGCTTTGCAAAGACAGACCTTCCCCAACACAACTTACTGCAACACAATAAAAACTCATGAACAAGCTTCAACTCTGGATACTGTGATAGTAAATACGGGATTATTTGCAAATTCAAATGTGCTGAACAGGTGGATACACTTTCAGGTAGCAGTGGGCTTAAGACAGGGGCTAAGCTGTGGAAATGGAGGCCTTTTAATACCCACTCCCTTCTAGGCACTGTCAGCTCAAGTACGTGCCCAGAGCCGAGGTATGGCAGTGGCACAGAGATATAGAAACAGATGTTGGATTTTTCTCCCAGATCCAGAGATTTTACAGGTGCCCTGGCTCATAGGAGACAATGGAGCGTAAGGTTGAAGATAATAAAAGCAGCAACTTTCATTTAATATGTGCTTCCCACAAGCCATGCATCTTATCTCATTTTAGTTTCATAAATAACTATTCCCACTTAACAGACAGAGAAACTGAGGCTAAGACCAATGAAGCCTTTTGCCAAGATCTTGTCCCTGTGAATCTGGGCACTTCCTATCACATCCTAACAAAATATTTGGACCTGTCAGGTGTTGCATGCATTTCATGTTAGTTGTTTAATCTAATTCCACATAACCTGATAAAATAGGTATTACCAGCATTTTACATACGGGAGGATAAAGTGCAGAGAAGTTAAGTGACTTGCCCAGGGTTACTTGGATAAGAAATGAGCCGAGGTTTGTACCATGTGGTCTAACTCCAAAGACCAGACCCTAAAACACGAGTTGGCACCTTTGGCTATAAAGAACCAGAAAGTGAGTATTTTCGGCTTTACAGCTAACCCGGTCACTGTCACAACTATGAAACTGACCCTGCAGCTTGAAAGCAGCTATAGACAGTATGTAAATGAATGGGTGTGGGTGTATTCCAATCAAACTTCTTTTACAAAATGGGTAGCTGGATGGATTTGGCCAGTGGGTGGTAGTTTGCTGATCCCTATTCAAAACACTTTACAGACATGCCACACCCTTGGTCAAGGCCAGGAAACGCTGGGCACCAGCCTAGAGGCCCAGAAACCAACACGTGCCTTTGTCATCCCTGACCCCGTCTTCTGTTACTCTTCCCTTTGCTCTCTTGCTCCAGCCAAGCAGCCTCTTTGCTGCTCCTCACTCACACCTGGCGTCCTACTGCTTCAGGGCCTCTGCACTTCCTGCTGGCACTGCCTGGAGGATCCTTCCTTCCAGATCTCTTCATGGCTCGGTCCCTCACCTCCTATTTGCTCCACTCTCAACTTTTGGTCCGGTCTTCCCTGACTACCCTATCAAAACTTACAACCCACATCCAGGCCTGCATTTCCTCTCTCCCTCCCCTGCTTTCTTTCTCTCCTTAGCACTTATCACCATCTGATAACTATCATTTTACCAATATATTTCACTTATTTTCTTTCTGTATATCCCACCACTAGAATGTAAGCTCTGGGAGGTGAGGCGTTCTTTTGTTGTCTGTTTTGGTCACTGCAATGTATCCCCAGATACTAGAATAGTACCTGGCAGTTTGTTGAATGGCTTAATAAGTTAGGGACTGATGGGAACTCACCCTTAGGGTGAGTAGAATTTGGCCCCAGCGAAGTTGCCCTGGAGTGCGGGTGCTTGGCTATGAAGACTTCCTGACCCGCTGGGGTACCGGCCAGGGTGGAGTTGGGGGCCCTAGCACCTCTCAGAGATTCATCAATGTCTCCATTGACCATACAAAGCACAGCAGCAGTGGGAGTGGGAAACATCTGTGGAAGAACAGTGAAGCTGAATCATCACCATGTAATTTCCAGGGCCTCGTCTTCCTCACGCTGACCTCTGTCCATCTGAGTGACGGTCCAATGCATCTGAAGCCCTTTTAACTTGCCCTTCCTCTGGGCACAATACTATCTTTCTGGAAGGGAAACATCTACTTGACACCCCGTGAGAGTAACAGATGAGTCAGGAGGCAAGCTTGGAGAGGTTTCTTGCGCAGCCCCACCAACCCCATCTCCATCCTGGGTTGGGGGGGAGCCATCTGGGTCTGTAACCTAACACTTCGTTTTATGAATGAACTAATCTTCCATAGGCACCTTCAAGCTGGGAAACATCCCAGAGGTGGACTAACCTTTAACATTAGAGGTAATTAAGAATAAACCATGTCACGTGACCCATGAAGTACCAGAGACCAAAGATAATACCTGCCCCCCAGAGTGGGCCATTCTCCATTTCGAGTTCCCTACAGGCAGCGCCAGCCTTGAGACGTAGAAGACCCTACAGTAAATGTGTGACGCAAGGGGCTCAAGGCGGGGCCGAGGCACCCACCACACGTAGCCCTCCACATCCAAAGCTGGCAGGCTAGGCAGAAGCAAATTGTCAAGTGGGGGTACCTACCACCATCACCCACAGTGTGGTCATGGACCTCTGAGAAGAAAATCCCAGCCCCTGGACAGAGCTCCCTGCAGCCCAAGTCTATGAATAGCTCTTTGCATTCAATGTCTCTCTGAGCTCACAACAACCTATCACCCCCATTCTACAGATGTGAACA
Source organism: Rhinolophus hipposideros (assembly GCF_964194185.1). Classification (NCBI taxonomy): domain Eukaryota; kingdom Metazoa; phylum Chordata; class Mammalia; order Chiroptera; family Rhinolophidae; genus Rhinolophus; species Rhinolophus hipposideros. Next base: position 11,231,683 of record NC_138061.1, read on the forward strand.
CTGAGGCTGAGAAGTTCAATGATTTATCCAAAGTCCCCAACTAGTAAGTAACTGAACCAGAATTTGAACGCGCACCAAAGCCCAGGTGTTTAATCATGGCATCTTAGAACTTATTAAGCCGTCTTTCTGAACCAAATTTGGGGTTTGTATTTGTATAAACAGGTATGGGGTGGGGATTTTGATGTTTGATCTTAAGAACAAAAACAATCTCTTTCATCCATGGTGGACACAGCTAATATTTCCTTTCCCAGGCCTTAGTGCAAAACTAAGGGGGAGAGGGGAAGTGGGAGGGGAGGAGTGTTGCTGAACCTCCAAGAGACCATCGTGCACCTCCGGGGGCCTCACTGTCCAGCCACAACCCCTAGCCCTAACTTAGGGAAAGCCCAGTGTGGTGGTAGGTCTCATCAGACACTACCCCTGCAGCGCTGCCCTTCCACTGGGGAAGTTAAAATAACGGTCAGTCTGGTGGGTCCTCACAAAAGTCAACGTAGAATTACCATATGATCCAGCAATTCCACTTATAAGTCTATCCCAAAAGAATTGAAAGCAGAGACTCAAACAGATATTTGCACACCCACATTCATAGCAGCACTATTCACAATAGACAAAGGGTGGAAACAACCCAAAGGTCTATTGACAGGTGAATGGATAAAGAGAATGTGGTATATATACAAACAATGTAATATTATTCAGCCTTAAAAACAAATGAAATTCTGATACAGGAGACAACATGGCTGAACCTTAAAGCAGGGGTGTCAAAACTGTGGCCCGCGGGCCAACTGCGGCCCGCAATCCATTGTTAATTGGCCTGCAGCAAATTTCAAACATATATTTAGTTTACTTAAATAAACCAGGTGAGGCAATACATACTTCACCTCGAGTGAGTGGCCCGGCTGTTTGTGTATTTTACCGCATATGGCCCTTGGTGAACAACGTTGAAAAAAGTTTGGACACCCCTGCTTAAAGGCATTACGCAAGGTGTAATAAGCCAGACACAAAAGGACAAATATTGTGTGACTGCACTTATCTGAGGTACCTAGACTAGTCAAATTCACAGAAACAGACGTATTAGAGGTTAACAAGAGCTGGTTGGAGGTTGGTGGAGCGTTACTATTTAATGGTTACAGAAACGATGAAAAAGTTCAGGAGATGGTGGTGATGATTGCACAATAATGTGAACGTACTTACTGTCACTGGACTGTACACTTAAAAATGGTTAAAATGACAAATTTACGTCACATATTTTACCATAATTAAAACAAACAAACAAGGGGTAACCACACCTGTCAATCAGCCCGGGGGGCTGTCATCGTGGTAAAGAACCATGTGCCCTCTTTGCCCCACAGTCCAGCGTTTTCACCCATAGCCAGGTACAAACAGATACCCTCCTCCTCCCAGCAGAGCACAGCCCCTGGTCTACCATTTCTAGCGGCCACAGGTGTCATCTCAGAACTGTTACCCCTGTTCCACCTACAGAACAAGACGCACTGCCTGGGCTCCAATTCAGTTTACATTCTAACCAAAGAGAGATGCAAGATGTCCAAAGCCATCTGAGAGACACATTCGGCACTCTTGGCGGTCCTCCACCTTGTTCATTGTCATGGCGTCCAACTCAGTCACTGGGGCAAGTCCCAGGCTCCCACTGTCCCCACGTGAGTACTAAAGAAGTGGAGCCCATGACCTCAAGTTCCCTTCCAGCCACAGTGTTCCCAAGAGAAGAAAGGAACCTGTCCTAACGGAAATGCAAGTCTCCTTCCTCTACCCCTCGCCCCCCAGTCCTTTCTCCTTCAAGTCCCAGTGCTTCTGAGCCCCTGCCTGGGAGGGATTTGCACAGATCTGGGAGTCCTGTTTGGCCAGCACTCCCACCTCATGCAACCAGCACCCCAGCCCTGTGTGGGGACCCCACTGCACTTTCTCTTGTGTCCACTGGGGGGGCCAGGGGAAAGGGATGTGCCTCCCTCTTCGCCCCGGGGTACTTCACTGTTAATGATCCCTGGGCACACGTCCCCCTCCCTGCCCCTGGAGACATTTCCAGAGTTGTTTTATAAGCGAGGCTGGGGAAATCTACTAATGAGAGTGGTAATTGTTACCTTTGGGCACCAAAGGCTGATTTACAACGGTTAAGGCCTCAGATTCCAAAGGCATAAATTTCAGCTTTTCCACCATTTTGTCTGGAGCAAAACAAAACAGAGGAAGATTACATATCCAGGGCTACAGATGTTTGGCTGCACAGAGCGTTTTTCTAAGATGGGAACTGGGGGCAGGCGGAGTTGCTTAATTGAATTGACAATATAACATCGCCAAAGCTTATTAAGCTGTATGCACCTACATCAGTGTCAAAGCATCTGATGGGTGTTGATGGATGATTCTCAGGAGCAAGGACTGGGCAGTGAGACTGGGCAACAAGTCAGCTTCCGCCAGCCCCAAGCTCTGTCCTAACTGGGTTGAGCACTTGGTCAAGGAGGTGACATGGCTTCCAAAACCACGTCCTCACCCTCAGGAGGTGGCTGTGTCCGGGCCCTCACCCATGTTCTTGGAGTCCATTGGGAAAAAAAGACTTTGAACGATCAAGGAGAGGTGACCCCGTTTGGAGGGGATCGGTTATCTGTCAGAAGCAAGGAGGCTGACACCATTTTCCTTCTAAATGAGGATCTGGGGGAGTTGGAAACTCGAAAAATAATTCAGTTTTTGGGATTCATCCAGTCGGACTTTCCAGAAACTCCTGTAAGGGCTATAAAGCCATAGTAATTTATTCCCAAAAGGAAAGAGGAAAGACAGCTACAACTCGAGCTGAAAAACACAAGCCCCCTCCACCTCTAACCCCTTGCCTGCTGGTACAAAGCTAAGTTCCCACCTTGGCTGATAGATGCTAAGGTCATCCCAGACGTGCAGATGACTTTGGCATCACACAGGTACCAGACAGCCCTGGTCCTAACCCCAAATCTGCTGTTCCGGCTGCCCCATCAGAGACCTGTGGCTGGGACATAAAGTAGCATAGCCCAAGTGCTATGTCTAGTTGCATTATAATTCAAACAGCCCCTGGGATTCCAATCATTCAACAAATATTTGCCGCGTGTCCGCTACGTGCAAGGCACAGTACAAACAGGCCTAAAGAATTTCTGGCCCATGCTTAGGATAGTTTGGAGTGAAAGTTTAGTAACAGCTCATCCCTGTCTGCTGTATGATTCTGTATGTTTTCAAACTTAGTATCATATTGGAACATCTCAACAGCCCAATAAGGTAGATATCCTCATCCCTTCTTTACAGAGGAAGAATATAATGTTCAGAGAAACAAAGTGATTTGGCCAAGGTCACCCAGCAAAAAATAAATAACCAAAAGGCAAAGTTGGTACTTGAACTCATGTCTCATAGTCACTGAAAAGGGACTCAGGGTCAGTTAAACCACTGCCCTTAAAGGGTGTCTGGATCGTGTGGGAGGTGGGTCCAAGTTCTCTCTGTTCTCGAAAAGAACCTTTGTAAATATATATAGGTCTGTATGGTATCGCGTCTGTGTTTATGACTAGAAGGAACCAATTTCCCTATCCTGGTTGAGAAGCCGTTTTGTGACCAAAACAAGAGCTACTATCCGATTTCATTCTTAATGCTAGCATTGCCATCAAGGCCCAGAAAGTATTGTCTGCAGGAGGCTGTAAGGTACTGATCCCTTGTTTTAAGAATGGAGAAACTGAGCCCAGAGAAGGGCCAAGGGCCCCCATTCATTCAGTCCGAGCTGCCTGTCAAACCCAGGTGTCATTTTCCCTTAACCAGCCAGGATGCTGTTGACTGGAAAGAAAAGAGTAAACCTCAGCTCAGAGTAAAACATCCAAATTGCTTCGGAGCTCCCTTCCCCTATTCTTTCCCCTTCCCCTTCCCTTCCCCTCCTCTTCTCTTCTCTTCTCTTCTCTTGGTTTTTTTTCTCTCCATGCAGGATGGAAGGCAAGAAGGAAGCACCTGGTCCCAGAACAGTCCCCCCTCCCAAGAGAGGGAATACTTGAGGACCTCAGCACGACACTGTGGGAAGGGGAGAGTTCTCAGCTAGAATGTCCTGGGCTTCCTCTGCCTTGAGAACAGGCCCTTCACAAGGAGGAAATGCTCCTGTGAAGCAGGGGAATGAGATAGGGGAGAGAGGCTGGGGGCAAGTTCATGATGCGCTCTGGGATTTCTGGATCGGCTCCTCTGACATGCGAATTAGGAACTTTCTCCAAACTAAGTCAGTGTGAACTTTCTAGCATCTCATGCCTGAGAAGCTCAGAGGAAGCAAATAACAGAACATGAGTTCACTGCACCCATATTCTGCACCCATGGCAGACCCTGCTAATCAACTGCAGCCTTCTAATCCACTAACTGTGGGAAACCAATGCCAACCAATTAGATGGAGTTGGCATGTGAAGTCTATTTCGGTGCTGGCTATGTGCTGACTGTGGAAGACGTCCATTACATTTGGGTCTTCCTTGCATCCCTTCCTTTTGGAAATTAACCACACTGACTCCACCTGATTTTAATAGAGCTATCTATCCAGGGGCCACACCTACCTCCTCCAGGATGTACTCCATGCACAATCCCTAGCACTTAATTGGGGAGGGCATGTGACCCAAGTCAGCCAATCAGAGTCTGTTTCAAAGATTACACCAGATGAGGGAGGAAGAGGGCAATTATCTCTCTGTCTGGGACCCCTGACCACAAGGAAGACGTAAGTCTGGGGCTTAGATTGAGAATTAGGACAACACTGGGGAAAGCACAGCAGAGACAGGAATGAGAGACAGGCCCTGGTGACATTTTTAAACCCTGGATGATGTCAGGTCTACCCCATGAATTTTCCAGCACACAGTGGAAGTCAATAAATGCCCTGTCCTTGCTGGGGAGTCGCAGAACTCAGCTTTGCCTCAGTCTGCCTGGGCGGAAGCTCGCGGGGACGGGCACTGCTGGGGCTGCTCTGTTCATCCTGCCCAGCTCTGTGGATGCATTTGTATCCCTCGAGCTCTTTTCACAAACTGGTCCCTCCTAGGGAAGAGCTCAGATGGCTCCACGGAGACCCTTTGCCAGAACGCCACCAACCACATTAGGAGCAGCCCCAGGCACTCTCAGAGCCTGGGTCTTCCCATGCAACGTGCCAACAAGGAGACAAAGAAAATATAGGCCAGGATAGACCAAGTCTTATCTTTGAAGAAAAGAATTCATTGCTGGACAAGAAATAAAAGATGACAAAATAAATAGGCAGGTAATTTGATGGTGCCGTAGCTTCGCGGAGCTGACTGAGCTGATCGTGAACTCACAGTCCCACTTTGGGGATTAGAGAGTGTTGCGCTCTCCGCATCTGCCTGGCCTACCTTTCCAAGGTGGCCTGCTGACCAATTTCAGGACACTGTCACATACCACGTGCTGGTCGAAAGCATTTGCAGTGCAATCCAGTTTGAATATGGCAGAAAGAATTAGGACACTCATGAGCTGGCAGTCTTCACAAATTTCTTCCAGAAGAGATGCTCACAAACCCATGCTTCTGAAAGAGTGTGACTTTAAACCTAGATCTTTCTGCCTCTAGGAGGAATGAGATCCCCATCCGTACAAGTAGAGGCCATTGGATTAGTCTATCTCTGAGACCTTCAGTTAGTATTCTTTGAGTTGCAACAACATAAACACAGGTTTAAAAAAGGAGGGTGAGGTATTTGTAGGCTCGTTTAACTGGTAGTTGGAGTGGCCTTCAGACATGGCAGAATCAGATACTCAAACAATATTATAAGAACTCTGTCTCTCTCCATCTCTGAACTTTCCTTTCTGATTGCTTCATTTTCAGACAGGCTTCCCCGTGTGACTGTTAATACTTCCAGGCTTAAATGCTAGTACAGGAAATATGTCTCAATCCCAACAGTCCCATGAAAAATGTCTGGATTCAGCCTCATCATACGGGCTTGGGTCGCCTTGCCCCACTCCTGAACGGCTCACCATGGCCAATGAGGAGTGGAATGCTCTGACCGGCCTGGCCTGACTCATGTGCTCACCCTACATCAGGGAGTGCTGTCAATCCACTTAAACCTAATGGTCTGAGAATAGAAAGGGCAATTCTCTCCCGTGGAGAGGATGATGAGGGGTGGGGGGGGAGGCAGATGGGTTGTGTTTCCCAGTGAAGGTTGAAATGGATGCTGAGCCGGTAAAAACAAAACCACAAAGCACCAGTTAGTTACCTCCCACCATACTAGACTCTATGACTTCCTTGGCATGACTGCTTGACCGCAGATCTCTTTGCTTTGCCCATGTGACATCATTTTCACTAACCCTTTTTGCATTCCTAAGACAGAGCCCTCTAGCCATAACACGACAAGTGACTAGGCCTCAAATGGATGCACCTGTTTTCATCCCCATTCCTGTTAATCCAGGTACACACGCAAAACCAAACGGCAATGCCGAGGAACCAGACTTTTTCCCCAAAACAAAACACCCTAGACGTCTGGAGTCACGGGGTAGTTCAGTTGTCTGCCAGGAATTCCCCCCCCCCCAAACTTTGAGAAGACTTCAATGCTCTGCCTTATTTCCATTCTTGGCAAAGGGAAGAAACCCTACTACTCACCCATCTCCCCCTTTTTCTGTCCGGTATTAGGTTGGTGCAAAAGTAATTGCGGTTTTTGCAATTATTTTTAACCTTTTAAACCACACTTACTGTCACTCAGGGGACCCTGCTCGCTGCGCCATTTGTCGTGCAGGGCGTCCGGCGGAGTCTCAGCTCCCGCTCCCCACATAAGAACGCAGGACACGGTGAGGTCAAACAGGAACACCCACGGAGCCATAAGTAGGGGAGTAAAACCAATATGTTCTCCCTGGCGGCTGGGCTGGAGACACAGGAAGCAGGATCTACATAATCTGCCTAACAGTAGTCCGTGCTTGCCAGCCACCATCTTCTTGCTAGCCCCCATTCTTCCTGCTAGCGTAGCCACAGCCGTATATTAGTGGCCAATGGCTCACTGGTTACAGCTGACGGCCAACTAGCCACAGCTGCTGGCCATCTGATCACAGTTGATGGCCATTTACTACCCGAGCCAGCACCTTTCTATGTGAGGCCGAGAGCCTAGAAACTGCTTTTGGGGGCTTTGTCCCCACACTTACTTTTACACTACCTAAGACATTCCAAAACTTACAGGTCTCAGCCCTAGGCCACAAACCACTTCCATAAAGGCATTTTTTCATCGGATAATGAATATCTTGGCCTCCGTGGACCCAAGACATCCCCAAACCTCTTGTCATTCTGAGATCCCTCCATCCCAGAGGCACCAAAGACTAGTCCCCTCTTTTCTCACCTGAACATTTGGCATCAACCCACTCCATTAATGCCAGGAAGAATCAGCCAATGTGATAAGAGAAGCAGTAGGACACTTGAGGGCATTGCATTCAGAGTTATATGCTGATTGGATAGAGTGTTAATAAGTCCCTTTTACGTCACTGCTCTTGGCAAAACCATTGACTTAGATACATGGCAGTGCTGGACCAACAAAATTCCTGGTTCCTGTCATAGACAAAAACACACAACTCCCCCTATCCCAGGTACCAGAAGAATATCTGCCTTTAATATCACTGGCCATGAAAAGGGGGAGAGAAATTCACAGGGAGGGAAGGCAGTGAGTCCACACATCCTGTGGAGGTGGTGACCTCAGAAAGGGCACCTGGCCTGGGAGAGTCCCACGGAACCATGAGCACCTGAAGTGCAAGTGTCCCCTGTTGGGATCTCATGGGGATTCAGGGCTGGCTGAGGGGACAAAGCAAAGTGACATGTGGGTATCCTGAGAGCAAAGAATAATGTAAAATCATACAGGACTCCTGATAAGCACAGAGAGGAAGAACCTTTGAGGAAAGTCTCATCCAGGTTGTCATTCATTACAGCTGCCATGTATGAACTGTTCACTGTGCGCTGACCTCGTTAGCTCTGTTAATTGTTCATTACTCCATAACATGGACAGTGGAACCAGCACTGTGTCCAGGTAAGAAACGAAGATTCAGAGAAGTTCCATTTCTGCTCTGGGGCACACAGCTAGCTGGGGGCAGAGGGAGGTGTAGCTGGAAGCTGGGGCCACGTATCTTTGCTGGGGAGGAGGCTTCTCTCCCCGTTACCTTGGCATGAGTTGGTTCTGAGGACCAGACCACCAGTGTTGACCGGGGCTGCTAAGGGCCTCACAGGTTAGAAGTTCTACTCTTTGAATTACCCATCCACCTGACAAGTCACCTTAATTAGGAGGGCTCACCCAAAGAAAATGGGTGAGCCGGCAGGGTCTGGGCCAGCCATGTTGTCCTACTGGGTGTGTACCACTTACCTACTTTCTTAGGCAAAAAGTTACTGAGTTTTCCATAATTTCTCCCACAGCTTTTCTTCCCTGTTTCCTGCTCTATTGCCCCATAATTCAGTTCTTCTTGGGTTGTCCCTCACACCTGGACAACCCAATCTCTCCCAACTGGACTCTGCCTCTGCCCAACCCCAAATCCGTCCTCCACTTCCTTAGTGTATCACTTTGCTGCTTTCACTCAGCAACTTTCAGTGGCTCCCCACTGCCCAAAGGAAATGGTGGAAACCCCTTAGCCTGGCATTCAGGACCTGCCAGGACCTTTCCAACCCCACTGCACTCCACTCTCCAACCGTAGTCCTGTTGTTCAGGCCTGCGCCCCTTCTGGAAGCTCAGCATGTGGGACCTCTTGCCTAGAACATGTGTGACCACAGAGGGACTGGAGAGAGAGGCAATTGGCCTGGGCACTAACAGATACTGGTAAGATGGTTGAGACTTCCCACACACTGTCACACTTTGTCCCCAACCCTCACTGATCTTCAGAACCGCCCACCCAGAAGTCAGGAAGGACATCGACTCTTAGGCCCATCTTGGGAGATGTCAAAAGTTTGGGGAGCCAGTCCTGAGGCACACAGGGAAACCAAGGCACAGTCGGAGGATCTCTCCTGATATGAATGTGCTGGGGCGAGAATAAGCTTTAGGAGTGTTGTCCCCACCCATGAGAAGGAAAGTTCAATAAAACCACCTCCCTTCTCCATTCCATCTTTCCCAGAGTCTGTGCTTCTATGATTACTCCCAGTACCACTCTAGAGGGGTACCCCTAACATTCCCAGAGTAGTTTCAGGGGCTAAAGGCCTTCCCTGCCCGTCTCAAGGCAAAGGTTGAACAGATAATGGCCATGATTGGCATCACAGTGAAACAATGAGGATCCACCCAGGCCCCAAGAAATGGAACCACCCCCGAATCACCCAGAGAGAGCTGGTTTGCACCATCCTCCTCCAAGCTGCCTACTCTTCCTGAGAGCACCTGGATGGCCCTCGCCCAGTGACTCCAACCCCAGGAAGGCCAGGCAGGTGATGCTGGCTGCTGGCTCCTCCCTTTTGCTGTGCAGGGATGACAGCTGAGTGGTAACATGCTGGTAAGAGAAAAGAAAGGCCTGAGTTACTGGACCAGGAGGAAGAGGATGAGTGTTGGCACAAGACCAACCCATCCCAGGTATTTTAAGGCATAAGTAAGCCTAGGTGCCCAATAAAGAGCCTGCCTTGGATCCAACATCACTTGCAAGCACCTTTGTGAGTTGTTGTTGTTGTTTTTTTTGCCTTACCCCTAGAAAGCATCCTTTTCACAGATACGTCCGTCCAGCCATACAACCACCCTGGCACCAGACACCAACCTCCTGTGCCCTCTGGGTCAATACCCTTGACCACACCATCTGCCCCTGCCACTCTGGACACCCCGCCACTTCCCTTTTCTCCTATTGGAAGCCTTGGTTCACCTTTCGCAGCCTGATGCAAGCCCAGCTCCTCTGTGAAGCCTTCCCATCCTCTTTCTCCTCCCATTCCCACCTTACCACCCCACCCAAGTACCTAGCAGGACAATTTCCAAGCTGTCAGGAAAGTTTTCCTCACTAGGAAAACTCTCATACCTATGCATAAAAAGGCATACGTAAGCTTTGTTCGTGACCATGAAAAATAGAAAATAACCAAAACGCCCATCAACAGGGGACTGCTCTACAAAATGGGGAATATCCATTAAGTGGAATACTATACAGCACTTAAAAGGTATTAGGTATATGTGGGTCAACAGTATGGTAATTTTGATATAAAACACACACAAAGCAATGCTATGTAGATAGAGATTTGTGTATAAGCATGGAATAAGAGTCTGGAAGAATACCCACCAACTTATAGCTGTGGGTACCTCTACGAAGCGCACAAAGGAAGCAGGCCTGTGCATGGAAGCCAACAGATTTTAGCTAACCTTTCACTGTTCTAATGTTTTTAAAGGAGCACATATTCATTGAGAGACTGATACTTTTTTAAATGTGTCCTGGAGACTGCATCCTTCACTTCAACCAGAGAAACTCTGCCTTTAGCTTTTATCTGTTTTACTTGGTTATATAGAGTTTCATGGTGTCAGGAGGAGCGTTCCACTGATTTTTGTAAAACACTCCCCTCTGGCTTTTCTCAGTGTGACTCTTATGGGACCCCTGCCATTTTGTGCTTCATGGGCATCATGAGCCCTCCCCCACCAGCCTGGAAGCCTCTGAGGTCGGGGACCATGCTTCGTGTCCCCTAATGATGCCTCATACTTGGAAGGGAGAGGGACCCAGCCTCAGGAAAACAGTACGGTGGCAGAGCTGGGTGCCTCTCACCCACCACCACAGTGCTTGCCCCAGCCAGGAAGAGGTCCAGGATGAAAACCAGCACAGTTCCAAGCACAGTGAGCCCGAGACCCGTGGAGTTTACCCCGCTGACATGGAGGACAATCCAGGGTAGAGCCAAGCCCAAACCGCAGAGATCAACAAGCCCAGAGCCCCGTGGAGAAGAGGCCAGCACCAACTCCAGAGCTGACCAGTGACTGGCAGTGGGCCATTTATATTGAGCCCGTGGGCTGGGAGACAAGAGGGAAAGGAGGAGGAGGAAGTGGATAGAGGCTCCAGTGCATGGATCCGCAGGGCCCAGCACGGAGCCTGGACACAGGAGGCATTCAACAGCTGTTGGGGGAAGTCCCACTGACCTGCCATGGGGCCACAGCACGACTCACCCAGAGAACCCGGCGTTTTTTTGCTCCTGGCCTATAATCACAACAAGGAAAAAGAGCACCCAATTTCCTTTTGAGTGATAATCCTGGCCTTTCAGCCCCACTCCAGTCCCTATGCACCCTCTTCCCAACACCCGTCTTTTTATTGTGGTTTGCGCCAGAGGCCATGTTGCTGAGGCAGCAGCAAAAGTCTATGCAGACGTGGTCATCACATCAGCCTCCTCCCTTCCCCACCTGCTCCACGTTCAGCCCCACTGAGATTTCCAGGCCTGCCACCCGCTGTGTTTTTTAAACACACGCCTCAGAGACTTCTCAGTCTCTTGGGGGAGACCACTGCTCAACCACCTTAGAATATAGATCATTAAAATTGTGTACACGATGAAGGGTCACCAGGGATCCAAAAGGTGCTACTATAATTTGTATTTGAACACTGAAATGGATTGTGCAAAATATAGAAGATGTAAAGAAAGTCAGCACAACTCCAGAATTTAATTGTTTGGGTTTTTTGTTGTTGTTTTTTTTACTTTTAACTTAGGAAAAGTATTTTCTTTGCAATAGGGGCCTTGTTGGTTAGGATGAAAAGTTTCCTCCCCCACCTACTGGGACCACCAAGAAAGGAGGAAGGCAATTAGGTGTTCATGTCAGCGAATGTTCTGACAGCAGATGTGCCAGGAGCCAGAAAGAAAATCTAATGGAGTCCCACCTTTTTGTTGTTGTTGTTGCCATTTTTTTAAGTTTCCATGGCACCTTTTAGAGTCAATGGCACATCTGCCCATTGATCCACTGAATGAGAAGTTCATCAACTATGTCCTGACTTTTGTCTGAAGCAATGGGTATGTTCAAATTATTTCTTTTCATGTCTCTCGGATCTTTTCAGTCCCCCACATTACTGATTACGAACCTGAGTCCCAGAGAGTAGATGAGCTCTCTCCAAGGTCACACAGCAATGGAGTGCGGAGGCCTCTCCTCTCTTTAGGTCCAGCGCTTTCACCTACGCTTTCACACCACTTTAAACTATTTGAAGCTTATTTCTAAACTGCCTGTGTCTTCTTTCCATATTCTCCATATGTAGAGGTTTGATTACAAGCAAAAAGCAACACTCCTGATATTATTTTTGCCACAACTTCCTCAAGTGTACCAGAGCTGCTCATTTTAAAGCACGGGCTAAAGATCATCCCAAATAATTTTTAATTAAAGATCATCATTTAAAGTGTATCATTTTGTAAGTCTAACGGTGATTCACTACATTAGGGATTTTGGTGACACCCGTCACAATTAAGTGTTTTCAGTGTTGCGCCAATTAAGGGTTAACAGGCTGCAAATACCTACTTTGCACATTTTTGCTTAATGAATTCATACTGGGAAGCTATTCTCATTAGGTTAATTTGTCAACACAATCAAGTTACATCACCAGGATTTTTCCTGGTGCTCACAAATTACGTGCATTTGTATCACGACGCACAACTCTGCATTTGATTTCAGGCTCTTGCAGTAAAACTTTTTCATGAAAAGGAAGGAAATTGATGGAAGATTTATGGGTCTTGGTCTTGATTCTCACCTTCGAGACATAGGCATGTTTATGTCATTTTATTGAGCTCTCTGGGGCTTTCGGTCTGTATTTCCCTAGTAGGTTGTCATGCCAGAGAGTAAAACACGCATCTGTGTACTGGTAGAGGGACCGCGTCAGCCCCTAAGACGGGCAAGATGGCCACAGGGAGAACTGCTCTCCTCCCAGAACTCACTCAGCTCTAGAGGGCTGTGGGTACTTCCCTCCCAGACTTGAAGAAACACCCAACCTCCCTCCAAAAGTCTCCTTCTTCCTTCCTTGCTTCCACAAATGTTGGCTATCATCTTGCCAAAAGAGAGAACACCCTTCCTGCCCTAAGGCTGTCTACACACCAATGAGCCTATTCAGTGAGGGGATAAGCAGTCATTCGTACTGTCAAGCCTTTCCGAGCACGCGAAGTATCATTGCCGGGTACATAGTCTTAATTGTGTTCAAAGCAAATGTTGTTTGCAATAGCAAAGAGAGTGGAGACAACCTACATATCCAGTCACGAGGGGCTGTGTGGTAAAGCCACGAATAGAAGGAGCTTTTAACAATGACTCACAACTGTATTTAGTGACTTGGAAACCTGTCACGGTGTGATGTTAATTAACAAACGCAGATGACACAGCACTAGGCAAGTCATGACAACATGTATTTTTAAATGTGTACATGTGCTTATATACTCTAAGAAAAGTCTAGAAGAACATACTCAGATCCGATGGTGGGTTTCTCTGTTAGGAGTGGACTTACAGGTTATTTTTCAATTTCTTCCTTGCTTTTATTTCCCCCTGTATTGCCTGATTCTGTATAAGTATGTATTACTTTGGTGATCAGAACAAAGGGTGAGTGAACCTCAGGGGTCTGGGAGTCATGGTGAGAGGACACCTCCACAGACCCTCAGCTAAGATGCTCAGAATAAAAAAGAAGCAATGTGGAGTCATAGGGCCTGACTTTTTTCATCTTCAAAGTTTTGTTGTCCGATGTTCCTCTTACACAAAATAACAAGTTCGGGTGGGAGGGATTTGATCTGGGTTTGCGTTTGGTTTTAATTTAGCTAAGTGGCCTTCTCAGAATGTAGTCAGCACACAGCAAATGGGGAGAAATGACATGAAGTTCAAAAACGATGTATTTGAAGGTTTTTCACTCCATTCATTTCACAAGCAGGAGATGAGGGCTTGCCACGCACAAAGCTTCTCGCTTGGGATTGGGGTCACAAAGATGAATCAGCTAGGTCCCACCCCCAAGTCACCTGCAGTCTTCACCAGGGGTCTCACCAGCAAATGGAGAGTTTCCATTAAGTGTGGGAGGGGCTATCTCTGAGAGAGGTTAGTATGGGGTACAGAGGGAAGCACAGGTGAGACCTCAAAAACCAAACTGGACCAGACACTTTGGGAAAGAGCGACACACTGTCCTCTCTTAAGGACACAGCTGGTGACTGCAGGGTCTGCCAGTACTGTGCCGTGGCGAGTGGGCAGGCAGCAGTGGGCTTTCTCATTTCTGTCAGTGCAGAAAGACCAAACCCGGGGTGCAGTCTGGACTGACACTAAGACCTGCCAAGTAAATTGCTGTCTTGCACAAATCCCTTTCTCTGCTGCTTTATCTGTACCTATCTCTCCCCTGTGAAAGCAAAGTGTAGGGGAAAAGGGCAGAGTATTTGGACTTTCCAGTATGGATTATGGGTAAACAGGAGAACGCTGTACATACATGTCCAGTGACTAGGGGGCCTCAACCATTCCTTCGAGTGCCCCGTGGCACAAAGAAGCTGTTCCTCGGCCTATTTAGTTCACAGTTTGGAAAGCAGAAGCTGGTGGCCAATTCTCCATCCAAACCAGGCAACCCCCGACTTCTCAACATCTGCCTGATGTCCCAGGGGTGGAAGATGACTCTCCGCAAGGAATGCGTCCCTAGGAGTTGTTATCACAATAATAACTGCTGCAGTATTTTTTCTGTGGACATGTGCCATGTGTATTACTAACCTCATCTAGTTTAATTTCTTGTTCACATAAACCTAAGAGTTGGACAATTATCATGTCCATTTTACAGATGGGGACACTGAGGGTTAAAGAGATTGGGTCACCTAGCCAATGTCACACATGATGGAGGTAAGATTTGAACTCAAATCCTTCTAATACCAGAACCACCATAATGCCACACGTACCCCATGCCCTTCCCACCTCTGCAGGCAGCCTGGGCTCCCCCAGAAAAGTCTGGATGTAACGGGGGAGCAGCATCATGCTAAAGTCCATCTGTGCCCTGAAAACAATTCTATTCCTGGTTACCGGGCTCTGGAAGCTCCTCAGCCCACATTCTAGAGCAGTATTTTCAGGCTGCAACAAGTACCCATTAGTTGGGTCAAGACCAGCAATTTTTTAATGAAAGAATGGAATGGGAGGGATGGGATGGGAATAAGCTAGATCAATGCAACATCAAAAAGGGTAAGTAGTTTCAGGAAATTTTATTTCATTTTTGCACATGTGCAGGACCACGGGGCATGGGTGAGAGGTTGGCCTTCATGCTCCAGCCCAACCTTCATTCAACAACCTCATCCTCTGATATGGGGCTGCATCCCCAGGAGGAAAGGGCACCTTTTCCAGTGTGCACAAAATGCCCTCCTGTGTGCCAGGCTGTGTGCTGATTGGGCTGTGTCAACCAGAGGGGGAGCCCTTTCTCTCACACTCACAAAGTGGCATCTGTGTGTGCACGAGCTGGTTCCTCTCCACTTCCTCATGCCCCAGTCACTGTCCATTTTCCACCCTTCGCAGCTCTGCTCTGGGCCCCAGCACGCTGACCCTCTCAAGTGTATCTCCTTGGCTTTTTCACTCATTGGGTTTGGCCAGTGGGCAGCCCTATCTGAGATCATGAGGCTGGAGGAGAGAGATGTTGGCTGTTTCCTCCCACTCTCTCCTGGCTTTAGCACAAACCCAGCTTCGGCACAATGCCGCAATAAAGGCTGCACCTCCCAGGACCCTGGCTCTTGCCAGGGCCCCCTTCCCAGCTCCATCTCTCACTCCGGTACCACTATCCTCATCATGTCCTTTCAGCCCTGGAGGTGGTAACAGCCTCCCACTGTTGCTAGAGTCGGTGTCTCACGACAGCCATCGCCTGTTCCCTTAACCAGGCCCACGTCTCTGTAAGTACCCCTTCAATAAAGCCTCCTTATTTTGAACCATTTGGAAGAATTGTTTCCTGCTGGGATCCTGACTTCTGCTGATCGTGTGTGTGTGTGTGTGTGTGTGTGTGTGTGTGTGTTGTGTGTGTGTATACTGGGTCACAATATAAAATGTATTTCTGAATGTGGGTTGCAATAAAAAAAAAAAAGTTTAAGAACTGCTAGCCTAGGAGAAATCTAATGCAAAACAGCTTTGGGGACGAGTACGCCTGAGACAGGAGGCCAGGCAAACAGAACTTGTGAGAAAGAGCCCTGGGCGGGCAGTCGGGACTGGTGGGGCTTCCTCAGCCTCAGCTTCTTTGGCCAAACGGTGGGCACTGACCTCTGTGATCCAAGGGCTCCGGCCAGCGCTCACAGTCCAAAATGCTATCCTGGAAGCTGACTGATTTGTATATTTCAAGACCCACATCTGTGAACATCACCCATATTTTTAATCTAAGAAAATATCAAAATGACATCTACAGCTTGCTTGCAGGAATGAACTGTCCCTCCTCGGGCCTCTTCCTCTGCAACGCAGTTCTTTCACACCATAGCGGCCCCTTGGATTTTGTGCTCAAACCACACATTACATTGCGTGTGTCCCCTTGAATTCCCCAATTATGAGTCATTGTCTTCCCTGAATATTTTTATACCTAACTCATGATCAAGCTGCCTGGCCAAAATTGTTAGCAAAAGCTGTCCGCAGCCACCCCTCGGAGAGGGAGGCAGGCCTGGAGGCTGTGCAGAAATGCAGCAGACTGTCTTGGTGAGTCCCTGAGTCCAAGGCCCACCAGCCGCAAGTGAAAAACGCTCCTGGGAGAAGAGAAGCCCACCACGGCCCACTCCCACGGATCTATGCCCATCACCGGATCAGACCATCGTGTGGATGGCATTCTCTGCAGGATTTTGCCCAGGACTCTGGATTTCCCAGCCCCAATGACAGTGTGGCTCCCTGACAATGCAATGCACGCCGCTATACAACTAGCACTTTGCTGCCCAAATTTGAAAGGTGGACCTGCGGTTGTGGCTGATAGATAGCTGCTTCACAGGGAAGAGAGGCCACACACCCACCAACCAGCTATGGACTAGGATCCTGATACTCTGTTGTTTCCAGCCTAGACTGGAAGCACAGGGTGTAGCGGAGAGACACACTTTGGCCTCTGGAGGACCTGAGTTCAAATCCCACATCTACCATCTCTTAACTGTAGGACATTGGCCCATCCTTTACCCTCTCTGAGCAGCCTTGTTCCCGTCCATAGAACAAGAACGGCACAGACCACTGCAGAGGGTTCCAGCGCAAATTAAACGTCATTATGCTTATTACGAATAGAGTACTTAGCACCTAATAGATACAATCGATATTTGTTATGAAGTGTTTAAACATGCACACGCTGAAGTGAAACCACCTATAACCAGACCTCAGCTCTGCCATTTACTAGCCTTGTGACTTGGTCAAATTACTAAATCTTGCTGAGCCTCCCTTTCTCTCAACCTTAAAATGGTGAAACTAATAGTGCCCTTGAGGAATAAATTGATTAAATGAGACAAGTAGTAAGAGAAGTTAGATAGCAGAATAATGCCCATAAATATTTAAGTTCTTTTTTTAAATTTCTTATTTTGGAATAATTTCAGACTTAAAAAAATTGCAAAAGTAGAGCAAAGAATTTCTATATACCCTTTACCCAGCTTCGCCAAATGTCAACATTTTCCCATTTGCTTTGTCATTCTCACTCTCATTTCTCTTTCATATATACAAACTTGTGTGTCTGTAAATTTAATTTTTTTCTCTGCAACTTTTAAGAGTAAGGTGGAGGCATAATGTTCTTTTATCTCTAAATACTTCAGTGTATATTTCCTTTCATTTAAATAAAAAAAGACATTCTCCTATATAACCACAGTACAATTATCAAAATCAGGAAATTGACACTGATAAAATAGCATTATCTAATCTACCGACTTGACTCAGATTTCACCAACTGTCACACTACTGTACTTTTCCTGGTCCAGAACCCAATCCAGGATGACATGTTCCATTTACTTGTCATGTCCCTTTAGTATCCTTGAATTTGGAACAGTCTTCAGTTTTCATCTTTCATGGTCTTGACCATTTTGAAGAGTGAAAGCAGTTATTTTGTGGAATGTCTCTCAATTTGAATGTGTCTAATGCCTTCTCATGATCGGGTTCAGGTCATGCATTTTTAGCAGGAATACATTGTTAGCAGTAAGAGTGCCAGGCCTTCTCAGAGAATCGTATCAGGAGACACACAACGGTGATTTGTCTCTGTGATTATAATGTCAACTTTGATCCTTAGCTCATATGATGTCCCCCAGGTTTCTCTTCTGCAGTTACCATTTTCCCCCTCTGTAATTAATAAGTATCTTGTGGAGAGAGACTATGAAACTATGTGAATATTCTGTTTCCCATCCTAATTTCAACCAATAATTTTAGCACTCATTAATGATTCTTGCCTGAAACAATTATAATTATAGATATGAAATGTTACTTTTAATTCCACCATTTTTCTACATCTATTATTTGAAAGCCACTGTAATGCAAAGCTCCCCTCCACTTTATTTATTCATTTATTTATTTATATCATGAGTATGAGTTCGTAGATTCTTATTTCACTGAGCACGATGGCGTAAAGATTCATCCATGCTGTAACATGTATCAGAATTTCATTTCTTTCTAAGGCTAGATAATATTTTAGTACATTTATATACCGTATTTGGTTGATCCATTCATCTCTCCATGGACATGTGGGTTGTTTTTGTACCTTTTGGCTATTGTGAATTGTGCTGCTATGAACATGGGTGTACAGTATCTGTTTGAGTCCCTGCTTTCAATTCTCTGGGGTACATACCCAGACATGGAATTGCTGGATCATGTGGTAATTCTATGTCTAATTTTTGAGGAACCGCCATGTTGTTTTCCAAGGACCAAATGGCTTTTAACACACCAATGCCCAAGAATACTCTTCCTCCCCTCACTCCTGCTCTCTGTTTTATTTCAGATTCAGAGCTATAGAGTGGATGATAATGAGCTCTAGCTTCCAGCCTCAAGGGAGTGAGAGACCAGTAAAACCACCACTCTGTCAAAAAGGCCAATAAATGAGGACCTCAAGTGCCCCACATTTGAGGGAATGAAATTTTGACTGTAACACCCAGTTGCAACTTCCACCATGAGCAGCGAAAGATCCTTCGCCCAGATGAGGATGCAGACAGAGGGGCACTCCACCTCTTGCAGACCTGGAAAGGACGATGGGAAAGCACACGGAAAGCCAGGTCTGTAAAAATACAAGTGTCTGCTCCGCCCCTCCGTCTAATTATGATCCAGTGTCTCCATGCCCCCTGGGGACTGGGGACTTGTTTGTTCGAGCTGACATATCTATTATTACTCCTTAGGTAGTTAGGAGAATCATTTGCAGCGTTCATTAACAAGTATCACCTTATGGATTACTAAACAGCAGCTCTGCTTTAGCTAATGAGCCCCAATAGTGTAATACTTTACATATTTTATAGCAAGACAATTAAGCAACGTCTTGCTTTTATAGCAGACCTTAAAATAAATCATTCAGGATACAAAGAGGAGACAGGTTTCATGGTAACTGTCTATACAGTATGTTTGTGGTTAGAATGGGGAAGTTAAAACTCTCCTCCACCCAATGTCTTGTTATACACATACACACATACTCTACAGAGAAATAACAGGTTTGCAGAGCTTTCTTGTCCAATTTCCCAGCTTCACAATTACAGAGTACTTAAGTCATATGCATATGGTTCACACGCACCATGTGGAAAAGAGAAGAGAAGGGCAAGAGAAATGAAAAGAGGAATTGAGCTACGTTTTGTCCTTATAAGTGGGGAGAGATGAAAAATGTCAGTAGGTATTGAATGTCTACCTATGCCAGGCACTCAGACCACCCTGCATTTCATTTTCATGAAATCTTGCAAAGTATGTATCCGTATCCCCATTATGTAAATGAAGAAACTGAGAGTTGGAGACGTTGTTGCTCAAGGCCAAGCGACTTGAAAGTGGCTGTACCAGGATTTAAAACCGGGTGTGCACGATTCTGAAGGCCCGGTCCTGCCAGGACTCTGTATCAAGGGCAGGGGCAGAATCCCCATTCCCCCTCTTATCTGCTGGTTTTTCCAATGTACTCGCCATTCCAGGGGAGTGGGGGTGAGCTCCATAGAACACTTTTCTCCTGCACTGCACTGACTTAGACAAAAGAACAGACAGCTTCTTTTATGTGCCCCAGATGCCTCTTTGGCAAACCCGCCCCCCAGCCCTGGCCAGGACTTCCATTTGGTCCACTCCCAAGAGCCAATCAGAAAGATGTCAATGAGTGACAATGAGTTTATAAGTTTAGCTGCCCTGCAAGGCTAGGAATAAGGAATGGGGAATTCCAGATTTGGTCCTACATCCATTGAAGGAGACTTTAATGATGAGAGGTTTTTCCATAAAGCACCACACCACCATCCCAGACCTCAGGTCTACTGCTCCACGTTCTCCTCCAAGCACAACACACATCTTAGGGCTGCAAAAGGACACATATGAGGGAGCAGCTGCTCCGAGCATGGGCCATTGCCACCTACAAGCTGCCAGGCAGCAGGTGCAAGCAGGAGTTCAAGACTCACAAAGGCTTCCTAATCTGCGCAAAGAACGTCCTTCTCTTGTGCCTTCAAAGCATGTCTCCAGCCACTGATGGAGTCTCGTGGCTGCTTCCCCGAGTGGGGACATCATCCCCAAGGCTGGTCCTCATCCTATTTACCTAATGGTTCTATTGGGGCTGCAGCCAGCTTTCCACTACTGCAGGCCACCTGCCGAGAGAGGGGTTTACCATGGATAAGACCAATGCGAGAGCCCTCCCAAGCTACATTTAAAATTCCTACTCAAGCAACTCAAATGTCTACCACATGGGACTGGTCTAAAAAATTAGTTATCTATCTATCTATCTATCTAGCTAGCTAGCTAGCTAGCTAGCTAGCTAGCTAGCTAGCTAGCTAGCTATATCTCTGCTATATAGTGGAACACCATATAGTTATAAATAAGCAAACAAACAAATAAGATGTCTCTGAACAGGAATGACAAGCTCTCCAGGATATACTCTGAAGTGAAAAAATAAATTACAAAGTAATTTATTACGTCTTGTGTAAAAGGGGAAAATAAGCTCTCATTTGCTTGTGCCTATGTTTTAATTCCTCAAGTATGTATAAGACCAAGAAGAGGGGTTACCTCTTCTTGCAGGTACCTTCTAGCAGGGACGGCTGGGCAACCAGGGGACAAAACTAATACAAATTTCCCCAGATGTACCTTGGAGTGTTGAATGATGCGAAGGTATTAACCAAAAAACACTCCATTAAAAACTCTAAACACCCAGGAAGGGGCAGAACAGAACTCACACTTAGTGTGTGTGATTCCCAAGCCACTTTCTGCCATCTTGGGTCTCAATGCAGAGTGGCCTGCCCATGACAAAGATTCCAAGTACATGTTTCTTGATGGGGAGAGTCAATCCACCATGTTGAGGATGCTGAGAAGTTGACTGGATCACAGTCTTCTGGCCACATTTCATGGGGACTTGTTGGTTCCTGAGTTGGGATGGGGAGAGGGTAAGGCTTTTCCCAGAAAAGTCTCATTCAAGTTTGTCTTCATCTGCTGCTTTATAAGCCACCTCCCCTCAACAACTAGGTAGGTCCCCAAAGCCACCTCAAACTTTCTCCAGCAATGAACTCTTCCTTATGCCCAGGTTTTTTAAAAGCATTAACTTTCAGGATTCCGTTCCAGGTCCATCTGACCCCTCAAAGAGGCCTTTCTATGACTTCCTATATGCTTCTATCTTGTTGCCACCCCTACATTATGGGATCCCTGAGGGCACAGGCCCTGTACAGTGTTGGGCTTCTCTGTTTTCCCCACATGCAGTGTTCACGGGGGAATTCGAACACGCAGCTATTTTTTTCCCCATTTTACTAGAAAAGAAATGAATGAAATTAGAGGCAGCATATTGAAGGGAAGATTCAGTGACAACAAGTGATGACAATTGACAGCAAAACAGAAAGCCATCAAAAGCAGACCCAAGCAACAGGAACTTTCATTCATTGCTGGTGGGAATGCAAAATGGCACAGCCACTTTGGAAGACAGTTTGGTGGTTTCTTGCAAAACTAAACATACTCTAACCATACGATCCAGCAATTGTGTTCCATGGTATTTACCCAAATGAATTGAAAACTTATGTCCACACAAAAATCTGCACACAGACATTTATAGCAGCTTTATTCACAACTGCCAAAACTTGGAAGCAACCAAAAGGTCCTTCATTGGGTGAGTGGATAAATAAACTCTGCTGCATCCAGACAATGGAATATTATTCAGTGTTAAAAAGAAATGAGCTATCAAGTCACAAAAAGACATGGAGGAAATTTAAATGCAGATTACTAAGTGAACGAAGCCAAGCTGAAAAGGCTACATACTGTATGATTCCAACTCTGCAACATTCTGCAAACAGCAAAACTGGAGACAATAGAAAGAGAGTGGTTGCCAGAGGTTGTTAGGGGAAGGAGGAATGAGCAGACAGCACAGAGGATTTTTGAGGCAGTGAAATCACTCTCTATACAATGATGCCTTTATACATTTGTCCAAATCACGGAATCCCCAACACCAAGAGTGAACCCTAATGTACTCTGTGGACTCTGAGTGATTAGGATATGTCAATGTCTGTTCAGTTTTAACAAAGGTCCCACTCTGGTGGGGGTGGTGACAACGAGGGAGGCTGTGCACAAGTCGGGGCAGGGGTCTGTGGGGAATCTCTGTATCTTTCCCTCAATTTTGCTGTGACCCTAAAACTGCTCTAAAAAATAGTCTATTAAAAAAATGGCAGACTCAAAGATCTCCACATCCTGCTGCCTGGGGTCACGTGGGCCTGTGGTCACTGGGTTCACTGTGGTATAGCTCAAAAATCATTTCAGTTCAAAATAAGAACCCCAAGCCTGGAAGCCAAAGATGAGCTCTGTTCCATAGGTTCTTCTTTAAAAGGAAATACTAGGTTGGTGCAAATGTAATTGCGGTTTTTGCTATTATTTTTAACCTTTTAAACTGCAATTACTTTTGTGCCAACCTAATAATATGGATGACGCATTTCAAAATGATTCTACGGAAAGTATATTTTCAGAGTTGGAGTTTGAGGGAAAACAGTTATCTGGAAAGTTCTCTAAGTGGGACAATGCGTGCTAAGTGATGTTTACTGCTGTACTCCTGATGAAGGCTACATGACCCTCTGCTTGCTGAGGGGCTGAGTCCTAAGTGTCCCGTTAGGGTTCTTGCTCCACAGTGCTTAGGTTCCGCCACACACTGCAAGGCTCCGCTCAGACTCCATCTGTTTAATTTTACACCCAAAGGAGGCTCCAAAAAGGCAAGGGCCCAGAAAAGAAAGGCAAAGGATGTCCTCACGTAGAAGTGGCATTCTGGCTTTGTGGCCTCTGAGATCACACAATTCCATAGGTGCCACCAGAAGTCATTAAGCAACACTTAAGAAAATGTAGACTTCCTAACCTATTTATTCCTCCACAACCCCCCAAAAATGGCCCTAGAACAATAGTGCTTATCATTTGAGTGACCCAAGAGAATTCCTCTGTGAGACCAGCACTTCCTGAGCATTGATGGAGAGGGGCAGAGGACACAGTGTCCAAAGGGCCAAAGAGTGGGAGGCATGTCTGAGCTGTGAGGCTATGCTGCTTCCTGGGTAGGGTGTAGCCCACTATTCTTAGCCCACCACTCTCCGGGGCTAAGAATAGAGGTGCTGATGAGCCACCATGTGTGGGGACGGGAGCCAGTGCTGCAGGCGGCCAGGCTACCACATCAGAGTGCACCAGAGGGTGAAGCCCAAATCCCACAGGGGCTGTCCCGGAAAAAGAAGTCGGTCAGCACATGCCCTCACAGGCACATGTGTGGCTGCTCATTATGGTGTGGGCATCCCCCAGGGGGCCTGCAGGGAGATGACAAAGAAATGAACATGCCTTCTCTTGGAAAGAACTAAGACTCCTCGTTGTGGAAGTTCAGCACTGACCAGTGTGTTCTGGGACAAAAGAAATCAGGCAGCGAGAAGAAATCAGGTGGTGGACATAATACCAATAACTGCCATTTCCTGAGGTCCTGCCATGTGCCAAGACTGTTGTAGGTACCAGAGATAGAGCAGTGAACGAGGCAGGCAACGAGTCTTGCTCTCATGCAGCCTATTCTGAGAGTCGACACAGACAACCCATAGTTTATTTATTATTGAGTCATTTATGTTGAGTTGATTTATTATGGAATTTAAATAACTCAAGAATGAACTCAATATGTTATTAAGAGCAGGAAACAGGATGATAAGAGAGAGATTGGAGGTGACTTTCAGAACAGGCACTCAGCGAAGGTCCCTCTGATGAGGTGACACCTGAAATGAGACTGGACTCCCCAGGAGGCAGCAGCCATGTTGAGATCTCAGGGCAAATCATTCCAGAGTATGTGGAATGCAAGTGAAAGCAAGTGAGAACACTCTAAAATAGGAACAAAGTTATGGGTATCAGTAATAAAAAGATCAGTTAGAATGGAGTTGGGTAAATAGGAGGAGTGGTAGATATGAGACCAGAGATGTCGGCCAGGGTGCCATCGTGGAGAGTAAGAAACCTGGATTTATTTCTAAGTGTGATGAGCAAACCATTAGAAGAATTCAATCAGGTTGACTGGTTATTTGGATGGTTGAATGATTGCATAGTTGGTTGATTGGATGGATCGATGGATGGATAATTGGTTAATAATTAGGTGGATGGGTAGTTGACTTGTTAGGTGGGTGTCTGAATAGTTGGATGTATAGATGGATGGATGAATGGATGACAGATGAATAATTGGTTTATGGTTGGATGGATGGGAAATAGAACATTGGTTTGTTCACTAACTGGTCTAATGTATTTCCTGCTCACTGCACAGCCTCTCCTTCTAAGGTCCTTGACACCTACCCAGCTCCCTTGAGCCTAATTCCCTGCCCTGAACAACACCCAGCACTTGCCATTTCACCCACGTTCTTGTTATTTCCCCCAGGTCATGCATCCTCAGGAACTTCCAGGGCTACTGAGAGCCAGTGCTGGGCGGCAGGTCCTGGGAGATTTTCAGTGTGGTGGATGGTGTACACAGTAGGCCCTAGACTCAGGCAGAGTCCCAGCTGTGTCTCTCAGTGGCCATGGGGCCCAGGGAAGTCCTCTACCTCAGTTCCACTTTGGTAAAATGGAGCTAAGAACACCTGGCCCACCCACTCACAGGGTCACGAGTATCAAACGAGAAACTAGGTGTGAGGGTGTTCAACAGATGTCGGGGCTATTCTCATTATCCTGCGATTGCGGTTAGGAGCAAGAGTTTCCTGTCTGGAGCAGGCATTCTCCAAGTTCTAGGCCCTTTGTCCTCCTCACCTGCTGGTGCTCTCACAGCCTAACTTGGACCTGAAGCTCACACCTTCGCCCTCGTAGTAATCAATGTTTCCCTGGCTGGCTCTTCTTTGCCTTCGGTGACCTGTTTCCTGCTGTGCCAAATTCCACCACTCGCAGGACCCATCTTGACTGCACGTTAGGCAAAGTCCCTACAATGCCATCTTCCTTCTGGTCCTGCATTTGAAAACTAAAACTTGTCTCCTGCCTCAAGATCTCAAGCCAAACTCATAGCACAATGTCTAGCACACAGGAAATGTTCAAAAAGTGTGTATGCACGAATGATATCCCACTGGTTTTTCAAACTATCTTCTGCCTAGGAATATTAGTTAGCTTTTGATGAATCACCAAGCACCCCAAAAAGTGGTGGCTTAAAACAACAAACATGTACTAGTCATCATGATTCAGTGGGTTGGCTGGCTGTTCTGTTGTGGGTGCCTCTGGGGCCAGATGGTCTAAGATATCCTCATTCGTATGTTTGAGACTTCTGGGATGAATGGAACCTCTCTCCACATGGTCTTTCATCCTCAAGGGGACTCGCGGGCTTTTTCACAAGATGGCGGACAAGTTCCTACAAAAGGATGTAAGCCCAATGTACGTATGCACTTTTTAAGACTTTGCTTGCATCACATTTGCTAATGTCCACTGGCCAAAGCAAGTCACACAGCCAAGCCCAGAGTCATTCCAAGAAGAGACCACACAATAGTACTGACACAGAAGGCATCAGATTTATTGGGGGCCATTACTGCAACAATCTACCACACTTGATAACTCAGAACAGGTTTGACTAAGCCCACATTCCATAAACTCCTCTGGGAAGCAGAGGACTGAAGACCACAGGGGAGCCAGCAAGACCAAGAAGCAGCTAGCTGAGAGCTGTCAGGCCTCGCTGGAATATCGAGAAAGGAACTAGAACTTTCTACCAACACGCCCCCCCCCCCAGCCCCATACACATACTAGCTTTCACCTCTGTATTAGTCAGCTATTAACACATAATAATTCATAACAAACAACCTCAAAATATCAGTGACTTACAACAACACTCATTTTTCTTGTTTGTAGCTCTGTGACTCAGCTGGAGCTGCTCTCTTCCACATGTTACTTTCTGGGGTTTCGGCTGAAAGGGCAGTGGCTACTGAGGGCACGTACATCTCAGAGCAATAGCAGAAGCACAGAGAGAGAGCCCAACTGCACAATCACAGTTCAGTTCTCTCTCATATCCCGTCTGCAAGCATCCCATTGGCCAAAGTAAGTCCCATGGCTAAGCCCAAAGTCAGAGGGCAGGAAGGTTCCCCCTGCCCACCACGTAGCCATGGCAAGGGTGTCCATAGAGAATACTCCTAGACAGAAACAAAGAAATGTATTCAATTTCTCAATCTACCACAACCTCCCACCCCACGCCCCTCAGCTTTCCATTTCCCCCAGCCCAGCTCAGTCACTTGAAAGCTGCAGGTACCAATCAGGTCGACCAGCCTGCCCTTCCAGGTGACCAGCACTTTCCTTGAAGCTTCTCCGGGCTCAGGTCCACCATAGATGACATCAGAATAAGGTGACATGACTAGAAAGATAACATGGGGATAAGTTCCATCTTCCCGCAGAGGACAAAGCGTTTAGGCCATGGGGCTACCTACATCAGGGTAGAAGTATCTATCCATTTTTGCCTGTTTTGACACGTCTCATCCTTTCTGGTATTTATAACTACCAGCAACTTACAGTCAGGGCTGAAAACAGGGCTATTGGCTGAGCTCCATGTCTGACAGAGACTCGTGTCCAGGGCATATTTTTATCATTAAAGCCCTTCTAACAGTTAAAACAACAGAACACTTTTGAGGTGACTGGGCAAAACTTCCTCAGGAAACATGCTGATTTCAACCACCTGGGCAGAGCAGATGCTCTGATCTTCTTTTTATCTTGCTGAACACCTTTATTGATTTATTACCTTCTCCGAACATGTGTAAAGGGAGATGCTGTTCGTTTGCTCTTGGAGCTTCCCCAGGCCCCAGGAATTGAGGTCAACGGGATGTTAGAAAACAAGAAGCTTTTTAGGGTGCACCTGCTAAGGGCCAGGCACTGCCCCAGGAGCTTCAGGCAGGCAAGCCATCCCAAGGCAAGGTCCTGGTCCCAAAGAGCACGCACAAGCCAGAATCAGAAGGAACAGGAGTCTGGTATACTTGATGCAGATGATACATCCTCAGCAGTTTTGAGGAAGGAGGAGTCCCTTTGGGCTGATTGAGCAGAGATGGTGCGACTGGAGATCACGAATGTTTGGTACAGGAGGGAGCTAAAGTTGAGAAAGATGACATGTGGGTGGTAGAACCAGAATTAGAGCTCAGTTCTCTGGAATTTGGGGTCCCAGTATGTCCAAGCTGCCCTGATGCCTCCCCTAGCCAATAACTTTGCAAGGATGTCTTGCTTAGCCTTGTCCAAGGCTGCATAGATAGGGAGGGATTTAAATAAACTCCAGAATGACTTTCAAAGTCTAGATTCTAGACATGACTCTGTCGCTTTTCAGTCATTTAATCGCCAGCAAATCATTCCACTTGAGCGTGATTCTCTTCATCTGTAGAAAGAGTGTGAAAATCAGAGAAGACCAGAATTGTCAGAGGACTCACAGGCCATCTAGTCCAACCGTCCACAAGATACTTGAATCCCTTCCCAGGGGAGATGTAGCCGATACTTGAATGCCTCTGATGACGGAGAACTCACCACTCTCTGGGGAAGCATCTGTCATCCTTGGATAGTTCAACTGGAAAGTCCTTACTTACAGTGAGCTGAAATTTATCTCCCTGTTTACCCCACTAGTGGGTCTTTGATCTCCTCCTTTGAAACAGGCAGAACCTGTCGGCTTTCTCGTCCATAGAACATGTCTTCCTTCATCTGAGGTCTTGATTCATGGGGCCCCTGAGCCTTCTCTTCTACCTGTCAGACATCCCCAGTTCCTCCCATCACTCCTCACATGACCTGGTTTCCAGTCCCTTCAGCAACACCATCTCTCTTCTCTGAACAGGCTTCTCCTTTTTTTCATACCAGCTCAGAGCAGGGAAATCCTCCCCCTTCCCAGCAACAGAATTTCTATCCCCATAGATAGAAATTGGAGTAGTATTTCCTCCCAGACATTAGGCTCATACTGCACTCCCTTTCAGCCAACTAGGTCTGTTTCACACATGTTAATAAGCCACACTCCCTTGGTTTCTCATTAGGTGGTTACATCTGGATTAATCCAAACACTAAATCTTACACTTATCTTTGTTATAGTTCAACTTCCTTGATTTAACTCGCTGCTCCGAATGTCAAGATCCATTTGTATCTTTTAGAGTTTATTTGTTTTCTTGTTGATTTGACTTGCACCGGAGTGGTTTTGCTTTAAAATTTTAGATCATGTTGAGACCTAGAAGAACTGGTCCAACCCTCTCATTTATTCATTTATTTATGTGTTTCTTTCTTTCTTTTCTTTTTTTTTTTTTTGCATGTATTTTTTTTATTCAACATAAGTTGTGACTGGACATTTCACAGAAAAGAAACTACTAATGGCTCTTAAATATATGAAAAGATAGCTACCCTGATGCATTATAAGGGAAATGAAGATTACCCACCAAATACATAAAGATCAAAAAGTTGCCAAAAGTGTAGGAAAGAGGCATGCTTTTACATTGTTGGTGAAAATGTAAATAGAAAATTCCATGAGAGTAATGTGAAGATGTCTACCAAATTTCAAATGCAAAATATATATACATATATTAAAAACTGACATACCACTGATTGACATTTTTAGGAATTTATTCTGCAGATATACTCAGACATGTATGAAATTAATTAGGTGTGATGATTTATACTGTAACATTGTTTACAAAAGGAAAAGATTGGAAACTACATGAACATCTATCAATAGGGAACTGGTTGAATAAATTATGGCACAATACACAATGGAATATTATACAGATGTTTTAATAAAGAGGGCATTCCCACGTATGGTCATTACAGAAAAACTCATCTTCCCTTCATAAACAATCATAAAATTGGATTGAAACAACTGTTTTCTGACATTGAAAAGCAGGAAGTGTAGGAGGACTATGATCCCTGAGAGAAAGAAAATAAAAATTATGAACCCTCCCATAAATCCAACTTTTTGCCTGGGGGTGGGAGGGGGCACTTTTTATACTGTGGCACAAAGAGGGGAAACCCAAGTGGAATATGGTGGACTTGCTGCAATAAGAAAAAAAAGACTGGCGTTCAGAGAGGTTAAGGTAGCTGGAATTTGGGAAATAGGATACTACAAAAGAGGAACCCATGTAGAGAAAGTTTCCAGAAATCTCCATGGGGATGCTTTGGGTTTTTGTTTGAATACTAAGCAGTGTGCATAGAATGAGACTCCACAAAACCAGGCAAAGAACAACCACCAGGGTAAGAAACACAACTTGAGTTCACACAGGACTGGGAAATATTCAAGTACCGACTACCCACATTGGAGAGACTTCCTTCAACATTCAAAGAATCTAAGAGACCCGAAAAAGCCCATTCCTTAGAAACAGGACTAAAGAAGGCCTAAACTAAAGGTTATTCCAGACGCACCCAACCAAAATTTATAAGCAAGTCTTAAAATGACTGAGCTATTCTTCCAAGGAACTGCCTGAAGAACAAAACACAACACTTTTTAAAGACAACAAAACCCACGTATTCAACAATGTAATAATCACATGTCCAGTAGCCAATCAAATATTAGTAGACAAGCAAAAAAAGCAAGAAAATATCAGCAATAACTACTGTGTTTCCTGGAAAATAAGACCTAGCTGGACAATCAGCTCTAATGCATCTTTTGGAGCAAAAATTAATATAAGACCTGGTCTTACTTTACTATAATATAAGACTGGGTCTTATTTTACTATAAAACCAGGTATAATATAATATAATTTGGGTATAATGTAATATAATATAATACCGGGTCTTATATCAATTTTTGCTCCAAAAGACACATTAGAGCTCATTGCCCGGCTAGGTTTTATTTTCGGGGAAACAGTAGGAGAAAAGCCAACACAAATAGACCTACAAATGTTCTAAATGATTGAATTAGCAGACAAAACTTTAAAACAGCTGCTATAAATCGTCTCAAGGATTTAAAAGAAAACAAACATAATTAGGAGGAACACAGATTTAAAAGCATAAAATACAACTTTTAAACTGAAAAATATATGCAATGAAAAGTTCACTCAATCAACTTGAACAGCAGGCAGCTGCGAGTAACGATGACTCATCTTGAGGTACCAGGCTCCCACCTGAGCCTCCCAGTCCAGTGGAGCTATCACCATCTTTCTTTAAGCTTGGCCTGCTCCGGAGAGCACAGGATCAAACAGGTGCCAACACCAGCCAGCGAGCTGCTTCGGACGCCATCTCGCAGCTCTGCCCCTAGCCCGGGTGATGCCCTCTTTGAAGAACACTGCCCCAAGCCTCGCGAGGCCTTCAGGATCAGATGAGAGGCACAGCCTCACACTCACATGGCACGCCTAGTTCCTGGTGCTGTGGGAAGGAGGCATTTGCAACAGGCCTGACGTGGGGACATCACAGGGAAGATGCCCAAGCTGTAGTTCCCACCCCATTCTGGACCTGGTGTGCGAGAGCCATCTACTAGGGCTGTCCGTGTGAAGCCTTCAGAAATTTCTGTCATTGTTCTCCACCCAGGACAGCCAGGGCTTGGTAGAGCAGCCCTCACGTGATTGTTGAGATAAACTTGAGTAACCGAAATGAGTAAAAAATAATAAATACATAAACAAACTTAACAGCAGATTAGACACAGCACAAGAAAAGGTAAGTAAAATTGAAAACAGGGCCACAGAAACCATCGAATCTGATGAACAAAGCAGAAAAACAAGGCTGAGAAAAATTAGGAGCCTCAGTGACCTACAGAAGAACAACACTGTAGCAGTCTAACATGCATATAATTGGAATTCCAGATTTGGAAGGGTGGGGAATATGGAAAGAAAAAAATGGCTGAAATTTTTCTAGAGTTGATTAAATATTCGATTCACGGATCCAAGAATCTCAATGAATACCAAGCAGGATGAAACAAAGAAAACCATACCAAGCCACGTCACAAAAAAAATTCGTATAAACAATTAAATAAAGAAAAAACAAAGTAAGAAGTACTGCTGACCCCCTATGAGAAAAATGCAGCATAGGAGATAATAGGATAACAGTTTTTAAGTGCTGAAGATAAGATAGCTAGATGATAAATAGCCAGCAGATCTTTACTACCATGAAATAGAAAGAACCTCTTCAGGCTGGAAGAACTCGATACGAGATATAAACTCAGATCTGCCTACATAAAGGAATGAAGAGTGCCAGAAATGGTAAATATGTGGATAAATATATTTTTTTCCTCATTTTCAATCCTTAAAAGATAATTGACTAAAAGAAAAGAATGACACCATATTGTGGGGTTTATAATATATGTAACAATGTAGCACAAAAGACAAAAGATAGAAGTATATAGTTATAAAATTTGTACACTGGAGTGATATAATATTGTTTGAAAGTAGATGTTGATAAAGTTAAAGATGTGTATTATAAACCCTTGAGCAATCACTAGGAAAAGAAAACAAAAGGAAAAGAGCTAATAAGCCAATAGAGAAGACAACATAAAGTATTAAAAATTACTCAACTAACCCAAGAAAAATCAGGAATAAGGGGGGACAAAGAGTAAGATGGCAAACTTAAATCCAACCACATCATTATTACATTGAATTTAAATGGAATAATCACACCAATTCAAAGATAGATACTGTCGAACTAAATAAAAATATTAAGACCCAACTATATTCTGTCCAAGAAACACACTTTAAATATAAAGACACAGATAGATTAAGAGTAAAATCATGGAAAAAAATATAGCATGACAATAACCATAAGAAAGCTACAGTGACAATGTTAACTTCAGACAAATTAGACTCCAGGGCAGGTAATGTCGCGTCATATAAAGAGAGACATTACATAATAATAATGATAGGAACCAATTCATCAATAAGACATAACCATACTACATGTGTATGTACCTAATAACAGCTTCAAATTACACGAGGCAAAAGCTGACAGAACTAAAAGGAGAAATAGAAATCAACACTCCTCTCTCATTAATTAATAGAACAAGTAGAATATCAGTAATGATACAGAATAGCTGAAGAACTTTATTAGCCAACTAGAGTTCATTGATATGTATAGAACATTATACCCAACAACTGCTGAATTCACATTCTTTTCAAGTGTTCATGGAATATTCACTAAAATAGACCAAACGCTAAGTCATAAAACATGTCTCAAAAATGTAAAAGGATTGAAAAATATGTAGAGTATGCTCTTAGAGTTAAATTAGAAAATCAAAAGTATACCTGGAAATTCCCAAATATATGAAATTAGCACATTTCTAAATAATCCATAGATTTTAAAAAACCACAAAAAGTACAAAAATAAATTCAAACTAAATGATAATAAAAATACAACATATCAAAATCAGTAGTATGCAGCTAAAATGACACAAAGGGAAATTCATAATTTTCGTACCTATAATAGAAAGAAAAAAAGTCTCAAAATAAATTAGCTATAAGCTTCCAAATTAAAGAAGAACTAATTAAACTCAAAGTTAATAGAAGGAAGGAAAATAAACATAGGAGTGAACATCAATGAAATAAAATTTTTTTTAAATAGTGGGAAAATCAATGAAATAAAAAAACTGGTTATTTGAAAAGACCCATAAAATTGATAAACCTCTATCTAGATTGAACAAGGAAAAATTAGGGGGAAAAAATGAATTTCCAAGACAGATAAAAGAGGAACATCAATACAGATCCTATAGACATTTAAAAAAAAAATCATAAGGAAATGGAAATAAAAAACAATTTTATATACAACTTTATGCCTATAAATTTAGCAATCTAAGTGAAATGGAAAGATTCGTGGAAAGACAAAAATTACCAGAACTGTTGCAAGAATAAGGAGAAAATTTGATTTCTGTATCAATTAAAGAAATTAAATTCATGATAACAACAAAACCTACTAAAGAAAATTGCAGACCCAAATGACTTCATTAGTAAATTCTAACAAACACTTAAGGAACAATTAATACCAATCTTACAAAATTTCAGAAAAATTAAGGAAGGAACGCTTACCAATTCATTCTATGAAGCTAACATTATCTGATAACAAAACCAGACAAGCACATTACAAGAATAGAAAACAGACTGATATCCCTCATGAACATAGACACAGAAATTCTTGATAAATATTAACAAATCAAATCCAGCACTATTTTAAAAGGGTAATACATTACAACCAAGTAGGATTGAAAGGTTTCCTATTTTTCAATTTGGAATTCATTACAAAATAAAGGAGATTATTATTAACAGAATAAAGGAGAAACTTATATAATTATCTCATAGATGAAAAAAAAAGCATTTAACAAAATCCAGGACACAATTTATGACTAAAACAAAAATTTTTTCAGCAAACCAGCAACTAGACCTAAACTTCCTCAACCTAATAAATGGTATCCATGAAAAATCTCACAACTATAATCATACTTAATGGTGACATAGTTGAACCTTTTCTGCTTAAGATCAAGAAAACGCAAGATTCTCTCTCTCTCTCTCTCTCTCTCAGTACTTCTATTCAATATTGTACTAGAGATCATAATCAGTGCAATAAAGCAATAAAAACAAATAAAGGCATATGAAAGGGGTAAAATGGTCTCTATTTGCAGATAACATTGTTGCTTAGGTAGAAAATCTTAATAAATCTATGAAACAACTATGAAAACTAATAAATCATTTATCAAGGTCACAAGATACAAAATTAATATACAAAAATCAACTGTATTAGCAGGAAACAGAAAATTAAATTTAAAAATAATCTGTTTTACAATAGCTTCAAAAAAATCATAGAATACTTAAGAATAAAAGTTTCGATATGTGTAAGACCTCTACACTGAAACCTATAAAACATTGCTGAAAGAAATTAATAATTTCTGAAAGAAATTAAATAAATTGAGGAAAACACCATGTTCACAGGTTGAAAGACTCAATATTGTTACAATGTTAATTCATCCCAAATTAATCTATAGATTTAATACAATCTCGATAAAACTTCCAACAGGCATATTTGTAGAAATTGACATGCTGGATTAAAATTAATATGGAAATGCAAAAGGCTTAGAATAGCCAAAAGAATTTTGAATATGGAGAGTATAAAGTTGGAGGAATTGTGTTACTTGATTTCAACACTTACTAGAAAACTACAGTAATTAAGACAGTGGGGTATTAGAGTAAGAATAAACATGGAATCCAGAAATAAACCTACACATAATGGCCAGTTGATTTTCTCAAAGGCATCAAGTTCATTCTATCAGGAAAAGAATAGTCTTTTCAACAAATGGTGCTGGAATAAGTAGATATCTATACACACACACACAGAAAAAATGAATCTTGACCTCTATAACTCACACTATATACAAAAAAAAATAAGCTTAAAATGGATAATAGGCCTGGACATAAAAGCTAAAATTATAACAATTTCTAGAAGAAAAGATAGGATTTGGTCAAAATTAAAATGCCGTCCCTTCAAAAGACACAATTAAGAAAAAGAATAGGCACGCGATGGACTATAAGAAAAGATTCACAATATATATGTCTCACAGAGAACATGCCTCCAGAATATGTAAAGAACTCGCATTATTCAATAAGAAGAGAAAGAACCCAGTGAGGTGGGGGAGCAGGCCAAAGCCCCTGAACAGACACTTTGCAGGAGGAGGAAATGGAGCTGCTTTCTATCACAGCAGTGAGGACCCAACACGCTGCATTTCCGACTCCTGCGTCAGCCAGTGGGAGGCGCTGCTGAGAGACTGGAGAGCCTGGCAGGAGGGGCTGAGGGGGAAGCCAGGGTATTTCTCCTCTAGCAGCAGGTCCTGCATGGATCCAGCTTCACTGAACACGTGTCTCATTCCAGATCACACTGCGCTCCAGTAACACCACCTCTTCCCTTTGCTTCTCCAACGCCAGGTGGGGGTGGTTTCCTGCTCTGACTCATCTCTGAGTTGTGTCACTGAACTGGCTTCTGGGCTCCTCCATATCACCTGTGTGACAGATTCCCTGTATTACATTCCCTCTGGTGTAAATACATGGCTTGATTTCTGTTTTCCTGGTCAGCCCAGCTGTACAGATGGTTGGTCACCTGGTATACAGGACCCTTGGGATTTGCAGAACACTAATTGTCGTTGCCTATGTGCTTGTTCAGCGTCCACCGTAAGTGCCAGCTCTCTGTTGATCGCTTTGCTGAGGAAGCTTTACATCCCTCCCATCCTTTTAGTAAAATACCTGCTGCTAATTACTTATTACCCAAGGGGATGGCTTCTGTCTGTTTTCGTGGTTTTATAGCCAGATGTCTGGCCTGTGGATTTGTTTCCGGGGTTCGTCTCTGCTGTAGGAATGAGGGGAGTAATTTCTCCCTTTAGTTGAGAAGAGGAAATTCCTGACTGAGATCCCAGTTAAGAGTGGATTTTTTTTTTTCTCGCCTTTGGGCAGAACCCTGGATACCAGATCCCTTCCTATGTGACACATACACACCTCTCCACCCTGCCCACGCCACCGCACACCAACCACAAACGACAACCCAGGCCTATTTCTGTTTGTTTAGCAATTTCACACACATGTGGTCCAGGTTGCATTTGCATGGTGCCGGGCACAGTGGAAGACACACAAGGATGTCAGACAGAGGTGCCCCTCCCCCCCAGCAGAATCGGCTACATAGTTTCCAGGGCTCAGTGCGCAATGAAAATGCAGGACAGGGCACCTTATTCAAAGAATGTCAAGATGACAACAGCAGACCACTAACCCAAAGGCACAGGCCACATGGCCGTGTACCAGCCCTCTCCCCATCTCCCCAGCCCCATATGGCCTGCTTTTAGAAGACCAGATGTAGGTACCTCAAACAGTGCCATATGTGGGCTGTGTGTCGCCCCAAAAAGTGACTGCTCTGGGATAAAGGGCTTCTCTTGGCCACATGGGCAGCATGCAGGGAGGGCCGGAAGGAAGAAAGAAGAGAGACGTGCTTACCCTTAAATTCAGCCAGGACAAGTGGACCTGGTATTTTACCAAATCATCAAGCTGTGAGCTCGGTCTCTATGCCGTGCCCACCTTGCCCACCCCCTCAGCACCATTTTGGTTCCCAAGGCTTCCACAGCTCTGTCACCACCTCCACGTGCTTTACCATGTGATTTTGTGGTGTTCAGAAGAAGCTACCTGAGACCTGACCATGCTAAGAGCAAGTGGGAATCCTTTAGCCTGAGCCAACAGCACATCAATTAATCACAACCTATCCATGCATAGAGAGAAATCTCTGTATAGAGACACAGGAATTGACAGAGCTACAGGTCATGGATAGGACCTGGCCCCTGGGGACAGACCCAGCTTAGGGCTGGCACATGTCAGGGAAGCCACAGATATAGTCTGAATGAAGGGACCTAGGTTTGTTGCTCTTTTACTTGCTATGTGATCTTAGGGTAAAAGATATCACGTCCTTGATCCCAGTTTCATCATCTGTAAAATAGTGATGATATTTATCTTATCTGAGGATTAAAGCTATGTAAAAATGCCTGGCTCAGAACGTCTGCAGTAAAGGAGTCTCAAAAATGGCAGTTTGTATATATGGATATCTGTATGTACACATATTGATCTAAGTCTGTGTGATATCCGTGGATTTACGTAAATGTGTTTCCATATGTCTCTGTAAATGTAGTTCTGTAACCATTATCTTGAACAACTTTCTCCAAGCTCCTCCCTGCCAAGCCCAACTGTCCCTTCAAACCAGCTCTGCAGGGTGTTCTTGCCCTAGGATAAAAATCTCAGGTAGGTCTCATCACTTTTCTAGACACTCTTAGATAACAAACAGTCTTGTGGTCACTTTCAGTCCCAAGCCCGGTCTCATTAAAGTAATGAAAATGTCAGGCCTAGGGTTATAATTACTCACTCCCTACTCTCACCCAACATTGGCCTTCCCAGCTCAGGCCAGCACTAGCCAGGGAGGCCTGCCACGGGCAATGATGACACGGTGGCCTCTCCATTCCAGGTGAGCCCCCTGGGTTTGAAGGAGACGAGGAAGAGGACTTCCTCATTCAGATGTAATTGTGGGCTGCTGGCTCTGTGGATGTTCAAAGCTCACTCTTTCTCTTGAGGGTTTTTCTCTGGGTTTTTCTGAGACTTCTGGGAACTTCTCCTGCTACTTAGGACACCACATGCCGTGGGCTTTCAAAGTTTCCCCCCACTCAGTTATTCACCGTTGGAGTCACATTGCCCCACCAGCCAGCTGCAGGTCCCCTTGTCTTACGGAAACACTCATACAACCATGCCCCCAATTCTAGTGGACATATGTCAAGCTTTCTGAGTGGTCCCCCATCTGCCTTGGCTTGAAGTAAAGAGGAAATACCACCTCCTGAGGCAGCAATAAGGGGAGGGCAGGGCAGAAAAAGTTGTGAAATGGGAAACGTACCACATTCCAACTACTCCCTTCAAAGAAATCCATGGTCCTGGCCTCTTCAACCCTTTTTTCAACCTACTGGTGAATAACATTTTAGCACCTTATTATATGTAGATGAATACCTAGACATAGAAACTATAGAGAATCTTCATAACGGTCACCTGTGCATTAAAATTGGAAGAACTCAAATTACCAGTATGAGAAAAATAATCTGGAAAGATCATTTAAAAGTAAATCTGTGGTACATTATGCAGCGCTATTCATTTATTCCACAGATTTTGAGCACGTGCTGTGCTGGACTAGACTCCGCCCCTACCGTAGCTCCTACCTGGTCAAGGAGACGCCCATGACCAGACAGAAGGACGGAAGCAGCAAGAGACAAAACTCAAAGGAAGGATCAGGCCAAGTGCGTGCAACTTATACTCCAGGCTAAGAAGTTTGCATGTCCCCCTAATCACGTGGTTTCCCCATCAGGCATTCCCGACTCCTGAGAGTCCGAGTCAGCATTTATGAGAAGCGGGTACCTGTGAACTATGTTCATCAATTCCAGCAGCTGAGCAGGAACCACACACTTACCCAAGGTAAATCTGCATAGTTCAGCAACACATGAAGTTTCTTTGCGTTGAGCTGACATTTTATTAGCACTGCTTATCGCCTCCTCATCAGCAAATCTGATTGGCAGCCACATGGCTTTGATTATTTGTGAATGGAGACATGAATTAAATTAAAAGTCATGGAGTTTTGTCTACACATGGTCCATAGAAGATAAGTATTATAGGAACGTGCAATGGAAGAGATTTTAAGCAGGAGAGTGAGAGGATCAGATCTGGGTTTTAGAATCATCTCTGCAGCTGCTGTGGGGAAAATGGGTGGAAGGGGCCAAGAAGGGAGGTGGGAGAGCCCATCAGGAAACTGCTGTGGTCACCTGGGAGAGGCTGGTGAGTGACCAGGCTCCATCTACCCGTCTGTCCATCTGTCTATCCACCCACCCATTATCCATCCATTCATCCATCCATCCACTCATTCAACAAATTCATTGAGCACCTACAATGTGCCAGGCATTGCACTATGAGTTGGGGACCCAGCAGAGACAAGCCACTTAGACAGTGCCTGCCCCTACCAAGCATGCCATCCACAAGGAAGCAGCTGCTGAGTGCATAGAACAGATACCCATAACCCTACCTGGCATTTTATTTTCTCTTCAACAAACATTTACGTCATACTAACTTACCATGTTGTCGTGCGGGGCGTCCGGCGGGGTCTCTGGTCCCGCTCCCCACATAAGAACGCAGGACAAGGTAAGGCCAAAAAGGAACACCCACGGAGCCATAGATAGGGGAGTCAAACCAATATATTCTCGCTGGCGGTTGGGCTGGAGACACAGGAAGCAGGATCTACATAATCTGCCTAACAGCAGTCCGCGCTTGCCAGCCACCATCTTCTTGCTAGCCCCCATTCCTCTCTGCTAGCGTAGCCACAGCCGTTATATTAGTGGCCAATGGCTTACGGGTTACAGCTGACGGCCAACTAGCCACAGCTGCTGGCATCTGATCACAGTTGATGGCCATTTACTACCTGAGCCAGCACCTTTCTATTGTGAGGCCAAGAGCCTGGAAACTGCTTTTTGGGGCTTTGTCCCCACACATGTTGCAGACACTGCTGTGCTTTTCAAATATTAACTCAGTTAATCCTCGTAACAGCCCTTAAGAGGTAGATATTATGACCAACCCCACATTACAGATGATGAAACTGAGGCTTCGACAGATTAACTCTGGCTCACAGGTCTGTCTACACCAGTGGCTCTCAAAGTGTTATCCCCACGCCAGCAGCAATCACATCACCTGGGAGTGTGTTGGAAATGCAAATTCTCAGGCCCAGATAAGGTCAGCACTCTTCTTAACCAGCCCTCCAGCTGATTCAGATACCTGCGATAGTCTGAGAAGCAGTGGGCCACCCCTGCCAAATTGATCCAATCATAAGGATTACCTGTGGTTTTGTTAAAACTATAGCTTCTTAACATCACCCTCTCCCAACCTACTAAATCAGCCTGGGAGGGAACCTGGGAATCTGTATGTTTTAACAAAAACCCCCAGCAGGGAAGTATTGGAAACATTCATCCAGGCAATTCACATTTTAACACTGCACTAGAAGAAAATTAAGGTGAGACTTCACAATGAGTGGGGGTGGGGGTGTCTGATGGACGGCAGGTTTGTGTGTCCTGAAAGTCTGGTCACACATTGCAAGTGTTCCTTCCCAAAGTTTAGAGGACAGCCTATCGCAAGCGAAGTCACAGGTATAAATCTCCCTGTCCCAACGCCGGGTATGTACTGTTCACAACCTCCGAATCAGAAGAGCAGATCCATCTCCAGCAGGAATGTTAATATTACCTCAGCAGATCCTTGCAGATCAGCCTCAGAAGTCCACCGCTCCAGGCAAACGTCTGCCTTGATTGCTGTCTCCTTGCGAAGCCCAGATCATCCTTGCTAGAGATTTCCTGTAATAAATACCTTTGTCATCCTGACTAAAGGAGCTGTTGACCTGAAGCACCTTGGACTGAAATATTATCTTTGCCTACCTCTCCGTGGTCACCTGGGCTGTGAAGGCGTTTGGGTTTGGGAGAGGCTGGGGAAAGAAGGAACTAGCCAGGGAGGGGCCAAATCACCTATGAACAGTGTCATTTCCCCTCCTCCCTTCCCCCAATCTCCTGGTTTTCACCTACTACTAAAAACCCAACGGGAAACGCTATTTTTTTTTTAAATTGGATAGAAGTTGGAAGAACTTTTAAGGTGAATATTTCTAAATTCAAAGGCTAAATCCAGGCATGTGGCTTGTAACCCAGCTTTCAATTTATGATGCACATTGGAATATATTCATGATGGTCAATCTGCCTGAAACAGGCGGCAATATACATACTTGACTGGGCTGTCGAGCCCGGAGGACTTTGGTTTCGCTCTGTCACCATTCACCAGTCAGTGTATCCTGGAGCGGGCCTGGAAACCCAAACCTTGGATTATTATTTGTAAAGTGGTGGCAATCACACCCCCGTAGCTGACCTGGCAGGGTTGTCGGGAAGAGCATAAGAGAAAATGGCTGTGAGAAGTGCTTTGCAAACGGTAAAGGGCTCTCCACTTGTGGGGTTTATCGTGGCATCAGAACAAAAATGGGCTTTACACAGGTCCCAGACCGGAAAGCATCAAACACAGAGGAAGGTGAATGAGCAGCATGATGTCCCAGGGCAGGGAGGCCGGAGATGTCCACTCTGTGGGGACAATCGACTTTTACAATGAAATCCTCAGCTTGTCAGTATGACACCCACTGGGCCTTGACCAAATGGACCTAGGGAATCATTTCTCTTCCTGGACACCATAAAAGTCAGGATCTGATCTTAGAATCCAGCTCTGGCGATAGAGAAGTCAGGAGACATAAGAGGCCTGCTGGAGCCCACTCCGTCTGGCTTACAGGACTGTGCATCTCCTCCCAACTTCACCTCCAGTGAGATCTTGTTAGCAGCATGAATGGGCCATGATGGAAATATGTTGTGCGGGGCGGCCTGCGGGGTCTCTGGTCCCGCTCCCCACATAAGAGCGCAGGACATGGTGAGGCCAAAAAGGAACACCCACGGAGCCATAGATAGGGGAGTCAAACCAATATATTCTCACTGGCAGCTGGGCTGGAGGAACAGGAAGCAGGAGCCACACTGTTCGCAACCTGCTGTCCACTTCTCTGCAATCTGCAACCCGCACTCCGTGCTAACTGCAATCCGTGCTTACCAGCCCATCCACCATCTTCTTGCTGGCCCCCATTCTCTCTGCTAGCGTAGCCACAGCAGTTATATTAGTGGCCAATGGCTCACTGGTTACAGCTGACGGCCAACTAGCCACAGCTGATGGCCGTCCAATCATAGTTGATGGCCATTTACTACCTGAGCCAGCACCTTTCTATGTGAGGCCGAGAGCCTGAAAACTGCTTTCTGGGGTTCTGTCCCCATAAAATATTTACACTGTGGAAACTGGCAAATACTACAAGTCAGGAGCCTCTTTTTTTTTTTTAGAGAAAAAAATGAAAAGAGATTTCCCATCTCTTTTCAGACTTGATCCTCAAGCCCTCGTTCAGCACTTATCTTAGGCCAGGTTCAGAAGCAGACCTTGAGATGAGAATTTATTTACAACGGATTCATTAAGGAAGAGCTCCCAGAAGACACCAGAGGAAGAGAGTGGATAAAGCAGGACAGGGTGCTATCCCAGGTGAAGTCCCAGCACCAGCCTGATCCCACAGGAGCTGGAGTGTAAATTATACCTGGGAGTTGGTCCTGCCTCTCCCAGGAGAGGGAGCTGGGCTTTCGTACTCTGGCTCCAGTCAGTCATTGGCTATGGACCACCCCAGTTAACCCTCCGGTACTTTCAGCCCTCTGCCTGGGCAAATGGCTCCAATAGATCAAAGGTAGCCTTCAGGAGAAGGTTGCAGGTGAGAGCCATTGGAAGCAAAGCACACAGAGACTGGTGAGTGGTCACACAAGAAGGGGAAAGGGGGCCCTGTGGATCTGGCCAGAGTTTCAACAACCCCCTATGGCACCACCATGATATTTAACTCGAGACTGGAAAACAGAGACTTCGGGGGAAATACCGTGGTGTCAGGGAGAGAACACCAGGCTTAGGCTGGAATCCCAGCCCTGCCTGTTTATTCTTTGCTGTGTGATCTTGAGCAAGTGTCAGCACCTCTCTGAGCTTCAGTTTCACCATCTGTAAAATCAAATAAGGCAAAGCAACCATCACTGCCTCTTAAGGTAGTTGTTTGGTTGCAATAGAATTATGCGGACAAAGTGTTTTGTAAACCTCAGGGGAGGGGGTTCCTGTCCTGGAAGACGCAGCCTGCTGTCACTAACGTAATCACACCCTATGCCCAAACTCAGCTTGGGATTTCCTCCTTTCTCCCCAGCACACTCTGTCTGGCTGACTTCATTCACTCTCTCTCCTTAAAGGCTTCTATGTTTGCACTGCAGGATGTTAAACCTCCTAATTCAAAAGAAGCCGATAAAATGCTCAGGGTGGGGGGCGGCCTTGCTGGTTCCAAATAGATGTACAAGGAGCAGGTTGGCCCCAAACGCAAAACTCAGAGCCCCCACCAGGGCAGAGGTGTGGTCCGGTGCAGGCCTGGAAGAAGAGCCCCGGTCCACTGAGCTCTCAGCAGCCAGCTCATTAAATGCTAATCACCAGGACACCGAGCCA
The DNA here is from genome assembly GCF_964194185.1 of Rhinolophus hipposideros. Taxonomy (NCBI): domain Eukaryota; kingdom Metazoa; phylum Chordata; class Mammalia; order Chiroptera; family Rhinolophidae; genus Rhinolophus; species Rhinolophus hipposideros. Next base: position 11,274,593 of record NC_138061.1, read on the forward strand.
GGTGGTGAAAGCTGTTTGTCCAGGGCGGTGTGAGAGGTGTTAGGGAGACAAGAACACACACCTTACCTGGAAGCCAGGCTAACCAGGAACCCCAGCCTGGGGTCGTAGCCCCCTGCCCATATTGCCCATCCTGTGGTTGGGGACCTTTCCGTTTCTCCTGGAGCTGGGCTTAAAGCCGGACTCAGATCTGTGGGGTGGAAACCCAATGCACTCTCAACCTAAAGGGCTGCCTCTGCCTCGAAAGAGAAAAATGCAACTGATCCCCAGGGCAAGTGAAAGAGGGGCTGAGAAGCTGCTGTCTTGTTTCATTTCATCTCCCCTATTTTCAGCCTGCCACACAGGAAGCACCAAAGCAGCACAAGGACTGGCCGGGGAGCCTGGGGGTTTAGCCTGAGGCCCTGGCTTTGCTGACGATTACTTGGGCAAGTCACTTACCCTCTTGGGACCTCAGTTTCTTCACCTGCACAATGGGAGTAGAGTAATATGATTTTGCCAGTGCAAAGGGTTGTGGGAGGAGTTGCATATCTGTGCAGGTGGAGGTGGAATGAGGCTCAGTATCAACTTCCCCCTTTTGCCGATGAAGAAACAGGACAGCTGGCTCCAAAAGTCATGCTCTTTCTGCCTTAGAGGCGAGCTCTGGTGGGGGCCCCGGTTTGGAGAAGTCAACAGGCAAACATTCCATCATTCATTCATTCAGTGGGGGTGTTCTGTAGCCTATCTATGCAGGGCGATGATAATAATGACACATGCTGCTGCCCACAGGGCACAGTTTTCCTCCTACTGAAGCTCTGCCTCCCTGTGGCCTGGTCTCGGGCGACCTCTTTCATTTAGCTTCATGCCATAGGGCAAAGCCAGAGCAGAGCTACTGTGTTTGACTTTTGCTGGGCAACTTACCAAGGCTCGGAAAGGCCCCTCAGTGAACTACCAGGCTGCACTGCTCAGCAGGAGGTCTGGGCTTACTGACAATAATGAGAAGAGCAACAACCAGCATGCTTGTGCCCTCCCTCCAGGCCAGGCGCAGTGCTAGGCACGTTAGGTGTATTCGCTCAGTCCCGTGTGGTCTGATGAGATGAGAGGTTTTGCTGTCCAGAGTAACAGTGGCAGAGAGGGCCAGGGCAAGCCTCAGCGCCTCGTCTTTCTGCCTTCGGAGCCCACGCTCTTATCTGCAGCCTCTCTGGTCCTGACAACGTCACCTCTCTGGGTGACGCTGAGCAAACTCCTCCATCCCCTGGGCCTCGGGTTCCCCACATGCAAATTGTTGGAGTAGGACTGACTGAGATCTCTTCCAACTCTGCCAATCCAGGGTCTTGTCCCAGGAGAGGGAAGGGGGAGCGTGGCTGGCTTCCAGGACCCTGGACGGGCCTCCTCCCTGAAGACAGTGACACAGAGCCTGGCTGGCCTTCACTGAACAGAAGGGGGAGCCTCAGGGTGAGGGTCAGTCCGGCCAGACAGCTTCTCCCTGGAAGCCAAATTTCTCACTGACACCAAAGTCCAAGCCCCTTGTGACCTCCTCACAGCGAGCTGCTTCCTGTAAAGGACTCCCGCGCTAATGAGCCCAGAATGTCAAGTTCCATCAGTGAGGCAGCACGGACGGGAAGTGATGAAATGTTCGTTCCAGGAGGAGGTATGTTTCTCTGGCCTTTTTCTGTTTTTGCAGTAACATTTGTCACTGCTACAAATGAAAATAAAAACCAGATGGAATCCCTGAGACAAGCAGAGGGTCTTCCCCATCCCCGTGCAGTGGGACTAAGCCCACTGTGGGCACCTAGGGTCACTGTGGGCTGGGCGGGGCTGGACCTCTGCTTCTCGGCAGAGTAGCCTCCTAGCCAGAGCCCCAAGATGGCAAACCCCTCGATCTTATGTGTCTCCTCTCTGCTGGGCTGCAGAGGTCTAAAGCAGGTGAAAAGCTGAGGTTCAATTCCTCCAAACTCCAGCCTGGCCATGGACACTTGCTTCTTCTTCCACTCGGGAGCCTCTTCCCGACCCCTGGGTTTATGGCCAGAGCCACCCACTAAGAACACACTCCTGTGAGGCCTGCCCACAAGCACAGGATGCTGAACAGGACACACTGGACCAGGAGCAGGCCAGGACCAAAGCCTGAACCTCACCTCCTCCAGGAAGCCTTCTCTGACTACCACAGCCTTCTTTTTCAAAGTTGTCCTCACTTTAAGACCAAGCCACTTAACTTCCACTTACCAGCAACTTGTCTTGCTCACTAAATTTGTCATTTGTGGCTTGCTTATTTCCTCACCCAGACTATCTACAGCTCCTAGGGAATAGGAAGCACTCAGTCCTTTCCCTGAAAGGACTGGTCCCTATAACAGTGCCTGGTTTATTGAAGCTACACCATACATGTGCGTGAAAGGAATGTAGTTACAGCTTCACTCTGGATGAGCATGAATAAAGCAATAACTATCATCTCCTGACTCCCTACTATGCGCTGTGCCCTGGACAAAGTATTTTACTTGTGTAAACCCAATCCCACAACAACCCTATCAGGTGTTATTGCTCCCACTTTACAGATGAGGAGCAGAGAGCCATAACTGGCCCAAGAAAAGAAACAAAGCAGGAATTTGCACCCAAGCCTGCAGGCCCCAAAGCCATGTCCATCGCCACTCCCTGTGTTGAGACTGGAGGCAGGCCATACCTCTGAGATACCTGCGATGACCCCTGCCCCTCTCTGTTCTGATCCAGGAGATAAAAGAGAGGGCAGAGAGGTAGGTTGGCCAATGCTTCCTTCCCAAGCCTCGGCTTTGCCACACAGCTTGGTTGGTGCCCTGCACACAGTGGGGCCCTCTAACTTGCAGCTGCCACCCATCCTGGGCAGGCTGAAGCCCCACAAGCCAGGAGAGCCCAGTCCAGCTTGGGCTCAGCTAGGGGCTAGTGGCCTCTTTCTAGCTCCACAGCAAACATCTTAGAGGCCCAGGTAGAATTCTCCTTGGCCTTAGTTTGTTCATCTGCAAAGTGGGGAGGGTTCCTGCCCATTCAGAGGGCTGGTGAACAAAGAATCAGAAAGAAGGCTGTTCCTAGCTTAGGCACCTGTTGGGTTAGAAATGATGTCTGAGTTGGGTCCTTTCCACTCTCCCTTCTTCCTGAGAAAGTAGTATTTCCCTAAGTCAGTGCCACCCTAGGATAGCAGCAGCACCCTGGCAGCTGCCCCCAAAACAACAGCTGATGGAGTGGTGCACTGGCATTGATCAGTGAGGGAGGAAGGGGCATCATCTCTCTGGGAGACAATGCCGCCAGGCCCCTCCCCCAACAAAGCCCTGCCCTGGAACTTTTCCTTTGTTTTCTTCCTTTCCCCCAAACCCCCAACCTGAAAGCATTGCAGATGAACTGCTTGTCTCCAAGCCAGAAAATTGTCCATAGTTTTCAGTCCAGTGCTCTCAGACTTGGGGGGCCCGGGATAGGGTTGTCATCATCCTGTATACACAGGACTACTCTACATTTGCTGAATGTGTCCTGCATCCTATACGGTCTGACAAGACGTCTTTCTGTCAATAAGTTACAAAAATGCAGCCATTAGAGCTCTTTTTCTAATTTATCTGGGCATCTTGTATTTTTATTTGTTCTAGCTGACAATGTTATATCCGGGAGTTCTGAAACCACCAACCACAGCACCCCTGGGTGAGGGCCGGGGTGTGGTTCCTACACAGACCATGGGAGCAGCTCTCGCATGTGTTATGTGTGCACATGTGTGCATTCCTCATGCCCACGTGGAGTGCACTCTGTGTGTGCGTGTACAGGTTAAGCCTGTTAAGGCATGGCAATGAGTCATCTACCCAACTCTGAACAAAGATGCAGGGAAGGCAAAGACCCACCAGGGGCCTGGGGAGTTATGCTAAGAGGAAAGATTTTCCAATCACTTTCCCACTGGAATCATCCCTGTAGCTTGCGATCCCTCCTGCAAGCCAACGTCTGAGGGGGTTAGAGCCCCCCCTCCCTGGAGCCAAGGAACATCACAGACCTATCAGGCTGAAAAGGTCCTTTGGTCCAACTCCTTCACTACTCAGGTGAAAAAAACTGAAGCCCAGAGAGGGTAGGGGGCTTGCCCAAAGTCACACAGCCATCAGAGAAGTAGCTGGAACTGGAATCAGGGTCTCCAGGCTCTAGCCCAGGGCTCATTCCACTGCATAAACGGACTCTTTCTGAGAGCAGGTCACAGTCAGAGAAAACTGAACTCTTGAGAATTCAATTGCAGCCATTTGCTTGCCAAACTGCAGAAATAATTATAATAGTGGCTAGCATTTTTTAAACTCTTACTGCATGCTAGGCTCATTTAATTTACACAGCAACTCCGTGTTGTAAGTTTGATTATTGCCTTCATTGAAGAATGAAGAAACCGAGGCTGAGAAACTTGCCCCAGGTCACACAGCTGCTAAGTGAGTGGTTACTTGAAGTAGACATGCACTTTGAACGATAATCGGAAACTGGATTCCTCATGCTGAATAAACTGGGCGCTACAGCCAGTCCTTCAGAGGTCTGAATGGCTGGTGTGAGGGAGAGTAGATTGAGATGGACAATAACTGAATCACCAGGGTCTGAACCTTTTCTGTCCAAGCCAAGGGCAGCTATACCTCCTAGCCACTTCTCCTCTGGCCCAAGTCATTGATTGCAGCTAAGGTTTTTAAACCCACCTCACTAAGAGGGTTTCCAAGACTGACACCCCAGACGGGGAGAGAGGTGATCCTGTCTCTACATTGGAAACCCTGCCTTTCAGCTTACCCCTTGAGACAAGACACTTTCTCTTCTTTTTTCTGGATCCACCCCCTCACGTCCCCCACGCCTGTCCTCCCATCATCCTCAGCTCAGTCGTCACTTAATTCAGCAGCTGTTTGTCCCAGCGCCCCCGACACCACACAGGTGTACTGTGTACTCACTTGCTCTCAGGAAAGTAAGTAGTTTTTTGGTGGGCGGCCAGTAAAGGGCACTGGATACGGGCAGAGAGGGGTACACAGCCCCCTCCCCAGGGGACTGCCCCGGGCATGTTATCGAGTGCTCCTGAAACCCAATGCCCAGCCTGGTGGGGCAGCCAGGTGTCCCCAAGACAAGGCTGTTTTTCCTCTCCCTGCTGTGGGGGAGGGGGGAAGGGCTCTGCTTCCTGTAGTCAGGGCTGCCTGGGCCTCCCTGCTGGTTGGGATCTCATCTCTGAGGACCCTCTGGATGGGTCTGCTTGCTCTCCCCCTTCCCCACTTCTGAGAACCTAGATCTATGGCCTGGGCTTGCCCCCTGCTCTCCATTATGTCCCTCATCACTCCTCATCTACTTCCTGATTTTCCTGGGTTGGTCAGGGTTACCCTCCTCTTAATTCCCTCTCCACCTTTCCCAGCATCCTGCTCCTCAAAAGCTCCCCTGACGGCTGCAGACCCTGGTGAACTCTCCCTCCTTCCCAGGCTGAGCCTGTCACTCCTTGGTACAGGCTACAGATGGGCTTGTCCAAGGCTAGACAGCATGTCAGCTCAAATCCCTGCTCTGTCATGTACTGGCTGTGTGACCTTCACCAAGACTCTGAACCTCTCTGAGCCCTATGTCTTCATCTATAAAATGGGAGGATGAGAGTCCTCGCCTCTTGAGTTACTATTGAAAGGATGACATGAGATCATGAACATAAAGTTCAGAGTCCAGCACAAAGCACAGTCAATAATTATCAGTGCTAACAGAAATCATCAGAGGATCTTAAATCCACATTTGGATTTAATGCCAACTTGACTCCTTTAATTTATGATTTCCATGGTATTGATGTTTTACTATTTTATTTTTACATTATAAGTTGTTTATATTTCATATGTATCATTAACTAAGTTTAATTAGATTCCCTTGGGCTAACTCAAATATTTTTTTGTAATGAAGCAAGAAAGACAGACCCACAGAGAGATACCTAGAGACAGGCAGAAGTGATGGGGAGGAAGAAACACGAAAAGGCCAGGGCTGAGAGAGAGAACAGAGAGGCTAGAGCAGTAGGAGAGATAAAGGAGGAAAAACTGAGCAGCTCTGGCCAGAACTGGGCTCTGAGGAGCAACCGAGATGGATGAGGACGAGCCCTGCTCCCATACGCATTCTTATAGCCCATTGGAGAGACTGGATTTACCTGCTTAAAGAAAGGTAACTATTTGGGGCAAAAAGATGGGGAAATGATGGCAGGCTCTGAATGGAGAGAGGCCCCAGAGGGCTGGCTGGGAAGTATGGGGAGACTTCCTAGAGGTGGAGGGCCTAGAGACTACCCTAAAAGGGCAAGGAAGTGTAACAGGACAGTGAGGCGACAGAGGGAGGAATTTTAGGCCCTTATGAGCAAAAAACTCAAGGGAAACCCCAGGAGAAAAACTCCCTACCTTTGCTCTATTTCCCCAACACCCATACACACCTATATGTACACATCCATATACACATACACACACCCATGCATACACACACACATACACACACACACCCATTGCTCTCTGAGGTGGCCTCTTCCCTCTTCTCGGAACCCACAGTATCATCCACACACACCTGACAAGGACCCCAGGCCCTTTCCCTTGCTGCAGCCTTGTGAACCATCTCAGGCCAGGCCTTGTACCCACTGCTGCCTCGCCATAGCCTGCTTCTCAGAGGCTGCCAAGAGAACTCAAAACACAAACAAGGGTGGAAGCAAGTGAGGGGTGATCCCTGGGGGTGACAGTGGGGAGACACAGCTCAGCGAGTTACTGGGACATCTTTACTGGAGGGTTCAGAGGCTCCAGACACAAGACACAGCAGCTGCTCCATCCTCACCTGCGTGTGTCCCTCCTCCTTCCCCATCCCCACCCCCACTGCGCTCCCCTCTTGGGCCCATGGGAGAACTGCAGGTCAGTCTCCCAGGGGTCAGCCTAGCATGCCGCCAACCCTGCTGGCCTGAGGCCTAGGGCCCCCCGAAGCCCACAGTCCAGCCTGGCCCCACCACAGCCCAGGGTATCTATTTCTCCCTCCACCTTTCCAGCACAGGTAACAGCAATGCTCATGAAGAAACTCGAGAGGTTGGCTCCTTGAAATGGAGAAGGAGGTCAAGAGAAACATTTCCCAACTTTCAAAAGGAACTGTTTGGGATAATTAATCAACACATCACCAACACCAAGGGATTGTTTCACATCAGAAGACATATAATTAAGAAAACAATAGCAGGCTTGTTGTGTATTTTCTTCCTAAAGAATGCTAATTATGTTTAGCACCCTGACACATCCAAAGGTCCTCCCCAAATATACAGAAATCAAACAGAAGTCGGCTCTGAGGTATCTCTTTGCCTAGACTTAGAACACGGAAGGTCGTGGAGCATAACAGGCCTTCAGCGGGTCTTTTTTGGCCTGCCGTGGATGTACCAGTGGGGAAAGGCACTTGTAATTACTAAATTGTACTCACTATTGCTTAATTACACCTTTGGATCAGCACCTAATTTGCTTAGGGTGCAACTGAGCTGCCGTGGGTGTAATTACTTGCCAGGGACACTACTTAACAATGCAGCCACAGCCCGGGGAAACTAGGAGCCACGCTCAGCTCTGTGTGAAGAGGCTGCAGCTCCATGGCGGTGGTTTCCAGGGCTCCGACCCTGACAGGCCAGAATAGAGGAAGGCAGCCCTGGGCCAGCTGCTTCCTCGAAGCAACCTGGGTGCCAGAAAGCTCAGAAAGGTCTAGCTGGAGGTATTCAGAGAGCAACTGGAATGACTCCCCAGGGCGGGGGGACCCTCCTGACAGGTCCCTCCCCAGCTGCCCCTCAGAGGAGGTGACTCCGGAGTGGGACAAGGGCCCTGCCAGGTTCTGCCTCAGCTATCCTGGTAGCTCCTGCTGGAGCCTGGTTCCCATGGGTGCTCCTTGCTGGGACACAGCCAGGATAGTAGTACCTAAAGGTGCTGGCACCCAAAGGGGACAGGCATATGCCCACAGGGACCAACGCCCCAAGTAAGGGAGCAAAGCCCCTCCTGAGACCCCTGCTAATGTCTGCAATGTGGCCAGACTGGCAACTTCAAGATCCATGGTTCCCACAAAGGAAGAAGGAGGCACCCACATTATCCCCAAAACACACACACACACACACACACACACACCTTCTTGGAAAGGAAATTCTCCAAATGGGAGGAAGGCATCAGCTTTTGCAGACAGACGGGCCATTGCCTCACAGATAACAGAATTATTACAGAACCATGGTGTTGTGGTTAAGCTTTTTAAAAAAATCCTGCTACAGATACATCCTAAATGTGTTACTTGTGAAAAGATACTATGTCTGCAATTTGCTTCAAATTCTGATGAAACCGGGAGTGCCTGGGAAAGACTCGGGGAAAGACTGGCCAACCTCTATGACTTTGTCCAACTCTTGGTTGCCAAAAACAAGCCAATGCTATCTTGGACTGCATTACCAGAAGTACAGTGGCCAGCACATGGATGGGAATGTCCTGTTTTACTTAAAACTAAAGGGAACCCCCTGTATCCTGGGGCTCCATTCTGGAAGCCCCATCGTCAAGGGGATGTTCAACATTTCAGAATGACAGTGTTAGATCTGGAGGGGAGCAGCCAGGAGCTGAAGCAGCTAGAAACCATGCCATGACATTCAAGAAAGACTGTGGGACCCACTGTTACCAGTGCCGTTTGCATCCTCCAGAGTTTCTAACAAATATACACACCTTTTATGTATTTCTGTTACACTCATGATATTCCACGCACACACTCTTTGCTTTTATCAATGAACATTTACATATCCTAGAGATCCTCCCATTTTAGAACAGGAATTATGCCTCATTCTTTTTAACTGCTGCATAACATCCTACTTTACGGTATTTATTTATTTTACCAGTCCCCTACTGATGGACGTTTAGATTGCTTCAAATATTTCCCTACAGCAAACAATCCTTAATATTTAACCTCATGCATATGTCACTTCACATGAATGAGTAAATCTGTGGATAAATTCCCACAAGTGAGAGAAAGAAGGGAAGGAAAGAAGGAAGGAAGGGAAGGAGGGAAGGAAGGAGGGAGTGGGGAGGGAGAGAAAGAGAGAGAGAGAGAGAGAGAGAGAAAGAGAGAGAGAGAGAGAAGGTGTTTGGAGCAGAAGTAATGGCTACTCCCCCGCTGCCTACAAGCTGGCCCACAATCTAGTGCAGGGGTAGAGGAAGGGAGGGGAGGAAAGGGGAGAGGAGGGGAGCATGCTTCAGAGATGAGCATCAGGCGGGATACAGACTCCTAGAAGCTCCTGGCCCTCCCTGTGCCCTTTTCCAGGTCCAGGAATCAAGTGACCCCTCTAGACTGTTCTTCCTGGGGCCTACATTGCACTTGCCCAGACAAACCCTGTTCGGAGAGCTGATGTGCCCTGAGGACCTGTGTCATCAGTCCACAAGTGCACGTTACACATGCGCACACTGGTCCAACCACCTCTCTTTCTCTACCCTCCTGAGGGTTGTAGCATTTTCTAAATACAATCTCCTTTTCAGCTGGAAAAACTGAAGATTTGTCTGGGTGGCAGGGGATATGGCCAGAGAAGAGGAGCCTTGAAAGTGCTCTGGCTGTCCATAATCTTCAGCCGTGACCCCCACACGCAGCAGGATCCCTGTAGCTGAATAAGTCCCTCTGTGCTGGCCCTAGACGACAAGTAGGGAAAGTGACATCTGAATCAACATGGCATCATTTACTTAACGAAGCAGCGGCCTTCCACTTGAAGTGATCTACAGTATTAGACACCACTTCTGTTTTTCATGGAAGACATAATTGAGTCATTTAGAGTGAGGGACAAGGACAGCAGGGAAGAAGAGGGCGGGGTGAGCCCTTCAGGAGGCAGCCAGCTTGGGCAAACGGGGCGCGCTGTGAGACAGGGGGAGCCAGGACAAAGAAGGTAGCTGTGCAAACCCCAGCACTTATACAGCCCCCACCAACACAGCTCAGCCATGCCTCCCGGCTGTGGTCACACTTATGGTCACCCATGCACTTACAGGCTGTCACCCACAAACACAAACACATGTTCACAGCCACTCACTAGCAAACATGGGTACATACACGCGGACTCCCGGCAACTCAGCCTCACTCACAACCACACGTGTATCTGGGGTTACTACCCTTTCGCACAACGTTCAGGAACTTTTCGGTGGCGGATACTGGTGGCTGTTGCATCTAAAACCTCCAGGCTGGAAGGGGACAGGGAGCAGTCCCCAGCTAGGTGTGTGCCACTGAAGGGGGACTGGGAAGAGCAATAATAAAGTCACCTTCAGTGATATCACACCCAACACACAGAATCCCCACCAGAGCACAGGAATGCAGCACAGAGCTTGTGCACTGCCTTAGAGGTCTGGGGGGGAGGGGTCACTGGAATTCAGTGCACATTTTACTCTCCTGGTAACCAGCCACCAGGAAGACACGATGCCTTTTCCTAAGCTTTGCAGGCACAGTATGGGCCACAGAGTCCCGACCCGCAGGGCCATGTGCACACTTACACATCCACATATGTGATGTACACGCTAGAAGTTACGTTCTATGCAGGCACATTCAGGTATCGCCACTCGTGCACTTGCAACCCCAGCATGCAAAGTACATGGCCACACTCAGGCACAAAACTCTTCCTTACCATGTCCACTCCCAGGGACGCAGGCACAGATTCTTCAGCTTGTCCTTGGTCTGGGCTGGCGGTGACATCCTGAACCCCCAGGAAAGCAGCCTCAAGAATAGGATCCAGGGGGCAGCCGGATGGCTCAGTTGGTTAGAAGGCAAGCTCTTAACAACAAGGTTGCCAGTTGACTCCCACATGGGCCAGTGAACTGTGCCCTCTATAACTAGATTGAAAACAACAGCTTGAGCTTGGAGCCGAGCCGCCAGTGGGTGACCGGTTGGCTCAGTGGCTGGAACGAGGTGCTCATAACACCGTAACACCAAGGTCGCTGGTTCGAGTTCCACATGGGCCAGTCAGCTGCGCACCCCCCCACACAACTATATTGAAAAAACAACGATTTGACATCCTGTAAAAACACACTGTTCCCCAACATTCTCCAATAATAAGAAAAGAAGAAATAGGATCCAGTAACCAGGCATGTCCCCCCCATGTTTCCCCCACCCATCCTAAAAGTGACACCTATCTTCTCTTGCCCACACAGTCCCAGCTGAGGGGAAAGGCCAGGCACTGTGGGGGCCACCAGTAGCCATGAACAGAGCTTACCCACTTCTTGGGTCTACAGTGGGTATGTGGGTGACTGTCGGTGGGGAGGAGCGAGGGGGCAATGAAGGGAAGCTCTGACTCCAGGAAGTCCTGGTTCTTACTTCTCCGGACCTTGCAGCCTCTTGGAGCCAAATAGAGGAGAGGCCGTGTTCAGAGCCATGGTTTCTAAATAAACTAGACCCTCTGACAAGGCCGCAGGGTCCAAACACCCAGCCCCCAGGGGCAATTTTACTTGCCCAGAGAGCACAGGGGAACGACCACCAGGCAGGCCTTAGGACACCTAGCTTTAATGACCTCACTGTCTGATGACTCCTGAAACTTTTTTACCTTCCATGAGCCTGCCCACAAGAAAGAGGCTCAACAGCCTAAAGAGTCCTGGATTGGGACCAAGGAGCACCCACCTCTGCTCAAGCAAAGTGCCCTAAAAAGGGGGGTTGACGGCAAAGAGCCAGCTCACACCCTCAGTCCAGCCTCCTAGGACAGAGCAGGGTCCAGTCCCAGGGGCACCCACTGCCCACAGGTGGGGGGGTGGGCAGTCCCTTCTATCCCCACCCCCAGCTCTGTGCCAGCTCCTCTGGTTTAAGGCAGAGGGGGAGGGGCATCCACATTCTCTGGGGAGCAGAGCGAAGCCCCACTAAGTGACCCCGTTTCTGAGTGAAATTGAGCTGCCATTTTCATCTTCTACCCAAATGTCAGCAGCGTTAGATCAGATTAGAAGCTAATCTCTTGCCAAAATTCATTTCCGAACAAGAGAGGTGGCTGTGGGTGGAATGGAGCGTAGGTTTGTTGTTTGTTTCAGTATCCCCCCTCCCACGCTGACAAACACACACACGCACGGCTTCTCTCCCCATTACTGGGGTGAAAGTGGGGGTAAAAATCAGAATAGACCGCACTGAGGCCTGGAGAAGGCCTATGGGAGGGCCGGGCACCGCCCGCTGAGGGCAGGTGGCAGGTGCCCTGCCCAGAGCTCCGCAGGTGCACTGAGCTGGTGCGGTTGTTCTCTAAATGTTCTAACGGCTCCCAGGCCCCAGGATACACCCAGAGAGTCCTTCTCTTGCCAGAGAGGAAGGGAACCCTTGGCCAGAGCTGGCAGGACCCGATGCACAAGCGCTGGGAGGGAGGGCCTCAGGTACACACTGCACCCTCCCTTTGGAGACTGAGGTCCCTTCCCAAACCCCGCCTACTCCCCTTATACCTCCCCCCCAGCCTCCGACCTCGCCGGCCAGGGTGATAAAAAGGGAAAAGAAAGGCAATTGCGACCTAAAGAGAGAGGAAGAAAGGGGGAAAATAAACGCCCAAATGAACTGGTCAGTACCTTGCAGGAGGCCGCATTTGACAAGTGACCAGAACACAGCCGCTGGCCTGAATGCATAATTACCCCCAAGTGAAAATTCCCCATCTAATTTGATATTTGGTTCTTTGCAGAAGCTATAGCCTTCGTAAATAATATACAAAGTAAGAAACCTAATCCCGCCTGCTAGAATGTTTAATTCATCATTATGCGAGCTAATTGGAAGGTGATTATATGGTAATTGCTCATTAGTGGTGTATATTTATCGCTGTACCTTATGTCAAGGCCATGGGAATTGTGTAGAGTCTGTTCTCTCATTTCAAGGATCAGTTTCAGAAGCAGGAGCCGAGCAGGCAAGATCAAGTTTTCCTGACGTCAGGGTCCAGCAGAGGGCTATGGAGACCTATGCTATATATAGGGCCCGGCCCGCGCAGGCTGGGGACAGGGGCAGCCTGGGGCCCCCGCTGAGCAGAGAGTCTGGAGATACCCGGCAGCCAGGCCACTGCCAGGCAAAGCCGGTCCTCCGGGGTACAGAGAGGCGTGGGGCTGGGGGCCTCCCGGACCATTTTCCAAATGACCTCAGCCCCATCCCAGGCACCTCCCACGCCCTTCAGGTGCGTCTTTGCCTCTGGGCTATTCTGGGAGAGGAAACCTTACCCCTGGGCTTTCTCTCAAGCTCCTCCGCCGGTTTGCAGAGGGTTAATAGGTGTGCGGCAGAGAGGGAGACCCGGAGGCTTGATGTGGACAGTGGGTGGGAGACTGGGAGCTGGAAAGTGAGGTTTGAGTGGGACGAGGAGGACTGGGCTCCTTCCTCCATCCGATCCCTAAAAAGGGCAACTCCCACCTCCCTGCCGGATCAAAAAATTCCCTCAATTCCCGCCCCCCCGCCAGCGAGGCGGGGTGCTGGCCCCACGAGCGTGCCTCATTGATGCCTAGAGAGGGGACACCCAGCGTCTCTCTCTGTAGGGTAGGCAGCGAGACCAGGGAGAATGAACACGAAGCACGAAGAAAGGCAGGACGTGAGCCCAACCCCGCGCCAAGGCCAGCACCTGGGCCAGAAACTTGGGAGGGGAAGGCAGGCAGGTCCGAAATCCCGAAGGTGTGGAGAAAAGAGGTGGCGCAGTACACGGATGGAGGCGAGGCAGGCACGACGCCTAGAGTCTCCGCAGCTCGAAAGCTCCGGCCCGGACACTTGGAGAGCAGCCTCAAGCCGAGCATCCTCCCACGTGGGCGCGACATTTGGAGCGCTCTGTCGCCCCCTCGGAGGAGTGAGCCGTGCCTTTGCCCTCCCCAGACCCCAGCTCAAGGCGCCTGGCACCCCTACTTGCAGCCCTGGGGCCCTCCCAAGTCCCTCCACCCCAAGTCGGGAAACAGGCAGTCATGAACAAAAGGCCAATTAGACGCTGGGGCGCGGCTGATGAATGGACCTTTCGCTTGCACGCGTGGCAGCGCCTCGGGTTTTCAGGAGTACAGGGTCGCGCCGGGAGAAGTCGCCTCCCTGAGCGAGGTCACGGCTGAGGTCAGCGGATTCTCAAAACTCCCACTTCCCTCTTGCTACGAGGCTGGTGGGGGAGGTAAATTGGTGGTCGAGCTGTGGGAGAGGGAGCGGAGCTGCGGACCCCGCGCGCGTGCGGACCCGCAACTCTGCTCCCGGGACCCGCGGCCCAAGGCTGCAGGCCGGGTTCCTCTCCTGCCCGGCCCGCGGCTGCTCGGAGGCGGCACCAAGTACATCCCACGCTGACTGCTGGAATAATAAAGACCAGCCTAGAAAAATGCAGTTACAAAAAAATGGCTGTTGTTTGCCAAACTCTGGAGTGAGTGGTGCGCTGCGGGAACCATACTCGAACCCAGGCCTCCTCACTAGACACACACACACACACACACACACACACACACACGCACGCACACACGCACACCCGCCTAGATCGGAAACACACAAATGGTGCGAGGTGCCGGGCAGGGGCGCCGTCCCACCGGAACCCCCACCCAAACACGGAGAAATGTTCCCGGAGTCACACACTGGCGGAAGCCATTCCCATCGTCTGAGAGCTACCAGAGCCGGCCTCACAGAGAGGCACGGGCGCGACCGGACACCAGCACCCAAATGCTATACACAAGTGCATTTCTACACCTTCGTAGGCACTCTAATTACAGCCACACAACTGCACACTTTTGCCTTCACTCAATACACTCTAGAGGCACAAGGAAAACTGGACACCTTGACACATTCTCACAATCTTCCTAAGTAGCACTGGCCTCTCCAGCCTCTTAACTCTTGCATTTAGCACAATTAGCACCTATACTTCCTGACTTACGTCCTGGCCCCGACACACCATTACATCTCCACACAAACAACTGTGTCACAGGCCTAACTCGTACACTCAACCTATGCAGGCACCCAAGCCGTCTCTCACCCCAACTCACATCCACACCCTTATTCCGACTGGCAACTGCACCCAAGAGGGCAGCCCAGCCCAGATGCCCCCACCGTGGGGCAGGGCCCTGGGCCAGGCCTCCGAGCCGCCGAGTCCCTCCCCAATCGGCCCGCGCGTCGGAGACTTTGTTTCCTGAGACTCGAGGCGGGGATGGGGAGGAGCCGATGTTCTCAAGGCCGCGCGCAGGCCCGAGCCCCCTTTCTGCCTGGCCCGCTTGGCGCGTCTCTCTGCCTGCCACAATCCGCCCCTAGCACAAAAGTGGCCCGGCAGGTTCCGGGACGCCGCCAACGCTCCCGCTCCGGCTCGGCTTGGCTGCCAGGAGCAGAGTCGGAGGGAGCTGGGGGCAACCGACACCCAGAACGAGAGGGAGAAAGGGGAAACTGCCCGGGGGCCCAAGGTTTCTCCTACCCCAGCAGTTTCTGGTGCCTTGAGTCCCCGCCCCCGCCTCCCGGGGCCCTGGCGGCGCGGAGGAACAGGATCCCAAACGCGAAACGCACGCTGAACCCACGTGTACGTCGCAGGAATGAGAACGTAGCCAGGGCACACAGACAGGCGTTAGACACTCGGTTTGACCCTCTCAGGGAAATGCAAACTGAGAACCCACGCCTCTCGTCTCTCCAAATCCATCTGGCACAGGGCAACGCACAGGGAAGGCCCACAAGTCATCAACAAGGGAGCTGGAGGTGGATGAAAAGTGTAACCTACATCTCCATGCGGGGTAACCGGTAGGACACAAAGTAACATGCGTGCGGTTCGCCACGTTCACCCAGGAGCGCAGATGCCCACAGAGCCCTGCCAGGCGCATCCAGGCCTGGCACGCATGTACCATGAGAGAGGACCCAGGCCTGGGGCGCACAGCTCTTACACACCCCTTACCCAAAAGGCTCCGGCCCTGCACGCTGGCCCTGTGAAGGGGACGCAGTCGCAAGGCACACGCACCCCGCACCTTGCCCTGTGCCCCGCGCCCAGGTAGTCATCATGGGATGGCATCTCGCAAATATTTATATTCCTCAGTGCCGCGGCAACCCGCGTCCACATTAGACACTCTAATCCTGCCACTTTAAATAGATGAATTAATAAAGCAAACGAGCGGCTAATAAGCTGACTGTCCTGCCTTTTTGAGGCGGGGGAAGGACTCGAAAGTGCGCCAAATTTGTTTGCAGTGGATCAAGGCGAGCCGCCTCTGCTTCACTTTCTTTATCTTAATTCCGACTTGAAAAGATATAATTATCTAGTTTGAACAGAGCCGCTATCAAATCCTTCTTTGGGCCAGGAAGGGGGGCGTTGGAGTGGATTGCGGCCCTCTGAGCCGCTCGGTGCAGCCGGAGATAGCGCGTAATGAAGATGTGGAGGCCTGAGATACAAAGGGCATTAACCTCATTAGCATGAAACCTTTTCTTCCTACCATTGTGGGACCCTTTCAGCCGCCTAATCCCCCCTATTTTCAAAGCTTGGTTTGTAATAAAGCTTTTAGGTTTTTTTTTTCAAAGCTAATGGTATTCTCTGATGATTTTATTGCTGTTACACTACATAGGACGGTAACCAAAAAAATCTTTGTCATCCTCCCCCTTTTCTTGTACTTAAAAAAAAAAGGTATATGGTTCCTGCAGAAATAAGCCTTTCATCAAGATGGGAAATTTTCTTCTGGAAAGGTCAGTCTGAATTTTAACAGGTCTGTGCTCCATGTTTGAGGCATTCTGGGTTTGGGGAAGTGGTAGAAGGAAAAGGTAACTTGTTTGGAGAAAGGAATGCTGTACTGTAGCAGTGCTGGTAAAGCACTGGACAGCCAGCCACTGGTCACGGAGGTCTTACTGTCAAAGCAGCTGGAAACCCCCACTTGAGTTTTCAGAATACCCAGGGAAGCACCTGTCTCTTCGGGAGACAAGCCTGGGTCCCCCGAGGAGGCCCCCTCTCACCCCAGCGTCCTCCTGCACCGGAGTCTCCCCACAACATACACACCTTCCCAGAGGATTCTGTGTAGAAATGCACCTCGAATAGCCAAGGTTCTCAGGCGAAACAGAGACAGAGAAAAAAGGAGAGACGGGCAGAGATAAAGAAAAAAAGAGGGAGAGAGTCCAAGAATGAATTGCACTTTAGAAGAGAGGAAGGGAGGAAAAAAAGAAAAATTTCCATAGTGCCCTATAGTCCCCACACGTGCACAGAATGTCTAATCTTAACTTTTCAAGGCAGGATGTTAACAAAGCTTGTATTTTTGCCCTGCATTGTAACTTGGCCTTATCACAGTGTAAAGGGTGGGGAGATTGTCCTAAATTATGTCCAGGCAGCCCCCCTGGATCCGTGGATTAAGAGATTAAAGGAGACCACTGGGCAAGGCCTTCTCTTTCCCCTTCATATTCCTGGTATGATAATTGCTTAAACTGATTTGCACTTTCACAAAAGCTCGCAGGACGCTTTGTAGCTCGAACAGAACAGACGAGGTTTCTCTATCAATGGAAATAAAACTGATTAATGCAGCCTATCAGGATAAGAAGCAAATGAAGCATGCAAAAACAACCTCGTACCCCCAGAAGGGGGAAGGCGAGGGGGGAGCTAAGTCTCCTCCAAGACTAGTTACAACTTTTTCTTTAATGTTAAAATTAAGAATCAGAGGTTTCTCAGAATGCTTGCCTTATAAGGTGCTGAGGTGCTTGGGTTTGCCTCATCACCTTTGGCAGATTGAGGACAGAGGGAGAAGAAGGAAGGAAGGAAGGAAGGAAGGAAGGAAGGAAGGAAGGAAGGAAGGAAGGAAGGAAGGAAGGAAGGAAGGAAGGAAGAGGAGAGAGAGATTGAGAGAGATACAGAGACACTTGTACTTTGAGGTTTAAAGTTAGACACACAGTTTAAAAGTCCCAGGATTCTGATTCTGCTAGATGTTTTCCCCAATCCTGGAGGAATATTCTTCAATGCGTAACTATATGTCTAGATTTTTGAAAATAACTAGAGGTTAAGAGAAGTAGTCATTTTTAACCTACAGTTCAAACTAAACTCCCTCAGTAGGCCTAGCAATGGGCAAAGGTCTAGTTGGAAAAACTTTTCTCCCATCCCTTTTCTGAAGGACTTAAATTTTCCTAATCCTCTCCCTTTTCCACCCTCATCTCTCTTTAAAATGCCCAAGATTCCATCAGTCTGGCCCTTTTGCAGGTGGGGAGGCTGGATTTCTTGAGTCTAGTTGGGGAAGGACCACACTCAAATTATGGAGATACATTTTTTTTTTTTTTTAGAAAAAATTCACTTCAATTTCCCAAGACGACTACTCTGAGGGCATATTGATAAATCTTTATTGACAAAATATTGACATTGACATACTTCTTGGAAGTATATAGTGTGTTAGAATTCTAACAAATTAACACAAAACACAAAAATATTTACATTCTGGTATAGAAGACATTAAGGAAGCATTTGTCACTCTCTTTAGTAAGTCTATGATCTTGGAATAGAAACTCAGTGCTTGAAAACTTGCCGCTGTGTCCTTGGCCACACTTATCATCCCCGCTAACTACAGTCCTTCGGATTTTGCAATAGATAGATTTAAAGTTTGGAATGGCCTTTACGGTGAATGGTTGAACTTGCCAATCTCTCCAACCACTAAAAGAAGTTTACTTCGTGGTTTTAAGCCTTGGGATGTTAGGAAAGGGAATGTCCAAGAAATAGAATTAATTTAGGTAGGTTTTTTTTTTCCAGCACAAGTCCTGACTCCTCTTGTGGACACCCTCCCCCACCCCCGTCACCCCCAGCCCCTCATCCAGCTCCCTATTTCTCTGAAAGAGGACCACTATTGCTGAGCCTACTTAATTTAGCTTTCACAATCACTTTGACATCAGAAGGTATCAAAAAGTGTTTACAAACTGCACATTTCTTGAAAAAAAGATCAAAATAAAAAGCACACAGAACCTGTCTTTTAAAAGAAAATAAAATTACAATTCATTTTCTGTCTTTAGACACCATTCGCCCAACAACTGCTACATGCAATTCAAGTTTTTGAACAGGTGTGGGATGGGGCTGGATACGGAATTTCGATCGTTATTATTATTAATTAGTTTTTAAAGATGGGGGGACACTGCGAAGTGCAAAATTAAAAAGTCCTGTGCCTGGTTGGGTTTTTTCCTTTTTATCATTATCTTTTTTATAAAAAAAAAAATCGGACTGTGATAAACGGAATACCTGCCAATCATCTTGTGTTGCTGGTTTGGTGTTTGACTGACAGCTCCCCTTGTCAGAGCGCCTTCGGCTTTGCCACAATTGAATCTCTCTCTCTCTCTCTCTCTCTCTCTCTCTCTCTCTCTCTCTCTCTCTCTCTCTCTCTCTCTCTCATACAACTGCCTCTTTAGACAAGGGTTGCTTGTTGATCAAGGAGCCTGGGTCCTCTGCCATCTCAGCGCAGCCTGGGATCAGGACCCTGCGCCCTCGCTGCCCAAGGTCTGCGGATGTGCCGCTTCTCTCTCTGACTCCCTCTCCCCTTCTCGGTGAATGTGTGTATGCGGTTTGTTTTTGTTTTGTACTTTTTTTCTTCTTCTTCCCCTTCTCTCTCTGTCTCTGTTTTGCTCCGTGTTGTCCGCTTCTGTGGGTTTCGGTTTGTGTTTTTAATCGTCTGAGGTCACATCTATTTCCTCGGGACTCGCCTGCTTAGTGGCGATTCTCCACCGGTTAATATGGTGCGTCCCTTTTTTCTTTTGTTGCGAATCTGAGCCTTCTTCCTCCAGCTTCTGTCTTTTGAACTTTGTCCTTCGGTTCTGAAACCATACTTTTACCTGTGGGCCAGAGGCAGAGGGCGCATTAGTTCCTCCACAGCGCCCTCCTACCTCTTCTGCCTTACCGGGCTCAAACCCGGTCTGAGACCGCGAAAGTCCAGTTCCCCAGCCCCGTCTCCTAAGGACCGGCCTCACCGTGGCCTCCCCTCAGCGAGCAGAGCTCCTAGACCAGGGCGGATGGGAACCTGGCTCCCTACCCTGGGCCCTCCTGTGGCCCTCTCCCCAGGCCAGGGAGCCCAGAGCGCACAGCACCCCTTCTCACCTTGCCCTGCACCGGACACCCACATTCTGCTGAGAGCAAAAGCCTTGCAAAGCATGGGAAACCCCAATAAAAACAATACGTAAGGAAAAATAGAGATATGTGCCTAACTCCCTCTACCTAGCCAGTGCAGGAAAGACCTCACTCCAGCGGCTGCAGCTTCCGGCAGGGCCCAATGTGCTTTCTATTTTCTGCCGGTTTCCCAAGCGTTGCCTAAATATAGTGCCTCCTCTGCAAGGCCTGGGCCCTGGTTAGGCAGTCAGGATCTGCCTGAGTTTCCTCCTCCTTGCCCAGAACTCTTGCAGGTGAGCAGGAGTGGGTGGTAGGAAGGTGTGGAAAGAAGGCAGGAGGGACAGTGGGCCTGCGGACCAACCCAGCTATACCTTTCCAGTTAGTAACAGAGGCTCAAAAGTGAAAGCTTCCGAAAGACCTCGGGCTAAACGGGAAGAAAGAGGAACTGAGAAAGGAGAAAAGAGGGGGAGAGCCGGCCCCCTTTTGCCTCTCCGGATGAGCCCCAGGACAGGACAGGACCAACCCCCAACCCTGGTCGCATCACTTCCTACCAGGGCGGCCTGGCCCTCCCAGAGCGGCTGCTGGAAGTCTAAGGAGCAATGAGACAGGAGTGGGCTGCAATCACCCTGGAGAAGCTGGGTGGTGAGGCCCCATTCAGCTACCAGCCCAGACAGTAACACCGTCCAAGCTTTCCACTAGTGAGGTACAGGTGAGGGAAATGGTGGTGACTGCAACTGCCTTGTCCCCCACCGCCCCCTCCGCCTGTCCTATCCTGACAGCAGCACCCCAGGCCTCTGAGGTCCGCTCCACTCCTTCCTGTGAGACGTCGGGCCCAGGTCCCAGCCTGCTCTCCCCAAATGCCCCAGTCCCCCAAAGCGCCCCATGAAAAAGCCGAGCGGCAACAAGGCTGAGTTTAATTTCCTTTGAGTTTGCTAATTGAGGGGGAGGACGGTTCATTTCTCCCCGGCGCTCGCCCAAGGCGCGCGTCCGTGCGCTCGGAGCTTGACACGCACACAAAGACTGCAGGCAGCGTGGGCAGCGAGGCGGACAAAGACCACCGCCGCCTCGACTCTCCAGGAGAAACCAGCCCGGCCGCGCCTTGTGCAGGCCCCGCACCAACCCGCGAGGCCCTCCTAGGTTTTGTCCGGGGGGACGTTTTAAAACAAAAGCCTCGACCTCTTTGCGCCTCCCAGAAAAAGTGTTACAAGTTAATCTGCCCGAAAACGTTACTGTTTGCAAAGAACTCTGACCCCGCCCTGCAGCTCCGCGTACAGTAGCGCCTACTGTAGCCTTCAGCCCCCTCTGCGCCCTGAGGCAGGCCAGAAGCAGGCCCGCCACCGGACCCTGTTGCGCTGGGAGGGTCTGTCCCCAGAGGCAGCCCTTCTCCGCAGCCTTCCAGCTCTGTTTCTCTGACTTAGGGACGCACCCAGGATGCCTGGCCTCCACAGTCTGACTCTCCCGATCCCTTCAAGGGCAGTAACTGGAGCTGTCGGTGTGAGCGTGGGCCCACAGTCGCACAGAATTCTCCCTTTACCCATTCCCAGCCTTCTCTAGCCTCGACTTCCATACACTCCCACACCCCGCTGTTTTCTCTCTCTTTCTGGACCCCAGCCGGGTCCTCAGACTCTCACCAAAAGTGCAGAGGTGTCTTAGCTAGGAGCTGCAAGCAAGGCATGCGCAGCAGACAGAAGCGACCCAGGCCATCCCCCCCAGAGCCTGGGGCGGGTAGGCTCTTACAGTCCCTTCTTGAAGATCAAGGAAGCCTGGCACCTGGAAACATACATCCTGAGTGGGGGGCGTGGAACCAGCTTTCAGGCTCTTTGCCGAAGGCGCTCTCCTGAGCTCTGCACTCGTGTGCCAGCTGTCAGGGTCCAGAGATTTGGGGTGGGGTCGCTGCGCCTGGGCCCGGCTCACCTGAGTTTCCGTGAGGCTGAGGCTATGCGCCAGTTGCTTCCTCTCGGCGCCCACCACGTAGTGGTTCTTCTCGAAGGCGTGTTCCAGCCTCAGAAGCTGGGAAGGGGAAAAGGCGGTTCTGATCCGCTTCGGCTTTCGGGCCAGCGCGTTGTGCAAAAGGAAGCTCTCGGGGCTTGTGTCGTTCCCTGCGGGGGACACAGCAGAATTCCGTTTGAAGGGGCCACCCTGACCAAGGTCGCACGCTTCTCCCGAGCCGGGGCACCGCGCTCGGGGCCTTCGTGTACCACGACCGTGCGGCTCTGCCCATGGGGGCCCAGGCGCTCTGGAGTCGCGCGAAGAGGCCACTAGTGCAGCTGCCTGGCCCGGGCAGTCCGGGCTGTACAGTGACATCCACCCCGCAGCTGCCCAGGTGGGGCCCGTCTCCAGGCTCCGACCTCCGCCGGCTTCGCGGCCGCCCTGGCGCGGCGGGCCTCCCTCCCTCCGCTCCCGGAGCCTGGAGCACAGGAAGGGGCAGCAGGGACCCGCCCAGGGATTGTTGCCCACGACCCAAAGAAACGGCTTTCTTTTCTTTCTAACCTGTCCAGGAACTTTGACAAGGGGTGGAGAGGTGGCGGGACGCTATGCAGAGTTTTCTCAAGGACTTATTTTTAAATTATGTATTTAAGTCTTTCCCCTCCGGGAAAGTGCAGAGGCCGGATGTGTAGTTGCTGCCCCGCTGGGATCGAAATCTCGCGGGCGGGTGCTCCTGGCTTCTGCCGCAGCTGCCTCGCGAGGACCCCGCTCCCCCGCTGCCCGGCTCCAGAGAACTAGGAGACGCGAGTGAGGGGATCGAAGCCCGGGGTTTCGCGAGCTGCCGGCCCCCGAGGGGACTGTGCGCGGCCGCGGTAGATCCGGCTACTCCGGGCCTGGCGTGGAGACCAAGAGCGTGGCTGTCAGAGAAGGAGGACAGGGAGCCCTAAACTTTGCGAGCAAAGACAGGGAGTTTCGGGTTCACTCAATAGGGTCGGATATTGATTCACTAAAAGCCCAAACAAAGAAAAACTAACCACGGTACAGGCGGGAATGGAGTCAAATCTGGCCCGGGAATAAGGGTGAACATTTGTTTTGTTTGTTGAATGAGGGGGTGGCACCTACTTGAGTCTAGGCTCAGGCGGGAACGCAAAGGGTTAATGAATGGAGAAGCCGCTGAGTATCGATCGGCTGCCGCGAGAGGTAGGTCTTTTCCCGGTTCCGATCACTCAACTAATTACTCTCCTTTTTTCCCGGAGTTTTAACTTTCCACCCACCCTCACGCAGAGAAAACACAAACAAACAAACAAACGTAAAATAGCAGGAGAGGACAACATCCAAAGAGATCTTCCCCTCCAGCCCGTGTCCTGATTGGGTTCATTTCTTTTAAGAGAAAAAAAAAAAAAACAAGCAAAAAACAAAAACCGGATCGAACCTGCCTTCCCGCCGCGGCCGCTCGGCGCCCGAGTTGCGTGGGTCCCGGCGAGAGTGTCGAGCTCCGGAGATTTCAACCCGCGCGGGTTCCCGCCCCTCCCCGGGCCTCCAAAAAAACAGGAATTAAAAAAAAACAAAAACAAAAACAAAAAACCCTGACTTTGCTCCGGGCGCGCCGCTCGAAGAATGTCGGAGACCGAAAAGTCACGGGTGTAGGTGGAAGGGGCGCGGAGTGGGTGGCGCGCAGTGTCGAACGCAATCGAAGGCGAACCTGGCGGCCGGGCCTCGTCCGCGCCCCTCGGAGCCAGGGCGGCGAGGGCATCGCGGAGGAGACGGACAGCCTGGGACCCCGCGGGCTCCGCGACTCGGTGGGCCGGCAAGCAGGGCAGGCGGTCCCAGCCCACCTCCGTCCGCAAGCCCTCGAGGACAACTTCTCCGTGTCGCCCTGTTTAAAGGGTCAGGCGGCCGCAGGCCAGCCCCCCAAACCGGCCGCAGCTTTGGGGACGGGGGACCAACACCGCGCCCGGCCCCTCGCCTCCCGGCGCGAGGAACCTCCGCCCGGGCCTTGTCCGGTGCCCACCCGAGCAGGCCCGGGGCAGTGCGGGAGGCAGCGCGCTGCAGCCCCGCGACGTGGCACGTACCTTGGAAGCGGTGGCCCAGATATCGGTAGCGGTGGATGAGCCAGGGGTAGAAGGTGGACGGGTCCCGCTGCTGCGAGGCGAAGAGGGGGTGTGGCGAGTGCGAGGAGGGCAGGGGGTGGGCGGCCAGGGCGTGCGGCGGCGGCACCGGGTGCACGGGCACGGCGGGGTTGGGCGGGTGCGAGACCGCCTCGGCGAACACCAAGTCCGGGTTGGAGTAGACGCCTCTGCCGGCGGCGGCGGCGGCGGCGGCCGAGTGGAAGCCGTTGAGGAACGGGTTTATGGGGCTGGAGTTGGCGTAGCTGAGCGCCGCGGGACGGATGGGGTCCTCCGAGCGCGAGGCGGGCAGGGGACTGTCCTTGGCCACCAGCGACTCGATGGTGAAGCAGCGCTTGGGCGCCGGCTGGAACATGCTGCGCCGAGGAGCGGGCGCCCGCGGCTCCCGGCTCCTGGCGACCGCGGCGCGTTGCCTCCGCTGCCCGCTGCCCGCGGCGAGGACCGACGAGAATTGGGGACTTGTTTGTTTGGGGTGGGGG
Source organism: Rhinolophus hipposideros (assembly GCF_964194185.1). Taxonomy (NCBI): domain Eukaryota; kingdom Metazoa; phylum Chordata; class Mammalia; order Chiroptera; family Rhinolophidae; genus Rhinolophus; species Rhinolophus hipposideros. Next base: position 11,299,009 of record NC_138061.1, read on the forward strand.
TGGGGGTGGGGGAGGAAAGGAAGAAAGAAAGGAAAGGAAAAAGGAAAGGAGGGGGGAAGGGGAGGGAGAGGCAACGCCGAGGATCCCGAGAATCTTGCACCAAACGCGCCCAACCTGGAGAGAGGGGGGAAAAAAATCCTTCCAGAAGAATTTGCAGGCGTGGATTGGGGTAATTTTTTTTTTTTTTTTTTTTTTGGCGAGGTGGCGTGGGGGGATCGGAGTTAGAGACAGGGAGGAGGGGGGAGTTTCTTGGGGGAGGCAAAAAAAAAAGTTTTCTCTGCTCAGCAAAAGGCGGGCAGGGCGCCCTAAGTCCAAGGACAATCCATGGAAGTGTTCGCTTCTTCACAAGTTGTGCAAACGATTTGTTAGTTCATGAGCCTAATTAGTGCGGGGATCACATAAACAGCTTCCTCCGAAGCCTGGTAAATGGCTTGATGATTGGTCGCTATTACTCGCCCTGAGGTGGAAGGGGGGAGACTCTTTAAAGTGCGTCAGAGGGAGGCGAGCGCCTGGGAACCCGGAGGCCTGGATCCCGGCCGAGAGTGGAACGGAGTCGGCGCCGCCGCCTCGGCCGAGCCTCCTGCGCCCGCCCGCCCCGGCGGCTTCACCGCGCCCTCGCCCCGCGCTCCCAGCTCACTCGCTCCCGCCGCGCCTGCTGCGGCTTCTCCTCCTCCCGTTTCGCCTCCTCCTCTCCCTTGGCTTCGTCTCTTCCTCCTTCTCCTCCTCCTCTTCCTCCTCCTCTTTCCCCACCTCCTGCGGCTCAGCCACCGCCTCCTCCACCACTACCACTCCCTCTGGGGCACCCCGGTCCCTGCAGAGTCCCGGGCCGGCGCCGCCTCCGCTGCGGCCCCCTGGATCCCGAGCCTACTGAGTCCGAGCTGGTAGGACAGACGGACGGACAGACAGTCGTGCAGATTCCTCGCGCCGAGCGCTCCGCCGCTGCTGCCCCCCGGCGGCCCCGCGTCAGGGGAGCCGGGATCGCCCCCGGAGCTCCGCGAGGGTCAGCGGCACAGGTGGGTCCCGCACGAGGGCTAACGGAGCCTTTGGGTTATACGGATCCCCACCCGCGGCAAAACTCCGGGCAGTTTCCTAGCTGAGGACGGAGCCTGGCCGGGAGGGTCCTCCAACCTCGCGGCGTCTCTAGGTCCCAGGGTCGCAGCCTCTGCGATCCTTGACCCGCCTCGTTCATTTGCAAGTGGAGACGCGAGTCGACGGCCCCGCTGGGGCGGTGGGCTTCCGACGCGCGCCCGGCTCTCTCTTTCTCTCTCTGGGAGAGTGCTCGCTCACCTCCTGTCCACAAACAGTTCCTTCTGTAATATCTGGGACCAGGAGTCCAAGGTCAGGGGAGAGGCTGATGCGGCGCGACTATTATCGTTCCGTTGTTGTTATTATTGTGTTACTGTTGTTGTCATTGTTATTAATTATTATTATTGGTATTGTTATTATTGTTGTTATTATTTCTCTTATTATTCTGCCATCTGTCGTCCCACGGACGGGTTGCTGTGCAAACCCGGGGCTCGCAACTAGGGATTGCAGATCGCATCTCCGGTTCCAGGCCGTGTCCGCATTTTCGAGCTCGCCTTCAGTTTTGGGATGATTTTAGGACCGGGTTCCCTCGTCCCCATTGGCTCTCGCAGCGGCATAATTATGATCACATCCCCCAGGCTGCTGGCGCTGCTCTCTGTTTATTGGTGGTTAAAGATCTATTATCTATTCATCAGCCGCCTCTTTTTTCCTCATTTTTTCTTTTTGCCAGTTACATTCTTCTAAAGTGAAGTACCAGCAGGTATTTTGCACATTTACAATTAATGATAAAAAGAAATCTGGCGTCCTTTACATCTATTACTGGGAAGCCCATGTCATTTCTCTTAAGGACGAAGAAATGCCTGTGTTTGGTGACTAGGTCACTGTGAGACCTGGAGAAAAATCAGTTTGGGGTGGGGGGAGAAGAGCAAAGACGTGAAAGCAAGGCTGACTTGCCACCAGATTCATGAGTGGAGTGTCCTGGGTCTTAGGAGAGGCTCTCGGATTCCGCAGCTCCTTCCCTCCCTAATTGGCTTCTTTATTCCAGGCATGGTTTGTGGGTTTTTTTTTGGGGGGGGGGTCTAAAATCCCCTTTCAGAAAACTCTCTAAGCAAGAAAAGAGTTAGGAGTGTGCTTTCTGGGGTTGTCTAGGCACCTGACCTTAATAAGGGGCCAAGAGATCATGTGTGCTGCCGGCCATCCCCCACCCCAGCCCTCAACCTTTCCAGGTCAGACACACATACACATTCACACACGAGGCATATGTGGGCCTCAGCTTTGCCCTCATGCCGAGAAACCAGCCCTTGCCTCAGGCTGCAGACCTCTGGGGAGGGGTTGTGACCAGGTTTTCATCCTTAGTGGATTCTCCTGGCCTTGCTTTGCAGCTCACCTCCCACCCATCCTTTTCCTCAGGCCCAAGGATACAGGGTAGGGTGTTCATCCAGCCTCTTGGGGTGGGGGTACATTTGAAGATGCACTTCTCTGGGGCCTGGATCACCAACCTCCAAAAATATTGTCTTCTGCTCAGAAATCCTTCCCTCCATTAGGCTGTGGGGACAAATGCCCTACCAGGTCCAAGCCGATTGGGATCCTAAAGCCACCAGCAAAGGTGGAAGTCATTTGGTTGTTCCAACCAGTGAGCCTGGGGTGGAGGTAGGAGTCAGCTCTCAATTTCCAAAGCCAGAAAGAAACACCCAATTTAGACAGGCCTCAGAGATCCAGGATCCTGGAGCGAGAGGAAGAAGGTCCCCATTTCAGAGGAAGGCTCTCTAGGACTAGGGGGTAAGGCTCGCCCTAAGGCCAGGCCCACAAAACTGGGCCTTAGGCTCCAGGGGGAAACTTGGGGGTCACTAAAAGCCCCACCCTGGCTGCAGGGTCCCTGGCTGCAGGCAGTGACCATTTATTGCAGTTAGTGTTAGTGATCTTGGCTGAGGTATGAGAGTAGATGACCTAGAGTGCAAAGGGGATCCAGTCAGTGTCTCTACCGTGTGTGATATATAAGGGTGTTTCCCCTCTTTTAAAACTCTCAGGCTGAGCGCTAAGGTATTGTCAGCACCCTTTTACACCCTTTCTCCTCTTTGGCTAGAATGTATCTGGAGAGTGTCCCAAGGAATTGAGCAAACCTTGGAGCCCAGACCCCTCAGCCTCCCTCCAGGGGCAGGGACCTCTGGCTAGGGCAGAGGGCTCAGGGCGCTCCCAGCTGGGTTTCTGGGACAACATCCTCTGCAGGCCACCTGCCTCATGAAAACTGCCCAGAGAGGGTCAGGTTTGTCCCAGGGGCTCTAGACTGGCAGGTGGGCAAGAGTGAAGGAGTTGTGGGCTCCTGTGCTTGGCCTCCTGGTGGGAGTAGGACAGCCAGTTCCTCTGCCTCCTGCAATGCTGGCCTCAAGCTTCACTTGGGTCCCCAAGAAGGAGAAATGAGTTTCCAGTGAGTCAGCGGCCCCTCAGAAGCCCCAGAAGCCGGGTAATCTATGCTAATTCATGCACCCAGACCTGAGGAGCTCGGGAAGGTTCGTGCCACCAGGCTACTATAAGCTGGGAGAATTAACTAGGAGTGTAACTCATTAACCAGATTGACGGGTGGAGGCGTGCCAGGGCACTAGGCACTCTGGTCTGGACTCGGACCCTGAGCCACCTCTAGCCCCCGGTCCCTGGACTGGGCAGCTGTATTCACTTTACTAGTGGCTTCGGCCTTGCAGAATCTGGTCCCTCTTTGTTCCTTAGCTGCACTAGAAGGGTGGGTGTTTGTAGAGGCGGCACATTCAGTGAGAGTGGGGATTTCTGAGGCTCCATCTTAGAGCCGTGGGTCCCTTTCCGTACGCCCCATGCTGCTGCGGGTCAGGCTGTGCAGATTCAGGAATCTACACTCTGCAGGCAGCCAGACTAGCAGACACATGATGAAGGTTCTAATCTCGGATCTGACACTGGCTGAGTGATCTCAGGCAATACGGCAACCTCCATTTTGTTATCTGTAAAAATATGGCCAATGCTGCCTGTGAGGCAGTGGAAGGTAGGCGTAGGGCCGGTCTGGGGGAGTGATAGAATGCCTTTACTTTCTGATTGTAGTAGTAATTACATGTCTGTACATGTTTTTCAAAACTCATAGATCTGTACAGTACAAAGGGTGAATTTTCTGTAAGTTATACCTTATTAACCTGTCCCCACCCCCCGCACACACACCAAAACAAAATCAAGCCTGGGTGACCCTAGGCAAGTTACTTAACCTCTCTGTGCCTGTTATCTCTTCTATGAAATGGAGTAAAGAATAGTATCTTAGCCCTTGGGGCTGTCCAATGAGATAAGGCAAGCAAAATGGTTAGGCAGTGTCTAGTACACATAATGAGCTGCAATAAAAGTTAGCTCCTGTTGTTAATGTTGCTGGTATTATTATTACCTACCCACCTCCAGGGCTTGTTGCTGGGCTTCCAGACTGAATAATAAAGTTGTACAAACATAGGCTATTGCTGGTCTCAAACTCCTGCCATGAGCTCCTTCAGGCTCCCCAAAAGGCCAGGATTTCTCTAGGGAAGTGTTGGGGTGAGAGCGGCCTGGGTTTCTGGTTAGTGGGAGGTATCAAAGGGCAGAGATCTCTGGGGATCCCCCAAAACCTTCTGTTCTGTTCCTGCCCCATCCCCCAAATCCCTGCCTTTGGAGGAACAAACAGCAGTGTTACTCCCTCACCCCTCTCCTGGCTCCTGCTCAGCCTGTGTGATAACTGGGGTGGGTGTGTGCCCAGGTGCTTCCTGCCTGAGGTCACTACCTGGGTGACCTTCACCTTCTTGAGCCTTGATTTTTTTCATCTGTGAAAAGGAAATATCAATCAATATTTTAACAGTTGTTGAGAGGAGTAAGGAAGCCAGCTAATACCTGGCATAGTTACCATTCCTCAGGTATCGTCATTAGGCCATGGCCTGGTGCGCTCCAGCCTATCCAGCGCGCTCCACCACATCCAGCCTCCCCCCACCACAGTTAAGACCCTCCGGGTGAGCCTGCCAGGCAACCGGAAGCGCCGACATCAGTGAAGGGTGAGCCCTTTCCCGTGCCCAAGGCTTGTGAAAGCTGTCCCAGGATGGGGAGGCCTCCGGGCGGTTAAGAATTCCTTTAACCCACTGTGATTCCCAGTCACCCGTCCACTCCGAAAACGTAGGGCGGCGGTGGGAAAACGAAACGAAGAATTAATACCTTAAGAAAACATTTAAAACATTATTATGGAAAATCCCTTTCTGGCCTCTTCCCTAGCGGCCTCTCTCTGGGCTGGCGCGGGGGCCAGGGGCCCGGATCCGCGTGCGCGCAGCGGCGCCTAGTGGCGAGCGTGGAGCTCCGGCGGGATACGGCCGCCGACTCCTGAGCCGGGTGCGCCCGAGGAGTGCAGGGGGTGTGCCCCACTGCAAGGTCTTGGCGCGACCTCAGTCTGAGCCAGCAGAGGAAGTCTAAGGAGGCTCACTGACCACAGACGGGAAAGGACGATTTGGAAATGCGTCCTTCATCCCTGCATCAGCTCCAGCTCTCCCCTGCAGAGTTCACCGTACACGCTAGAATTCCAGCTCCACTAGGAGTCGGGCTTCCCTCCGAAAGATGCGAGGAAGTGGGGACGGGTTCTACTCTAAAAAGGACGAGGTGGCCGTGATTAACGGTGTCAGGGCGCTGGCCAGCTACGGCGCTAATGCGGCCACAACTCCATGCCTGAGGTCCCAGATCCCGCGGCCTGACCACGGGGGCTCAGAGATGGCACGATGGCATCCCCTGGCCCCACCTGGAACGGAGTCGGAAGAGCTGGGGTCGTGGGGCGGGCTCTCCCAGCTTCGCGCCCCCTCGTGGCCGGCCGAGGACACCCCGACACACGGGTCCTGGTGGTTATTGGGGGAAGTGGTGACCGATCACCGCCCGATGGGGCAGCCGCGACGCCACCCGGGTGACCCGCCCCTTCCTCCTGGAGCGCGCGGATCCCGGGCGGCACGGCTCCTTCCGCGAGGTGAGGCCGTGGACTTCTCGCGGGGTTCGCTGGAAACCAGTGCGACATCCACGGCATGACTTTTTAATGCTCAGTCCTGACGTTAGCAGGCGCCTCTGAGCGTCTGCGTCTCCCGAGATCGCTCTGTTTTGAGATCCAGCGTTTGAGGCAGGAGCTCCACGCGTCACACGCAGGACCCGACCATCGAACTTGACCTCCTTCATCACGTTGAAATTCGTCAAGCCCTCAACACTTGCTGTCCCGATTCACTACCGAAAGATAGGAAACAGAATCAAAGGAGGGCCAGGGCTCTTTTTTTCCTCCGCTGAAAGTCTAAGGTCAAGCAAGGATAGACGAGGGACAGATTGATGGACACAGCCAGAAACGCAGAAATTAGGGAACATGGGTGCTCTTGCTCAGGCGACTGCCCCAAAGGGGTGGAGACAGCTCTGTTGTCTCCCCTGTACTCTCCTCCCTCCCGTGTGTGGGTGGGGTTGTCACATTTCTCTTCCAACAGCCCCAAAAGCTGCGGTTCCATTGGGCCACAAGGGCACCCACTCTTGCCAGATGCTCCAGGAGGCCGGGCAAAGGGGCCTCCAGCGGGCCACAGGACCAGCACGGGACGCACCTGGCGCTCCTCTGCTGCCTTTTTCCCGTACCTTTTCATTTTAAACTGCTCTTGCTACCAGTCGCGGGCTTTGTAACTTGGGGTCCAGTCTTTTAAGGAGCTTCTTGGGGTTGTAAATGGTAATCCACCTTGGAATCTAGAGATGGCTTCTGAAACCCTGGCAACCCATCAGCGCCTCTCCCAGGAAATTGTCACTTCTTTTAGTACCTCCCCATTTTCTGGACTCTGGGGGCTGGGCTGGGACTTAGAAAGGGGACCCTGGCCAAGTCAGGAAAGAAGGAAACTGGAGGCTTTTTCTCCTGGACCCCCGCATCTCTGCATGGACCGTGGGGAGGATGTGGGGAAGACGAAGAAGAACAATTCATCTCTTCTATATCGAGTTTTAGCATTTAGAAGCATGTTTGCTCATGCCCATGATCACAGTATGATCACAGTATGGAAGGGGTCACAATACCCATATTCCAGATGAGAAAACTGAGGCTCAGAGAGGTTACACAAAGCACTCTCACCTCCTGGACCTTTGTGCAGTGGTTACTGCACTAGGAGCCCAGGGACAGCCCTGCCACCCCTCTGCCCTCACCCTACCCCAGTGTTGCCAGACTCCAGCATTAAAGGCAGTAAGAAAAAAACTGCAAAGAGCTCCGGCAGGAGGACGGGCGCGCCCAAACCGTCTCACGTGGCGAGGCTCGTGCAGGTGGCCCTACTGCATAACTCCAGCTCTTGCTTGGAGCCCACTTGCTCACCATTGTCCTCTAGGCCACTTTTTCCGGGCTCAAGGCTCACCCCACGCCCTTTCTTCTTCTCCTGTCGCCTCTTGCGGACTCAAGCCCTGTCAGTAGGACTGGAGGACCCTCGGAGGACTCTCTGAGGCCAGTGAACTCAAGAGTAGACGCGGGACAGCGCTGGGTGGCCCGGCGCGCTCAGGCCGAGGCCGAGACTCCGTGCGCTCCGCACCTTCGCATTGCTCTTGTGGGCGACTCAACGCGGCCCTGAAACCTCCGATGGTGCCCAGAGAGCAGTGCTTACAGGGGCAGACAGGAAAACGCGAGCACTGCCTGTGTGCCCCTCGCAGACAGCACGGGGACCCGAAAGCCCGTCGTCCCTAGCTCTGCCCAGCCTGCGCGGCGCTAGGGGGACAGAAAAGTGGACAGGGACTGAGAGCGTCCGAAGAGGTCCGCAGACCGCCCCCCTCCCTCCCGCAGAGACCCTCGCCCTGAGCAGCCGCACGCGGGCAGCGGCCCTGGAGGCCTTTAATTACAGGGAACCGCAAGGCGGCCAGGCTGCCCCCCCAGGGCAAGCAGGAACGAGTCCTATATTTCCGGGCCTGCAGCTGCCCCCTCTCCCCTGCCACACTCACATTCCGGGCCCTAGCGCCCCGACGTTGGACACCCCAGGCCCCGCTCCTTTTCTTGCATCTGGTCACGGGGATACACGTGCGCCCCGCTTCCCGTACGGCCCCGCGGAACTCTCAGCTTTGCGGCCAGCGCCTGGTGGGTGGAGGAGAGGCCAAGAGTGGGGTCCAAAGGGACCTCCAGGAGCCTGCGGGTGATGGAAGCCCGGCTGGGCCTCCCGAGCCTCTGCGCTGGGTCCGGCCTGTCTCCCCCCCAGCCCTGGCAGGGACCGGGAGAGGCCCTACCTCAGACGCCCTCCGCTTCGCCGGCCGCCAGCGGCTCGCTGGAGCTGTGCAACAAAGGGTGGCACCGCGGCGGCGCGGGCAGGGACCTCATTGGTTCAATATTAGCTTTTCATTCCAGTCTATTGTGCCCATCTGAGATAATATTGACTCTGAGGTGAGAGCCCACAGACGACAGGGCTTGTGTAACACTCCGTGGCAGGGCGCTCGAAGGAAAGAGAACCAGAAATGGAGAGTTGGAGAGACTGCAAAGAAAAGCAGCTCGCGCCCCGGCGCGCCTTAGGGCCGCGGACAGCCCGGCCCGTCAGCCAGGCGCTCCCCGCAGCGTGCGCCAGGCCTCTCACGCGGGAACTAGGACTCCGAGTGGGTCTGGGGCCTGGGGGCCGCTCTGAGGAGGGGCACTGCGCGTTCCCATAGAAAACAGCCCTCATTTATCACGTATCCCCATCTTCCAATGACTGATTTGAGGTTCCCCTTCTAGGTAACTCTGGAGAAAAACGAATCCTCACGCACACAGTTTTAGTTTGCCAGTAAGCCAACGTCGGCCACTGAGATATTTTCCCCTTTTAAACGATGTAAACTCGTTAGGATAACTTATCTGTCAAAGTGTTTTTCCTGTTTCCCGGCATGAGAACAGTGAAGCACGCAGCAATTATCATTAAGCTGCATTACTTGCGAGTCCGCGGTTAATATCAAATTTCTAACTGTGCATTTTGTTTTGCTTTGAATCGTCTCCTTGCAGCCCATCCGTGGGTTTCTTAACTGCCTTTCTAACCGCAGCTTTAACGGCCCTCTGCAACCTTTAAGTCTTGCATATAAAGCTTCGTTTCAATTTCCAAATTGCCTCTAAATGCTTAAGTTGGAAAATGGCACTTTAAGTTGTCTTACGTGTCTGAGACAGAACACTTGGGTTTAAACTCCCGGGACCAAACGTCAAACGCTGGGGGCTTGCAGGGAACGTGGGGAAGGATGCCCTCGGGTCTCATTTACCAAATTTGTGCCCCTCTTCTCATTGGAGTCTGACCTGTATAAGAGATCATCTGTTAACTCCGTTACTCCAACAAGGAGCTGGTCGTTTGGAATCTTTACATCCAGCCCAAGACACACGGGCGTGTGGGGACCCGGGAAGGGTCAAGGACAGGGCTGGCCGCCCGATATGGGGGAATCATTGTGCGCAGCCCTGTACTGAGCTGGCGCTCAGTGATACCCGGCTCCAGCCCTTGGGTATTTCAAAGGAGGACCTTCTGTTCAATATGTGTAATCTACAATACATAATGTATGTATATATTATGATCCGTTTGTATTGTATGTTATTTAACATATAATATGTATTAGACGGTTTCATCACGTTATATACTATTTAACATATTTAACGTCTAGTTCCTATGTCACGTTATTATTCTATTACTCACTTAACGTACAATATATTTTATTATACATTATATGTTATATTGTGTGTTGTATATAGTTCCGGATATATACGTACATGTTCGTATATTTCTTTTTTATATCTGCGTAAAAATATTTTGGGGCGCCTTTAATCTCCCTGCAAGTACATATTTGATCGTTTTAATGCAACGTTATAAAGCCCTAATCGAAACCACTTTGACATCCGGCGATGTCTTTATAACAAATACCCTGGGGTCCAATTTCGGCATCAGAGAAAGGAGGGGCGGCAGTAACTCCGTCGTAAGGGACAGCAGGTCCCCTCTGGAAAGTGGTTTTCCAAATGCCCACTCCCTGGGGGCAGGGGAGACAACGTTCTGGACCCCGCGGCCTCCTCCTCTCCTGGCTTGTGTCGCGCTGGTTGTTTTGGTTTCCAGAGAGGCTGTTTAGAGCCTCCGACGGTCCCTAAACTGATGTCATGAATTAAAAATGAATTTGGGGAGTGCAGCATATGCTCAGCCGAGGCGTCTGGGAGAGCAGCGGAGGCCTTTCACCCGGGTTCTGGGCTCCAGACGCCTCGCTGACAAGCTCGGGCCGCCGCGGGAGCGCTCCTGACCGACTCGCGTCCCGGCTCCGATGTGCCGCCGCCCTCCCGACCCCGCGCTGGGAAAAGCTGCGCGGGGCTCGGAGCGCTTGCGATCAGGAGGTCCCGGGAACAGTCGGCTTCTAGTATCGGTTAAGAGCTCAAATAAGGATGCAGTCAGGAGCTCCCGCGGGAGGGCAGGGGCAACGTGGGCTGAGGAAAAGAAAGTCGGGTTTTCATATCCGCACGTTATTGCCGCTTTAAAGGGCAAGAACGCGCCTGAGATCCAGCTTATGAAGGGAAAAGAGGGAAGGAAAAAAGAAATCCGAGTCAAGCATGGACGACTAAAGCATTAGAAATGAGAAATAACCTAAGTTTACAGCCAGATAAACCGGAGGCGGCCACTTCCCACGGCGGCGTGGGAGTCAGGAAGGGAAATTGGGGTTGGGGGTGTGAAGACCTAGCGAAGGGGGAAAAGGGAGCAGAAACTGCCAGGGTGGGGTGGGCTGTTTATTTCTTTAAAGCATCCTCCCCCCAATGGCTACCTGGGGAACGTCTGTGGAACAAAACACTGAAACTTGCCTACAACCTGACCAAGAGACTTGTGCTCCCCACTTCCAGCCAAACCCCGGGTTCAGGGAGACCTATAGCCAGCCTCTGCTCTTGTCTAATCCTCAGGCTTGGGAAAGGGTTTTTGTGGACTTTGAAGAAGAGCGCAGGGTGCGCCCTCCCTGCTCTGTCCCCTGATATGGGCTCCCAGGCTATCTGCTAAGATCAGCGGGGGTTGAGGACATGGAGACCGTCCTCATGTAGCTAAATATAAACCAACCTCCTCCTCCTCCTCCTCAGTGGCTGCAGTTTCCTGGCCTGGCTGCATGGGGAGGCGTCTGAGCACACCCAAGATGCCAAGCTCTCCAGATCAAGAGAGGATCACAGTGCCAACCATGTGGACGCGCAGCTCCCACAAATGGGCTTTGGCACATCTGGCCTGTCTGTAGAATTTTCTCCATCCAGGTGATCCATCTTGCCATGCCCAGTGTGGTGGAAAGCTATATTCTAATTGTACAAGCATCAGAGTTCCCTATTTCTGCCCCTGCTGGGAGTCCCCTTCATCCTGGTTTATGGGGCAGCTGCTCAGGTGTCCTGGGAACAAGATAGGCTCTATTTCATTGCTCATTTGCTGCCAGGGCATCTTGCATGAGAGATGCACTGTCCCAGGTACTGTGCTTAGCGCCTATTCAAGGATCTGTCTCACCAGTCCTCCCAGCAATCCATTGAAGTACGTCTATTTTCACTTTCCAGATGAGAAAACTGAGGCTCTGAAATGTTAAGGGGGTCACCCAAGGTCACACACAGCTAGTAAATATGAAAGTCGGAATTCCAAATCCGGTCTGTCTGACTCCAGGAACCCCCTCCCCATCTCTTATTTCCTATCAAAATACCCACTTTGCCCCAGTGAGGAAGTTGAGGCCCAGAGGGTGAGGAAAGAGATAATACTTTACTGTTATGCCCCCCAAAAAGCCAACGACCCCAGGATACAGAGCCTGGATCTCATTCTTTCCAGAGCGTTTGTTCCCGGTCCAGAAGAGATAATAAAGAATTGGTATACAGGTAGCATATATGGTTTACAAAGATCTTGCTCACACCTTGCTGCAATCACATGTCCCACCAACTTACTGAGTTGACTACTGTCATTATTACCCCAGTTGAGAGAGGCAGGAATGGGCTCAGTGAGGTTGAACAACTTGCACACTGGCCAGCCAGCTCACCCAGAGCCCTGGCACGAGCCCCGGGCAGGCCCATTCTAAGCCTCCGGGCTCTGCGGACACCACATATGGGACCATTTAACCAACGGAGTTAGGCTTTACATTTTGTTGTGAAATTGCTAGGTTGTTTTCTCTTTGTTTTAAGTGTTCCTGCAAGTATTATTTCAGGATTCAAAACTTTCTCTTCATCTATGCCTCTCTTATAACTCATTCTTTCTCCATGTGTGCACCCATTGGTGTTGTAGGGCCATCAAGGAAACAGGACACAGAGTTGCCCCTTATCTGCGTTCAAATGATATTCAGAGAGCACTGTGTATAGATTTTATCTGCAATTGTATATTTTGCTGTATAACCATTTGCCTTATGCACCTCACTAAAATGGGTGATCAAGAGTTTAAAATTATATGTGCATATATAGTTTTTTCCATTACTTTAATAGACTTTTTCACCCTTCCTTTAAACAATGTTTCCTCTTTGCTAAGATCCAAGAGAAACAGTTTGAGGTTGGAGGAATCCTTTGGTCAAATGGTTCCATATCTAAAGGGATAATCAGTAATCCAGACAGGAAATGGCTTGAGGGGTCTTTGACTTTGAGAGAATGTACCAAGTCCCTTGCCACTAGCAAGAGCCTTGCCAGGGAAGGGTGTTCTCAGCCTTCAGATAGCTAACGTTCCATCCCACATTCATTCTGAACCTCTCTTGTTCATTCTCCACAAGCACCATGTTCCCTCATCCCATGAGAAAGCTTTATTTTCTCTCATTCTTATAAAATGATATGTATATTTTATGTTAGATCAAAATGTATAAAGAACAAAGTAACAATCACTTAAACTTCTACTAGCAGACATCATCACTGTCAAACATTTGAGGATGTTAACTGTTGACACTTTGGAAACGGAAAGAAAGTAGATTATGTCTACACGTTTTTGTTATTGTTGTTCCAGTAAATAAAGAAAGGAAAGAAACACGCTATGTGATTCTGTTTATGTGAAGTTTGTAACTGAATACAGAGTTCAGAACCATGGTTGCCTGGGAAGGGACTGACAGGAACGCGGCACAAAGGGAAACTTGGGATGCTAGAAGTGTTCTGCATCTTGATTTGGGTGATGGGGACACGAATGTATACAATTGCCAAAACTCAATTGCACTGAAACCCTATGTATTTCACTATAAATTTTTATACCTCAGTAAAGAAAAAGAGAGAATCTTGGACAAATATTATAGCAAAAGACCAAACTGGGGAGGTGGAGATTGAGAATGACGAGGAGAAGGAGAAGGAGAGGAAGGAGAATGAGAATGAGAAGGAGAAGGAGGAGGAGGACAAAAAAGAGGAGGAGGAGGAGCAAAAGGA